>NC_041394.2:37973817-38295960 GCF_900747795.2 Erpetoichthys calabaricus
TCCTGATTAATTTAAAGAGCTCTGTCACAAGGCTTTTTGTGGAAGGTTTCACTGATATATTAAAAGAAACGATCATTATCCCAGTTCCATCATGATTGGCAGATGCACACGCATTCTGCTTTTGCAGTCAACCTGTGTCCCGACAGTAGAAACCTGGATTCCTGAATGTTTTAATAATGTGCTTCTTTTCAGTGTGCCAGCAGCTAATTTCATTATTCCTGACTAATTGGCTTGAACCTTGAAAACGCAGGTTCTTGCAACCTTGTAGACAGGAAATCAAACTGCAACTAGAATTGCTTGGGGGGCTAAAGGAGTATGATGTCAGCTTTGTAGGAATGCTTAATGATGTGCACATTCCCAATAAAAAACATTTCAGGCTTCTTAACCCCTTGATTACATGTATAAACTTACAGAGAAATTTCAGCCATACATACATGTGGTTACTTTGGTTGGTAGAAAACTTTGTGCATGCTGATGATGATCTCCTCCATCAGCTGTAGCGCACCCCTGATTCCTGATGGGACAAGAAAAAGTATAGGGGTATCCAGTCTGGGTCTGGGCCAGACATGCAGAGCAAGGGGACAAAGTCAGGACCTACCACACAATGTCCAGGAAAATGAAGACAAAAGTGTGGAGTACTGCAAAGGCTGCTTGTTAGTCTGTACTGGGGTCCTCAATCACAGTCCTGGAGGGTTACAGTGGCTACAGGTTTCCATTCTAGCCAATTTCCTAATTCGAACTCAGTCATTGCTGATAATCAAACGTGGTATTTAACTATATGTCTTGTTAGCGTTTTCATTCATCAAAGACAAATTTTAGTTACATTGTAAATCAGAGGTCATCAATTACAGTTCTGGAGGTCTGCAGCCACTTCAACTGAATTCTTAATTACAATGAAAACTTGTAGCCACTGTGGCCCTCCAGGACTGGGATTGAGAACCCCGGTCTATACGGTGCCTTCAGAAAAGTAGTCATCCCCCTTGTGTTTTGTCACATTTTGCTATTTTGAAACCTGCTAAAGATATTTAAATTAATTTTTACCCAGCATCAAGCAACACTTAATACCCCAGAATGACAAAGCAAAAACAGGATTTTAGAAAGTTTTGCAAATTTATTAAAAACTAGAGGTGGTACTTGTCGAAAACAGTTAATTAAATAATTTAAAATTATTTGCAATCTCTTGCCCTAAGTGTACCTTCAGCATCTTTCTTCAGTTTTCATGTGTGTCTGAAGTGGCAGTCCCTCCCTCGAGCACATTCCTGTAAAGCCGGCTTATTTTCGATGTATCTTGCTCACCTTCTGTCCCATTTTATCATTCAAATTGCTCTGAGAAACTGGGAAAACAGACCTTAGTGTTTTATTATATAGTAAATCTTCTTCTTCTTTCAGCCGCTCCCGTTAGTGGTTGCCACAGCTGATCATTTTTTTCCATATCTTCCTGTCCTCTGCATCTTGTTCTGTTACACCCATCACCTGCATGTTCTCTCTCACCACATCCATAAACCTTCTCTTTGGCCAGGGGTGGAAAACTCCAGTCCTGGAGGGCCGCAGTGGCTGCAGGTTTTCATTCTAACTATCTTTGTCATTAGTTTTTGCTGCTAATTAACTTCTTTTGCCTTCATTTTAATTAACTTGATTCAGGCCCCTTAGTTGTTTCTTTTTCTCTAATTAGCTGCCAAACAATAATGAGACACAAACAAGGTGCCACATGACCAGCTCACCCGTGCCCATCACACAATATCTGAAAATAAAGAAAGGTGAAGGTCTCAGTAAGGTTGATCTCTCAGGTCCCCAAAACATTTTGACAATGTTCTTAGAAAAAACAGAAAATCAACAGTTATGGAAATGTCTGCTGTGTCAGAATGAGAGCAGCAACAAGCCATAGAATTAAATAACGAGTTTAATTAACAGCAAGAATTGGCTTCTCATTAAGAAACTGGTTGGAGTGAAATTAATTGGAGTTTGAAGCCCCAGTTTAACTGGTCAACTGTTGACTTGTTTCACATTTGATTTCTGTTTGGCTGTCATTTAATGAAGAAAATAATTCATTCAGAGCACTGAATCCTTAAAACCAGGGCTATTAAAATGAAGGGAAAAGGAGTTAATTAGCAGTGAAAACTGGTCACTGATTAGGAAAAGGGTTAGAATGAAAACCTGCAGCCACTGTGGCACTCCAGGACTGGAGTTTGACACCCCTGTCTTAGGCCTTCCTGTTTTCCTCTTGCCTGGCAACTCTATCCTTAGCATCCTTTTCCCAATATACCCAGCATCTCACCTCTTCGTATGTCCAAACCAATGCAATCTCGCCTCTCTGACTTTGTTACCCAACCTTCCAAAAGCATTTACAAAAATACCCACTAAAGGGAGATATACCACCAAACTCCAGCAAGATAAACAAGCAAACACAGAACTTTTATAAAAATAAAAGGCTTCTGTTCTTTACAATAATGCTCTGTCATACAATGAAGCACCACAGAGTGGCTTACAAACAGGTAAGTCAAGGATAAAATAGCCCCAGTAAAGAAACTGTAAGAGCCATTTTCCTAGTTCTATAAGATTCATGAATATTTTACTAGATGACAATGCATAATCTATGGGAGGTTCCTATAACCCCCCTAAGTAGAATTGTATATATGTATATAATATAATATATGTATATTGGTAATTTCCCATTGGGATTAATAAAGTATCTATCTATCTATCTATCTATCTATCTATCTATCTATCTATCTATCTATCTATCTATCTATCTATCTATCTATCTATTCTTCAGTTAGTTAGTGACAGCTAGTGATGGGCGGAGTGAAGCCTCATGAAGCATCAACATGTTTGAAGCAATTGTGTCGGAAATCGTATCGAAGCTTCGAAGCATTTGACACTCACCTCTCTAGTGACACCTCCTGGCCATTTGTATTAACAGCACATTTTAACAGTAAACTCTTAGAGCATTGTGGACGAATACCGAATCTCTATGAAGTTGTGATATACACCTTTGAAGTCAAAAATTATAATTGGCAATAATGTCAAGCATTGTAAATCGACATACGCTTAGCAAGTAATTATTCTGCAGTAATCGGATCAACGTTGACTAGTTACATTAGGCGCCAGCACGGATTACCGTTGTTTAGAAGTAAATGTATGCGTAACGGTGGCTTGAACAATTACGCCAGTCGGACAGCGCCAGGTCTCGTGTTCAATAACAAACCTGGTCAGCATCTGTCTGGGGATTGCAGATTGCCGTTGCCTGATGCGTTTGATTGATAGTTCCGATTATGCGGCAATGCTCCTTGAAAACCTGGTTGGTGTTAGACTTCTAATCGGGAATTTAATCTGCATAATGTACATTCATATTCTAATTCCAATGTAAAACCAGCATATATCAGTATTTGAATTAAACTCTTCAACCAAACTAGACTACACCTCGTGGAAATGCGATTGGTCCATCACTAACTGTCACTAAATTTTGCAATAACTATACTGATACGAACTGGCGCTACACATCCACATCATCACGTGCATTGGAAATGAGACGCTGAGCTTTTGACGCACAAATGTTTCAAAACGACACCTTGAAGCTTGTTTAAAAGTGCACGTGAGATGATGAAGGGGAGGTAAAGCCAAATGTCACTGAGATATGTCGTGTGTTACTTTTATCAGCACTGTCAATTACTTCACCCCATGTTAGCCTTGTTAATGATGACGCTGTAGACTCTTCATCGATTGATACAGACGCCGACATGAAGATCTACTAATGCACTGAAAACAAAGAGCAGGCAGCTATCCATATTTATAGTAATTTCAAAAAAAATCTGTCTTTGCCAGAAACATTTATTCTTGTTTACCGTAAGAGCAGCCCATACTAATCATTTATCTCGAAGCATGCGCAAATAAGACTTGATACACGTATATCACCTAACGTTCAAAGTACAAGACCTGCAGTTTACCTATTGTAACATAATATAGCTAATACAACTAATGAAACCCTCTACGTTAGCTAGATCTACCATTTCATCATACACATGAAACAAGACACATATTTTTCATTAGATACATCTTTATCACACTGCTGCCTCACAATAAGGAGACTCGGGTTAATTTCCCGGCTCCTCCCTGCGTGGTGTTTGCATGTTTTCCTCGTGTTTGCGTGGGTTTCCTTCGGGTGCTCCGGTTTCTACCCACAGTCCAAAGACATGCAGGTTAGGTGCATTGGAGATCCTAACATGTCCCTAGTGTGTGCTTGGTGTATGTGTGTGTCCTGCGGTGGGCTGGCATGCTGCCGGGGATTTGTTCCTGCCTTGCGCTCTGTGCTGGCTGGGATTGGCTCCAGCAGACCCCCGTGACCCTGTGTTTAGATATAGCAGGTTGGACAATGACTGACTGACTGACAGACATATTGAACATTAATGCAGTAATTATAGCAGTAATAATGAACCTGAGGAAGAAAAGGAATATTTATGAGAAGGGACAGAAACAGTGATATCGTAGCAAACAGTATAAAAACAACATATAACACAGTAAATAGAACATATAGAATATCAAACAAGATATTACACTTCACCAGCAACCACCTGGTATCTCATAAACGGAGCTGTGTTAAAACTCTATTCAGAAGAGTCCACACCCACTGTAATACGAAGGAAACAAAAATGAATGAATAACTTCAAACGGATACTCAAAAACATTCATTAATCGGAGCTTACACAGAAGACGCCAAAAAACTCAGCAAACAATTGAACTGAATCAGAACCCCCACCCCACCTGGCACTCACTCCCTTATCACCACAATGTGTCAGAAGGTACAGCGGGCATCCTGGCCAAGTCAGGTGTCAGAATAGCACACAAACCCACGAACAATCTGCGCACGGTCCTCTTTAATGCTAAAAACAAGAAATCGATAGCAGAAACACGAAACGCAGTTTATAGTATTCCACGCAGTTCTTGCTCAGCAGTATACATAGGACAAACTTCAAAAAGAATCGCAACACGTATACAGTAACATCGCAACGCCATCAGAAGAAAGGACTCACTTTCATTGATCTACACGCATACTAAATCAACAGGACATACATTTAACTGGGACAAGTAAAATTTAAGGCCAGTACTAAAAGTGGCAGAGAGCTGGCCGAATCTTGGCTATCAAATGAGAACGCCATCAACAGACACTTGGACGTAAATCCAGCATATGTAAACTTAATAATAATTCATTACATTTATATAGCGTTTTTCTCAGTACTCAAAGCACTATCCACACAGGGAGGAACTGAGAAGCGAACCCACAATCTTCCACAGTCTCCTTACTGCAAAGCAGAAGCACTACCATTGCGCCACCTGTGAGGACACAGAAGAAGAACATGTTCATAATAAATAAACTGTACACCCAATACCCCCCCCCATCACACTGATTTAGCCCCCCCCCCCCATCCACATAATGTTTTGCTATATATTGCCTTGCAAGTCTAAGCATTATCCTCTGATGAAGACCCCTGGCAGGGGTTGAAAGCTCATTAATAAAAACTACTTTATGATACATGATACATTTTTTCTCCCTTTGTGGATCTCCAGCTGCAAATATATATATATATACAGTAATCCCTCACCTATCGCGGGGGTTACGTTCCAGAGCCCCCCGCGATAGGTGAAAATCCACGAAGTAGCGACCTATATTTATTTTATTATTTATACATATTTCTAAGGCTTTATTAAACCCTTCACATACTCTTATAAACCTTTCTCACTCTCTTGTTAACCTTTCCCATGCTCTTATAAACACTTCCTATGGTCTTAAACACTTTCTACATTCTTAAACACCTCAGACCAACACTGCACACTGCACGCAGCGATCAGACGTCGATGTGTCTGCAGTCGCTTTGTGAAGGGGGGCAGCTGAACTCACGCTGAGCAGAAATGGACTTTGTGCTGCTTCTGCTAAAATGCCTGCTTGTCGCTCTGCGTGTTCGGAAGGAGGAGGAGGTGTGTGTGTGTGTGTGTGTGTGTGTGTGTGTGTGAGAGAGAGAGAGCTGAACGCATCTTCGCTCAAACCCCCCTCCCCGGAAGCGCAGTAAGCTCCTGCCACTTCGCATTGTCAAGGGGGTGGGGAGCAGAATGAGCGCTAAGGAGAAGTGGACTTTGTGCTGGCTTTGTGCTGCTTGTCGCTCTGCGTGTCAATAATTTAAAAGCCTGTACATCACCAATTTTCCTGTCTCACTGTCTTGTCTTGCGTGAAGTTAAAATGTTTTATAATAGTGAGATGTTACTCATATCCTTAGCCCGACATTCACATATCATATGTGTTAACAAAGTGTGTTTTATAAGTTTACATGTGTTTAAAGCATGTGGGATGGGTATTTTAAGGCTTAAACTATAAAAATTTTTATTTATATGGTCTTTCTATATCGCGGATTTTCTCCTGTTGCTGATGGGTCTGGAACATAACTTCCGCGATAGGCGGGCAATCACTTGTATTTAAAAACCCGCGAAGTCGTGAATCCGCGAAAAGTGAACCACGAAGTAGCGGTACAATCATTTATATGTTGATTTCTATATTCAGTGAATAACACGCATAACACTGTTCACTATAGAAGTGAGGCAGTGCAACACAGAGACTGGAATATTTATGAGAACAGCCAGAGTATTATGGTGAAGGAAGTGTTTTGAACCATATTAGTACAGCTGTTCTTATGCATTCTAATAGTCAGCATTTTAATATGCAAAATTTGTCATTTTATATTTTGACACTAAGTAGTGTACTGCACAATAATTTCAGTTGTGTTGATGATCCAGAAAGATTTGTTTCACCAATCACAACTCTGTTGAAATTTTGTAACCTGGTGGTGGAATATGCAGTGTAATGTAATTAATATAACTTCCTAACTCTCGGGTCAAAGCAGTAAGCTGACATGAGGAATGGAAATGTCCCGCCCCCATGCATTGCGGTTCGAAGCAATGAGCAGACATGCGTAGTACTGAGATTGCATCCTGATGGGGTGCTGAAGCCTCAGACATGCTGAGTACTGAGATCGTGACGGGACACCGAAGCCTCTGACATGCGCACTAGGTTAACTGAGGCTTCGAAGCCTCGAACAGATTTGAAGCCACAGACATGCGTAGTACTACTGAGATTGTGTCATGACAGGCTTCGAACGGGGATTTGAAGCCTCAGACATGCATAGTACTACTGAGATTGCGTCATGACAGGCTTCAAATGGGGATTTGAAGCCTCAGACATGCGTAGTACTGAGCTCATGACATGGCGCCGAAGTCTCAGACATGCGCACTGGGTTAACTGAGGCTTCGAAGCGTCGAGCAGATTCGAAGCCTCGGACATGCGCACTGGGTTAACTGAGGCTTCAAAGCGTCGAGCAGATTCGAAGTCTCAGACATGCGCACTGGGTTAACTGAGGCTTCAAAGCGTCGAGCAGATTCGAAGTCTCAGACATGCGCACTGGGTTAACTGAGGCTTCAAAGCGTCGAGCAGATTCGAAGTCTCAGACATGCGCACTGGGGTAACTGAGGCTTCGAAGCCTCGAGCAGATTTGAAGCCTCAGACATGCGTAGTACTACTGAGATTGCGTCATGACGGGCTTCAAACGGGGATTTGAAGCCTCAGACATGCGTAGTACTGAGCTCATGACGGAGCTCTGAAGCCTCAGACATGCATAGTACAGAGATTGGATCATGATAGGGCTTCGAAGTCTCGAGCAGACATGGTTACTGAATCTTTGTGAAGCCTCAGCACACTCAAAGGCATTGACCTCTATATTTTGAGAGTCTATCTGACACTTAACTCTCTAGTTATATTTTGTAATTCGTATTGACATTACACACTTCACTTAATATAGTTAAACTACAATTCAGGTAGTTGCTGAGAAGTAATTATTGTTCTTGTGGTTTGCTGTGATTTCCTTTGTCTGATACATAGTGTCAAAGATATATTGTCATATATCAACTTTATATATATAAAAAGATTAGGTAAATCGTGCAACCTTTTTATGGACCGCTTAATTTTGTTCAAAACCGTACGTCATATAGTATACATCTATAAATATAATTTTTTTGTCTTCATTAGGAGAATACAACAATGATACTCTCGTGTCAATTAAACCAATTTAACGTGCATATGTCAAGCAACATATTTCCACATCCGCCGCAGTAAGAACAGTAGTAGTAGTTCAGTTGTGCGAAGCTCGTTGATTATCTTGATTAGGTGGCTCAATGGTATCGCAACTGTCTCTCGGTAAAAACACCAGCGGTTCGCGTCGTCGATCCTCCACTTGTTAAAGGTTTTTTTCAATTCCTCCATTTAACAATATTTTCGGCTTGGACGGATAGCGAGCGAATCGAGCTGTCGAGGGAAGATTGGGCCGCCGTAGACGGGCAGGGGGCACACGTCCCTAATTATATTGTGTATGTAAAGAGTTTCACTGTAAAACGTAATAAGCTTCATATTTGTGTGTTTGGAGACCCTGGTGTCGTACTGAATTTGTATTGTAGAAAAACAAACTACTGTCCAGTATGCCTAAATGTGTCTTTTCGTTTCTGATCGCTATACGGCACTACCAATTTAAGACAATTCGCTCTAAACAGTTTCAGCCAATCAGCGCCTTCTAAACATGCAGAATGACAGTGTGACCCTTTATTGTAGCGGCGCAGCATCTTCGTACAGTCAGTCATTGTCCTGTTAGACTATTTACTGTTAAGTGCTGCTTGAGGTAGCGTTTATAGTACAACAGGTAGCCTACGTAGCTCTTAAATTGGTATTGAAATGCACACACAAGTCTCCTAAATTATTTATTGAAATGCCTACATTTACAGTGTCCGTTTTAGGAAATCGTAGTTTTTACTTGTTCCCGTTATTAGGAATTACAATTTCTCAGTGTCATTTATTATTCGTTACTACTCGCGAGTCCCGCATCATTGAGATTCTGATTTATATTCGGTATAAGCAATTTTTTAAAAGGAGCGTTCATTGAACTGACTATAGCAGACTTGTCATCTTCTTAAAATGACTTTATTGATTTGATGTTGACAATCATAAGGTCAAAAACCAAGGAGGCGAAGAGTTTGCACGGACTGTGCTGTGTCTTTTTTTTTGTGACATCGCATCAGTAGAGAGTGCGTCAAATTAACAATGCATTCTGTCCTAAATGGCAGCGCATACGCTTTTTGATATTTCCTAAAGGCCAATGTGTCTAAGTTTGCTCATTAATATATTTTGACAGTGTATTTTAGTGAGAATGATTATAAACATATTACCCACGTTCATTTCCCATGTAGATATGTAACGTTTGGTGAGAATAAATAAAAAGTAACAACACATATAATAGTTATGTTGCATTGTATGATTAACAAAATTCATAGTTTATCTGAAATGTTCTACTTATACAGTCGATTTATTCCACTTCTGAAGGTGTACATTGTCGGTATTCTCCATTGCAATTGCCCCAGAGTGTAAGGTGTGCCAGTGCAACTGAAGGGTGGCAGACGAGCTCACGTAATGGGTGACAAGGCACATCCTCACCCTGATGCCGAGGCTCTTGTCATGAATATTCCCATCTTGTGCTTTTTCTCGTTCCTGCCAGTTTACTATTATTATTGGACACGTATGTAGAGGGAATGTGTGTCTTATTTTATGTCTATGAAAGGAAGGACAGTAAACCCTTGAATGACACTGAGTGTTGATACTTTGGGTGACACGACAGGTGAGGAGCAGGGAACGTTAAATGTGACAGTGACTGCGGGGGATTGTGGGACTGGAAGATGGTTTAAGAATACAGAAACGACAAAAGCTTAGTCTTTCAATAATTTTATTTACATCAATGATTTACTCCGTTGAGCTGCAGTTCGGAAGATTACTTATTTACCCCCGGCGCAGCCTTTGATAAGATGCATTCAGAAGGAAAGGATGTTGCTGACAAAGTCAGGTGTTATTTTGAAAGTTTGGCTCCAGATGTGCTTATCCAGCTGCTCCTTCTTGTCAGTACTTGAGTGATCTTTATGTTCACCTCTGGATGAATTCGCAAAGTTTCTTTACAACGTTTTTGTCTCATTAACGCAGAACTCCCGAAGCTTTCCTAAAATTGCAGAAGACAGTTGTGATTAGTTATGCAGCACATGCTTTTACTCACATTGCTTTTTGGAAATCAGTAATACAAATCAGCTACAGATCTGGGAATCACTGAATAGTAAAAACGTTTAATGAGAGTGTCTTGCGCATATACTGGTGTAATGACCACGTCGGCTTTAGTGAAGCGTTTCTTAGCCTCTCTGATATGATCGACATGGCGTAGAGTAGATTCTGGATTGTTATAATACGTGCTACCTTACGCAAAATATGCTCATTAATTTGTTACAGATTCTAGGTGGACACGATTCCACACCAAGGAAAAAGGTGCCCCATGTAAATCGTTCATAATGTCTCCAAAATATATTTGTTAACTTTCAGACAAGTACTACTTAACTGTTTTATACAAAATTCTTATTTCAACATATGCGAGCCTAAATTAGGATTTTATCTCGGGTTAGCGAACCTTATCGCTGTAGCAAGAACAACTGCTTTTACGCTTTGAGCCAAAGCGCTTTAACAGGCTAGTGAATGACCAAATCGACAGCTGACTGCGCAGATATCAATGACGTCATTACGCAAGCGTGACTCAAAATCACGTGACGGGCGCATTTGAAGCAAGCCTCGAAGCGGCGCTTCGATCTCCAGTGCTTCGAAAGCTCGACACAGTGTCGAAACCTGAGTATCGAGCGGCCCCATCACTAGTGACAGCCTTGCCATGAGTAAGGTGTGGAAGGCATAAGGTTTTATACCATGCCTGGGCACATGCCCACGTGCCAACCGGCCTACGGTCCTTTTGAGTGTGTGAAGTAAATATGTAAGAAAACAGCACTTAATTTATGTGCTATGCCGTACGTTTAACGCGTACAGAAGAAGTAGCTAAGAATCTTTAAGTATATAAGAAGTTAAGAATCTTTAAGTAAAGAAGAAGAAGTAAAGAACTTTTAAGTACAGAAATAACTAAAGTTTCTCAAGAAAAGCTAAGTTTAGAGAAGATACATTTTTCCTTTTCTTTTTTGCCTTTTATTCTACGTGTGTAACTATTTTTTCTTTTATTCTTGTGTGGATTATTTGCTTTTAACTTTCACTAAATATTTTTAAAATGAACTTTTGGACTGAGAGATTTCTTTTGGCACGCGTTTTACCCGTGCTTGATCTCACCTTACGTTTCGGCAGCTACAGAAATCTAAGGCTAATTCAAAAAACAGAAAACAGAGCACAGAGGTCAAAATTACAGAGATATGAAAAGGCACAAAACATGAAAAAAAAACCACAAGAACTCATCAAAACTCCTTAGTGTATTCAAAATGAACTGCAAGGGACTGTTGATGACCCTCTGGATTTATAGGGCAGAGGGCTGTTCATGGCAATGATTGACAGGCAGCCCTTCCTGTTGGGAAACCCATACTGTAACAAAGGCATAAACAACAAAACAGATAATAAAACAAGAAACATTCAATTAATTATTTAAAAAATTAGCAAAAAATAAAGAAATCAAGAAACTGCAGCCCTGGGGGGAGGACCCTGACTTAAATCTGACATACTTTAAACAGAAACTTTGATACCTTTAAGAAATCCCTGGATGAGATATTGGGCCAGCTTAGCTATTAGCTGAACAAACGAGTGACAAATGGACTGATTGGCCTCCTTTTATATTCTTTTGTTCTTATGCAGAGCTCATAGACAGGATTGTGTTGAGGCACAGATCTGGGGAAGGCTACAATAACATTCCTGCAATATTAAAGGTTAAGCCAAGAGCACAGTGATCTTCATAACCGTTAAGTAGAAGAGGACTGGAAGAACCACGACTCTGCCTTATTATACCCAAACATAACAACTGGAAAAGAAGGGCCTTGGTAAGAGAGGTGACCAAGTACCCAATATTCACTCCAGTTGAGCTCTAGAGAATCTGCATGAAGGCGCAAGGAACTTCCAGAAGGACAACTATCACGTCAACACTGAAATGATCTGAACTTTATGACAAAGTGGCCAGACATAAGCATCTTCTTAGTAAAAGAAACACAAAATAGAAAGGCATCTAAAACAAGAAACAAGAATCTGTGGTCTGATGAAAGCAAGCTTGAACTATTTGGCCTTAAAATTAAGTGCCACATCTGCAGGAAACTGGGGACAGGTTCATCACCTGCGCAATACCATTCCAAAGGTGAAGTGTGATGGTGGCAGCACGGCAGTGGAGACTGGGAGGCTGGTCAGGGTTGACGTCAAGCTGAATGGAACAATGTACTGAGATGGCCATAGTGAAAACCTTTTCCAGAGTGCTCTGAATACTTTCTTTTATTGCTGATAGTTACTGAATATTTCATTTTTTTAAATTTGTCCTATCCTATCTCTTCATGAGCATATCTAAATGTTTCCATCAAAGCCCGTTTCTCCAAGCTTTTTCAATGAAGAGCTTTTACTTTGATCCTTGTCACAATCTCCATCATTTCAAAGACAAATGAATCAGACAAAGTATTAATGTTACCCCTTCGTATATATATAGAATGTCTTTCATGTGTGCTGCAATTACAGTTGACCTTCCAGTTCTATTGTACATTTCTGAGAAGCAAGAACTGTGTCCTTGTAAAGAGTGCACTTTGCAAACAATTTAACACAACAGCAGTTATCATTCATAGTTTTCCAATCTATTTGTGCTAAGAATGGGTTACAGGGAGAAAACATAAAAATGAAAATATAAAAATTATGAAGTGACACTGCAGTGTGTAGTCTACTGACAGAAATCATTCAGCTTCAACAATCAATAAGATAATCACTGTTATCCTAAGTACACACAAAGGGAAGACAGGCACATACAATAAGGATGTTATGAACTTTGACAGATTTTTCTAAGGAAAGATTGAGGAGCAAGTGTAGGAAAATGGGGAAGCTAGAAGATTATGAAATACATCGAGTGAACAAAAAGATTTGAACCTAATCTTAAATCAGGTATTCTGCTGTGCTGATTCTTTAAGCGACCAAAGATTAGGTCCTGCGTAAATTACAAGTTTCTGGCATTTGTGATTTATAGCATACTAGCCGTCCCCCATGGCCCTGACCTTGTAGAAGTGAAACAGGACAGTGAGGAGGGCCCCACCCAGCTCCCTACTCCTGACATCACGCTTCCCCCTCCCCTTAGCCCGCAGCCTCTGTCTCGGATTAGCGTGAATATTTCACTCCTGCAAGCGAACTATGATTCTTAGCGCAATGAGAGAAGTTGCAAAATCAACCGGAATGTTCATGCAAATTATGGAAAAAACCTGATCTAAATCCACTAAGTAGTTCTCTTGTTCGCTAGCTAAGCAGAGGTAAGGAACGCTTCGAGGGTGGTGCGTGGTGAGGAGGGCCCTGCCCTCCTCCTCTCAGCCCATTACATGTCTCTCGCATTAACGCAAATAAATCGGTACCGCAAGAGAACCATGATACTTAGAGCAATGAGAGAAGTCACAAAATCAACCGGAATGTTCAAGCAAATTATTGAAAAAAAACAGATCTAAATCCATTAAGAAGTTCTCTCGTGAAAGCGGATAGACAGAGAGACAGAGAGACAGATGTTGGATCATATATATATAGAGAGATGAGTCGAAGTAGTGTGGAGTTGCCAGTATAAATAAGTGGTTGAAAAACTTTCTTTTTAAATTCAGTATGGCTCAACACAGCCTACAGGAAGACTAAAAGATATACTCTTGAACAAAGGTTGTGATCTAGCGAAACAATTAAACTGTTATCAAGAAAATACCATACATAGTTATGGTCTGTGGTCACTTTAGCTGGTGGAAAACTTTTTGCATGCTGATGATGATGTCCTCCATCAGCTGTAGTGCACCCCTGATTCCTGATGGGAAACTATATTTTCCGCATTGGCACTGATTTTTGGGGCGCCTTCCTCCTGTTATATCCCCTCTCCCCACTATGACACATGCCCTTTATTTTAAGTGAGACCAACAACAGGACACATGCAAAATTTCGTGAACATTAGGTTCAGCAGTTTCTGCATGATTAGCAGACAACCAAATGGCTTTTGAATTCTGAATATTTATGCAGCCTTTTCTTCTTCCACAATGAAATCTGAAAAACCATAAAAAGTATTATTTTCTTTCTATTTCTAGGGCTAGTGAACAATGTGCCTTCAGAGGTTCATTCTCACCTAGTCAACATATATCAGGATCAGTACACTTCATATGTCACAGTGTAAGAATGGTCAGCTGAATTGGAAAAAAGAAATGAAAAATAAAGACAAATATAAACAAAGAAGCGTCATCTAACAAATTCACAGTTATACATGTATCTTGTAATACTGGCATTAGTGGTGACACCTTGTCATTGTCATGCTGCTGATTAAAGTCTTCCTGAAGGATAACAATCTGCCTTTATTGTCAGCAGTGAGGGGGCCATCAAATTTAATCAAATCACCAACTTTGTTTGTGGAGATACAGTCCCAAACTTGCAAGGAACCTCCTTTCCATGCACATCCATGTACCATTCTCCAGGCCTTCAGTGGACAAATTGCCTTCTCTTAGAGACAGAAATTTAAAATTTTGGCTCATTATGCATCCCAGCCCTTGTGTTTTTACCTAGAGTTGGGTTGTTTGGCTTTATTTTCACCTCAGAGGAATTACTTTTTTGGTCAAAGAGTACTTCTTATAAGACTTCTCCAGACTGTAAATACGTGTTCTAAGGTGCCAGTGGTTAGTTATTACTATTTTGGTTTCTTTTTTTATGGACATTCAAATATCTTCTTGTTTTGCTTCACTTTTTGGAAAAGGAATTTTTGGAACACTGAAAATTGCTTTTTTCTATTAACACACTAACCGAGAGGATATAAAATAACCGTCTAAGAAGAATATCTATCTAAAGGGACTAATATTTTTACACAACACTGTATATAATGTAAATAAAAATGAAACACAAAAGAAATGAGGTTTGGGATACCATAGGATTCCACCTTTAATTGTAATGTCAGAAAGATGAATATTGGGCACAATTGTGCCAAAGGAAAATAATCAGGAGTTATTGTTGCAAAAATGAAAGTTTCTCAGAATGTCAGAGCTCCAGTCTCCTCTGAACAACTTCTTCTCATCATTCATTTTAAATATCTCCATTTACTCTAAGGGGTGAGGCTTCACATATATCACATATGGCCTCAGTGGTCCTGTGGGGTTTGTTCTTCCTCTACTCTAATGAAAAAGATGGAACAAAAGTTCCGATACCACACTGAATTCCTTCCCTGTATTTGTCCAGAATAACCCCATAAATACTCCCGATGTTCATGTGTTTAACTCTATATATTGTTACACATATGTTAGTAGAAAACATCCACACAGCATTAAGAAGGTAAGGACTTGGGCACCAATGCCTTTCTCCTTTTGCAGACAGCCTGGAAGATGAAGCCCGCTGATTTCACCTATGGCATGGCTCCAAAGTTCTCACCACTAGTGTTGGCAACACTGGGGTTACAGCAGTTATTTGGGACCAATGCGACCTCGTTTAGAACTCCTTGCCATTAGTTATAATGAAGCAGTGGAGTGGTGCGCACCAAGTGTTCGCTGTGAAAGACTTTCAGAAGAATAGGCCCTTGCTTTTTCGAAAATGACAAAGGCATTGCAACCACAGTTAAATCCTATCGGTATGTTGCTATGCTTGAAATATTTTTATGCTTTTTGTTATGCTTGAAACATTTTTTGTACAGAAGTTGCAAAAATTTGCACATCTGAATATCGAAAGCATGTGGTTTCAACAGGACAGAGGCACTTCACATACTGCCCGACAACTGATGGCAGCTATTCAACGATTTTTTTGGAAGGCGTGTCATTTCATGCAACAGGGACATTCCATGGCATCCGAGATACCCAGATCTCACTGTTGGTGATTTTTTTTTCTGTGGGGACATCTTAAAGGCCAAGTGTCCCACATACGTCCTGCAACCATTGTTGAACTAATAAGGAGGATTAAAGAGGAAATCACTCTTGACACTTTACATCGAGCAATGCAGAATTTCCACAACAGGCTGGAGAAATGGACAAGACCTTCATGATGTTATCTTCAAGACATAAAATAAGTATTGAATTAATATTTACTATTATCATTAATTCCATATACTGTGCAGTACATTTCATCATTAAATGTATTTTGTAAAGTGTTTATTCATGTATTGAACGTCAATTAAAACTTTCCCATTTCCCTGCGACACCCTCTATATTATTAAATATATAGGTGTCAAACAGGCAAATAATTGATGAACTAACCTATTTTACAGTAGTGTGGAAAAAGGAAATAGAAGATAAACACAAAACATAATGTTGAAACATTAAAAGAGAAATATCGTGTAACATATAGTATTCAAAGTACACATATATGCTGTAATATTTGCATTGGTAATGACACCTCATTTGACCACAGGGGGTGCTATAATCAAGGTGTAGGGTTTATTCAAATGCAGAGTCAAATAGAAGTGACCATATTATTATGTTTCAAGTTCTCCAAACCACCAGAAGGCAGTAAAGCTGCTGTCTGTGCCCTGCCAAGGTTAATTGTACGGTAGGTGGAACATGTAGGCACAAAAGGCTTTGCTTGACGATGTTTTGCTAATACAACACAAGGAATTTGTTACATTGCATGGAACCCCAGAAGTAAATCAACTAGGGAATATGGAGCTGGTTACAACAACATTTATTTATATAGCACATTTTCATACAAAAAAGTAGCTCAAAGTGCTTTACATAATGAAGAAAAGAAAAATAAAAGACAAAAATAAGAAATTAAAATAAGACAACATTAGTTAACATAGAAAAAGAGTAAGGTCCAATGGCCAGGAGGGACAGAAAAAAACAAAAAAAACTCCAGACGGCTGGAGAAAAAAATAAAATCTGCAGGGATTCCAGGCCATGAGATCGCCCAGTCCCCTGTGGGCATTCTACCTAACATAAATGAAATAGTCCTCTTTGTATTTAGGGTTCTCACGGAAGGACTTGATGATGATGGTCATGCAGACTTCTGGCTTTTAATCCATCACTGTTGGAACATCACGGTGCTTTGAAAAGATCCACCAAAAGGACACCAGAAAAGGAAACAGAAGAGGGAGTAGGGGTTAGTACCGATTTTGGAGCCACCATGAATAGTTATTATAATGAATTGGATATACAGAGTATCAGGATTAAATTACAGTGAAGTTATGAGAAGGCCATGTTAAAGTAATGTGTTTTCAGCAGTTTTTTAAAGTGCACCACTGTATTAGCCTGGCGAATTCCTATTGGCAGGCTATTCCAGATTTTAGGTGCATAACAGCAGAAGGCCGCCTCACCACTTCTTTTAAGTTTTGCTCTTGGAATTCTAAGGAGACACTCATTTGAGGATCTGAGGTTATGATTTGGAATATAAGATGTTAGACATTCTGATATATAAGATGGAGTGAGATTATTTAAGGCTTTATAAACCATAAGCAGAATTTTAAAGTCAATCCTGAATGACACAGGTAACCAGTGTAGTGACGTCAAAACTGGAGAAATGTGCTCGGATTTTCTTTTCCTGGTTAGGATTCTAGCAGCTGCATTCTACACTAATTGCAAACGATTTATGTCTTTTTTGGGTATTCCTGAGAGGATTGTGTTACAATAATCTAGTCGATTGAAAACAAACACGTGAACTAATTTCTCAGCATCTTTCAGTGATATAAGAGGTCTAACTTTTGCTATGTTTCTTAAGTGAAAAAATGCTGGCCTAGTGATCTGATTAATATGCGATTTAAAATTCACATTACAGTCAACGGTTACCCCTAAGCTTTTTACCTCCGTCTTGACTTTTAATCCTAATGTATCCAGTTTATTTCTAATAGCCTCATTGTATCCATTATTACCAATCACTAAGATTTCAGTTTTCTCTTTATTTAGCTTGAGAAAGTTACTATTCATCCATTCAGAAATACAAGTCAGACATTGTGTTAGTGAATCAAGAGAATCGGGGTCATCAGGTGCTATTGATAAATACAGCTGTGTGTCATCAGCATAGCTGTGGTAGCTCACGTTGTGCCTTGAGATAATCTGACCTAACGGAAGCATGTAGATTGTGAAGAGCAGCGGACCCAGGATAGAGCCTTGTGGAACACCATATAAGATATCATGTGTCTTTGAGTTGTAATTACCACAACTAACAAAGAATTTTCTCCCTGCCAGGTAGGATTCAAACCAATTTAAGACACTGCCAGAGAGGCCCACCCATTGACTAAGGCAAATTCTAAGAATATTATGATCAATGGTGTCAAATGCGGCACTCAGATCTAAGAGGATGAGAACAGATAAATGGCCTCTGTCTGCATTTACCCGCAAGTCATTTACTACTTTAACGAGTGCAGTTTCTGTGCTGTGATTTGTTCTAAAACCTGACTGAAATTTATCAAGAATAGTATGTTTATTGAGGTGGTCATTTAACTGCATAATGACTGCCTTCTCTAGAATTTTACTCAAGAAAGGCAGGTTAGAGATGGGTCTAAAATTTTCAAGAGCAGTGGGGTCAAGATTATTTTTCTTAAGTAGGGGCTTAACTAAAGCAGTCTTAAGACACTCTGGGAAGACCCCCGTATCTAATGACAAATTTACTATGTCAAGAATATTATCAATTAGCACGCCCGATACTTCTTTCACAAAATTTGTTGGTATTGGGTCAAGGACGCAGGTGGAGGGTTTCAGTTGAGAAATTATTTTATGTAAATCAGGTAAATCTATCCTAGTGAAAGAGTTTAATTTGTTTATAAGAGTTTGTTATTTGTTTATAACTAGTGTTGGGGAGATATACTATGTTATTTCTAATATCATTAATTTTTTGATTGAAAAATACAGCAATAGCCTCATAGGCTTTACTGGAAGTACTTAGGAGGCATTCCTTTGAGTTACCTGGGTTTAGCAGACGATCAATCGTCGAGAATAAGACTCTGGGATTACTAGCATTGTTATTTATAATTTTAGAGATATAGCAGCGCCTCTCAAGACGGACTGTGTTACTGTATTCTGTTATTTTAACTTTTAATATTTCATAGTGGTTAGTTAGTTTAGTCTTCCTCCATTTGTGCTCAGCTCTACGGCATGTTCTCTTTAAATCAGACACTCTTTGGGTCTTCCCTGGTATAACAATGCTAGAAGATTTTTTAACTGTCTTTTCAGGGGCAACTAAGTCAACAGCAGCTCTCACTTTAGTATTAAATCTTTCCACCTTATTATTTACATTATCCTTGCTATTATAGTTGGCACTATCAACGGACTGATTGCTTAGAATGTTTGTAAGTTTTAAAGCTGCTGATGAGTCAAAGAAGCGTTTTTTAACAATATGCTTCTCATGAGTGTTTTCTATCATTATTTCTATATTAAAGAGTAGAAGAAAATAGTCTGATAGACCAGTATCAATGACCTGCTTTATATCAACTTTTAGTCCTTTAGTAATCACTAAGTCTAACGTATGACCTGCTTTATCTGTAGGCTGATTAACGAGCTGTCTCAAATCAAAAGAGTCCAGGAGGTTCATGAATTCTTTTACTTTTTGGTCACACTGATTATCTATATGAAAATTAAAGTCGCCGACTATTAAGAGTGTGTCATAGTTTGTAATAGTTTGTAATTACAATTGACATTAAGTCAGAGAATTCCTCAAAGAAAGACGCGTTAAATTTAGGAGGTCTATACACGGATGATACTAGAACGTGAGAATCTCCATGAATAACAACAGCGAGATACTCAAAGGACTTGAATTTACCAAAACTGACATCTTTACATTTTAACCGGCTTTAGTAAATGTTTGCTAGTCTGCCGCCTCTCTTTCCTTGGCGATCCGCATGAGTAAAACTGTAATCCAGAGGCGCAGATTCGATTAAAACAGCTACGCCATCTGAGCTAAGCCACATTTCACTTAGTGCAATAAAATCAATTTTTCTATCACTAATAAGATCGTTGATAAAAAACGTCTTGTTAGTTTAGGCTCTAACATTTAATATTGCCATATTTAATGTTTCGGAGGGGCAGAGATGAATACTATGTGCGTCATTGATATTTGGAACAGGAACTAAGTTATTTTTATTAGCGTCGCTCTGTGTGTATTTTTTGTTTAATATATAGTCTGTTTTTATAGTTTTAATACATTGTTCATCTAAAGTAGTAATTTTAATTAAATTATTGTTGTTTATGCCGTATTGCCTAGATTTTCTACATGCATTGGATTGGTTATTAGAGTATTAATGTTGAGCACTTTTACGGAAGATTTTATTAAACAATTATCATGTCCTAGCACAGCAATAGCATTTCGGAAGGGGTTAAGAGTAGAGATAGATAGTCAAGATAAACGAATTACCTTAGATATGTTTTCGGAGAGGACCCGGGCACCGAAACTGTTTGGATGCAGGCCGTCTCTCTTGAAGAAACGCGGCCTTTCCCAAAAGAGGTCCCAGTTGTTGATGAATCCGATGTCTTGATTCTTGCAGAAGCCTTGCAGCCAGTTGTTTAATCCTAGCAGACGACTGTAGTACTCATTTGATCGTCTGACGAGAGATAGTGGACCCGAAATGAAGATCTTTGCCAATGGGGTCCTCTCCTTCGTGTCTTTAATTAGTGCTGCGAAGTCAGCCTTGAGGATTTCCGACTGTCGGTGCCTTATGTCGTTCACGCCGGCGTGCATTACAGTCGCTCCAACTGCCCCCTTCTTGTGCTTCTCGTAGATGAAACTTCTTGTGCTTCTCGGTTATGAGTCATTAGCTAAAAGATTTTACTTTCCCTTAGACAGACAGCTTGGAGATGAAGGACAGACAAGGGCTCACCTGGCAGAGATGAGGAAAGGCCAGAGTGGGGTAATGTGATGTTCTTGTGAGGTTAAAAGATGTCCAAGGGGAGAAATGCATTTGTGGGCAGTCAGGGATTACATGTGACTTTTTCTATTTCTTATTTTGTGTACTTTATTGTTGTATTTTGGTCACTTATTTCCACCTTTTGGGTTTAGTGTCTGCTCTCAAGCTCCCCTACAATCCAGAATGTATGTATACATGTTGGTTATGTACAAAAATCCTACTTTCCCAGGTCAGCCACATTATGAAAAGGCTTTCTAAAGAAATGTCCATCAAATGTGACAATAAATCTGCCCCAAGGCAGACCCAACATGTCACTGAAAAGAGAAGGAAAATGGAATAGACATACTAACGGTACACTAATACAATTACTATGAAGAGTTAAAAAACAATAGAAGAGAGAAATATGAAACAAATCTGCTCTAACAGTCACATGACAAATATGGAGTTTTCCGCCCTAATTTAATGCTTGGGACAATGTGGCTTTTTGAATATCGTTAGGAAGATCATTGCAGAGTTTGGGTGCTCTATAGCTAAAGGCTTTAGAAGCTCCAATAGTTACACTTCTTGTAATTTTGAATATCGGTATCTTGCTTTATCAACATTTCTTCCAGATTGACGGTATTAATAAGTTTTGTAAGATGAGGAAGGTCATGAAATATTTATGACTTTATATATGACAGATGAAATTTTTAAAAAATGGCATGAAATTTAATTGGAAGCCAGTGAAGTGATTTAGGAACTGGAGCTCTGTGGTTCTACTTCCTAGTTCCTAGTTACCCTTTGTGTAGTAAGTGGACAGTTTCAACAGCCTGGCCATAAACCATTACACTAGTCAATTCTGCTTGACATGAATAAATGAACAAGCTTTTTAAGATCTTTTATATTTTCCAGTGTAATTTACACTCACTGAGCAAATTCTTAGAACAGCTACGTATACTAATACTGAGATGAGTCTCCATTTGATCTCAAAACAGCCTCATTTCTTCATAGTATGGATTCCAAAGGTTGTTGGAAACATTTCTTTGAGAATTTGGTCCATATAGACATGATTGAATGACAGTTTGTACAGGTGTGTCACTTGCACATTCATGATGCCAATCTACTGTTCCACCACATCCTAAAGGTGTTTTTATTGGATTCAGATCTGGTGACTAGGAAGGCCATTGAAGAACACTGAAATCATCATCATGTTCATGAAACCAGTTTGACATGACTTTTGTTTTGTGACATAGTGCATTATCATGCTGGAAGTAGACATTGGAAGATGGGTGAATTGTGGCAAATGAAGGGATGCACATGGTTAGCATCAATACATACATAATCTGTGGCATTCAAGTTATGATTAGTTGGTATTAATGAACCCAAAGTGTGTCAAGAAAGCATTCCTCACACCATTATGTCACCACCAGAAGCCTGGACTGTTGACTCAAGGCAGGATGAGTGTATGGGTTCATGCTTTTGGCAATGAATTTTGACCCTACATATGTGTACCTCAGCAGAAATCGAAACAGAGCAGACTAAATTTTTGCAGTTTTCAATTGTCCAGTTTTGGTGAGCTTATGCCCACTACAGTCTCAGCTTTCTGTTCTTGGCTGAACCTGATGTGGTCTTCTGCTGTCATAGTCCATCCACCTCAAGGTTCAACATGTTGTGCATTTTGAGATGCTTTTCTGTTTATCAAATAGTGATTATTTGAGGTAGACTGTCTGGTCATTCTCCTCTGACCTCTCTTATCAACAAGGTATTTCCACCACTCACTGGATGTATTTGTTTTCCATTCTGAGTAAACTTTAAAGGCTGTTATGAGTGAAAATCACAAGAGATCAGCAGTAACAGAAATACTCACAGCAGCCTGTTGGGCACCTCCAGTCATGCCATGGTCAAAATTACTGAGATCTGATTTTTCTAAACACTGATGTTTGATGTGAACATCAACTGAAACTCCTAACCTGTGTCAGCAGGATTTAAAGTATTGGACTGCTGCCACATGATTGGGTGATTAGAGAATGGCATGGATAAGGAGCCGTAAAGGTGTTCCTAATAGTTTGTTCAGTGAGTGTATATGGAGTCAATGGTGTTTTTGTAATTTATTATATTAATTCTCCTAACACACTATTAAAAGAGTGGAAATGATCATAAACATTCTTAAAAAAAGTTCCAAAAATTATAAACTAACAAAGTAACATTTAGTCTGGTAGAGATATGAGAGCCATATTGTCCAAATATTGAAATAGTATAATCATAGAAATAGCTTAACCAAGAAAGTGCAGTAGATATTTATTTAATCTGCCAGCAGAAGGAACTTCAATCAATGCTGGTCCAGGTTTACAGATCTACAACTGAGATAATCCTCACATCTTCAGTCAAGATCACGTACTGTGCCAGATTGCAAAATGTTGTCTCCTCTGCAGAAGACCCTGTGGTCCAGAGCTCCAAAGCAAAGCAGCAAGCAGGACAAAATGTGATCCTTTCCTCCCTGGTCATTATTTGTTTTATACACCACTGTCTGAAAAATGCATCCAGACCTTCAGATCAAAAAACGTGCCGCATATAAACAGCATTATGCCTAAAGATGTTACTTCACTCAGTCATCCCAACTAGTTAATAATGTTATTCAATACTAATAATAAGGAACAGCAGAAAATTACATTAATGCAGTTGATCCTGCACTTTGCAGGATGACACCTCCAACTGTGAAAAAGGTATGTATATATATCTATAATAATAAAAGGCAAAGCCCTCACTGACTGACTGACTGACTGACTCACTCACTGACTGACTGACTCACTCATCACTAATTGTCCAACTTCCCGTGTAGGTGGAAGGCTGAAATTTGGCAGGCTCATTCCTTACAGCTTACTTACAAAAGTTAGGCAGGTTTCATTTCAAAATTATACGCGTAATGGTCATAACTGGAACCTCTTTTTTGTCCATATACTGTAATGGAAGGCAGCAAGATGGCCGTAGGAGACTGAGTTGCGTGTCGCATCATCACGCCTCCCACGTAATCACATGAACTGACTGTGAACTCAGTACGTAGAAAAGAAGGAGGAGCCCCAAAGAGCGCTGAAGAAAACACTCATTACACAATTGACAAGGCAGCGAAACAATATGAAGCGAGTGAGTGACGCATACAAGCATCTTCATAAGACACGAGGTATAAAAAAGCACGGTGTAAACCGTAAGTCTAAATTTACTTTATAGAAACGCTGCCGTTTGCAATACCATATTCGCGAGATACAAGTTTAATGAGAAGACACGAGGTATAAAAAAGCACGGTATAAACCTAACCTTAAATTAACTTTATAGAAACGCTCCCGCTGCCGTTTGCAATGCCATATTCGCGAGATACAAGTTTAATGAGAAGACACGAGGTATAAACGAGAGTTTGCATCACTTTGTAACAGAGTTAAAATTGCTGTAGCGAGAAACTTTTAACTGCCGGGTCTTAGCTAACATTAAATAAACCCGTGGACATCGCAACATCACACAAGAGAGCGGCTCACGTGAAGTGACTGAACGCAGCAGGAGTGATCACTTCCATGAATCAAACCTGTTCAAAAAACACATTACACAATTGATAAAGTAGGAAAAGAATATGAAACAAAGCACGGTATAAACCGTAACTTCAAATTAAGTTTATAGAAACGCTGCCGTTTGCAATACCATATTCGCCCCTGCGAAGCGTGGTGATTTTGCTATATATATTAAACTATTTCAACCATTGTATGATCTGCTTCTCGCAACTGAAAGAGGGCACCGTGGCAGAAGTTAGCCGACTTGCTCACCAACCACAAGCATTACCTGGTAGGTAACCACCCATACAATCAGATTGTGAATCAGACTACGAATGCCTGCAATGTAATTACCCCGATCTACATGCTGTCAAATGAACGAACCACACGCCGTAGCACAACGTTAGGGGCTTCGCCTCTACGTCCGAGGATCGATTCCAGTAAGGGAGTGCAGTGACTGTGTACTCCTAATGAGCCCACAATTACGGCGAAACACGTGTCGCATACTATGCATCTTCAAAGCACGGTGTAAACAGTAAGTTTAAATTGAGTTTATAGAAACGCTCCCGCTGCCGTTTGCAATACCATATTAGATGACTTTGTAACAGAGTTAAAATTGCTGGAGCGATAAATTTTTAACTGCCGGGTCATGTCGCGTGTTCTTGGGTAGGTACACCAAAAAATGTATACATTTATGCATGTAATGGGCAAACAAAAAATGTACTATACCCGAAAGCACTACAGTAGTACTCAATGTATCTTTACTTCTTAAATGTTAATGTTTTACTGTTTAATAATTTATACGCTTCTTATATGTTATTCAGATTCTTTTATCAAAATACCAGTAACAGCGCACTGCACGATAACGTGGAGTGAATATACTTGACATGACCATTCATAGTATTTATCCTCTTTCTCTGTACGTTTACCATTCGTTTGCTCAGAGGTTGATGAGCTTGCTGCTTAATGAGCAGCTCTTCACCCTAGCGTCCCGCTGCTTCTCTTCTTTCGTCGGCATCTTTTCCCGTTAAAACTGATTTTTTTTAAAACTTAGTATGTTTTCTTTAATTTTTCAGTTAAGCTGGCACTTAAGTCTTCAATCTGCCTCAAGAGTGATTAGCGGAGGTGGTAGACAATGAAAACGTCAGCCGTACGCATCCGCCACGCACGCACTGGTGCGCGCAGCTGTGAGTTGACTCTACAATAAAATAAAATAAAGATAAAAAGAGCAATAACTTGCAGCACCGCTATTCAATTACACTTGCCTAACGCCTCTCCTAAGGGGAAATACTGTGGGATCTGGGCATCCGTAAAAGCAGCAATCACAAGCCCGATTAGAAAGCGGGAAGCTGTGATTTGTCCTCTCCCTCCCATGTAACAATCGCAGCCCGTGTTGCAACGCACTATGTATGTATATGTATATATGTGTATGTGTCTGTATATATATGTGTATATATATATATATATATATATATATATATATATATTTGTTCATATGTGTGGGAAAGCGAATAGTAGACGTGACGTAGTATATGTGTACCAAATTTCAAGTCAATAGGTGAAACGATTTGCGAGCTACAGGTGATTTAAAATCCTGGACAGGCAAACGAATAGCCACGGTAGCGTATTATAGAAGAACATTTTACTGTTTAATAATTTATATTTATATGCAATGTGCTTCTTATATATTACTTCATATTCTCATATGATAATGATGTTAATGTTGTTTATATTGATTTCTATGTTATTGTAAGTGCCCTTTATTTGTGGAAAAATAAATTTGCCAATTAAACTTATTTTATACATACATTTTATTTTTTTCTCTTGCACTCAGTGAGCGAATCCACTGGGTAATCAGCTATATATATATATATATTGTAGCAGATACGCGTGTCGTCCACCTCTCGAACCCTCAGGTACCACTCTTCGGACCAGGTGAAAGTATAATAATAACTCTTTTTATTATAATACAGTGCACCAAGCACTCTCCTCACCACACTACTCATACACAAATAAACTGTTTCTCAATACAATACTCCTCCTCTCCCAGACACGTCGCCACCCTACCTCCCAGCTCAGCTCAGTGTCTGGGCTTACCCAGAGTCCTTTTATATCCCCTGACCCGGAAGTGGCTCCAAGCCAAACCCACAAGTCCGTTTTCCTTCCGGGTCAGGGCAAAGTCCTTTTCTTCATCCCGGGAGCACATCGCTTCTTCCAGTCACGTGACTGGGATGCACTCCCGGGTTATAGGGCACACAAGAGCCCACTAGCCCCCCTACAGCGACTCCTGGCGGCCCCCAAGGTATCCAGCAGGGCTGTGTAACGACACTACAAAGTCCATGAGGCCCTGCTGGAACTCGGGGCACGAATATGCTGTCCAGAGGGCTCCTCCTAGCGGCCTGGGGGTGGCGACCGGAGTCCGTAGCCGGTCGTCTGTCACAGTCCCTCCCCCTTAGCGACGACCAGTGGGGCGGAGCGTTGATTCCCGCGAGGGACGTCCTCCTCCAGGAGGACGCGAGATCCGGGCCGTGGTTCTGCTGTCTAGATCCCCCAGCGAACCTTGGGGGAACGGTGTATCTGCAATCCCACCGTTCCCCTGTCCTCCGGGGACAACTCCTCCACAGATGGCCCGGTTGCTGGCAGTTGTAGCACCGCCGACGTCCTCCTGGTGGCCTCTCTTCCCGAGACCTGAAGCACCTCGGGAATTCTGTCAGCTCCACCCTGTCCTCCGCCAAGGAGGGGTTAACAGCCGCTTTGCTGCTCTTTGCCCTTGTCTTTTCCCTGTTAGGAGACCCGCATTTCTGTGTGGGGATCTCCTGCTTTCTCTGGGGCTTGTGCACAACGTGAGGCTCTCTATGGAAGAGAGAGAGCCTCTTTGCTGTTTGCACGCCCGTTGTCCTATGTAAACTCGGAGGCGGCGTCATTAATACCGTATCGCTCCGGGTAACGGCACTATTCAGCTGTCCCGGGACGATCGGTGCTTCCCCCGCCTCATCATTAACCAACGGCAACCCCCTTATCACGCGGATCGGGCTTTTAACGTCCGCCTTAGTCCCGAGCAGCGTCTGATACCGCTGCTCCGGTTCTAACGGACAATTACCCGACCACTCCGTCATGGTGCCACACTCTATTGTCGGAGACACAGCGCTTTGGCAACCGCAACTTATTAAACGCGGTGCCGATTCACACTGCGTCCCCTTATTATATACGGTACAGAGAGCACCTACCTGCACCGCTGCATTAATCGAGGCCGGGGCTTCACGGCCTAACCGCCGAAGGTACATCATCAGTCCCTTCAACGGCGCTTCGGCTGCAGCTCCCAGCTCCTCCACACGCTCCTTCACCTCCTGTAGTCCCTGGAAGAAAGCGTAAAGGGGCGCGAGACATTTCTCGAGCTCCTGCAAGTTTATTAAGTTATTTGTCTCGGCCGGCAGTAAGGCTATTTCCTTATTTTGGTCACCTGCCGACCGGGAACCAATGAGCACGTCCACTCCTGGCACGTGCTCTGCTGATGGGCGCAAGGGCTCCTGGGAAATGGAGTCTTTAGAGGAACGGGTAGCCTCCTGCGGCTGGCTGCGGTCTGCCTTTTTAATATTGCCGGCAGACACTACAGTCACGTCCCGTCCCTCTTTATTAATTAATGGCGCTGCTTCGCTCGCCGCCCCCTTCCCCTTCCGGGAGCTCAGACGCGTCGGGGAAGACGTGTCCTCACCTAAGGAACCGAGGAGGACTTTCCCATCCCGGCATCCATCGCGCGAGGTCACGTGGTCGTTCTCCGCCAATGGACTCCCTTTCTGCGGACGCCTAGACTGGCTTGCTTTCTTTTCTTCGCGGCCATCTTGTCTAGGTGTGTGGCGGGCGCGTTCTTTGTCCGCTTCGTGCAGACAGGCCCCTGCAAAACAGGAAACAAATACTCCCGGCGTTTCGGGCATTGCCCCAGCACATACCTCGGTACGTTGGCGATCACGCTCCAACTCCCTGTAGTAATCTTCGGGAGTTGCTATTCGGCAACGTTCCGACTGCTGCCCTGCTCGGCTTTGCGTGGCCTTAAACTGCTCCCGATCTTCCTCACTGCCCGTCAGGTAAGTCCACAGCTGCTCCATAGGATCTGGGACCGAAGTCTTCTGGACAACTCCAGCCTTCTTCCCAGTCTTCTTCCCCATACTTGCCTGCTGTAGAGGACGGTTCTCAGCTGCAGCGCTCTTGGTCGCGGGTGGAGTTTTCACCTCCGCGGTTACTAGAGGGACCTTTCTAGGGTTCTCTGCCACAACGAATTTAAGTATTAATGCAGATCCTCTGCCTCCAGACGGCCAGAGAATCCTGCCGACTACGCCAGTGTAGCAGATACGCGTGTCGTCCACCTCTCGAACCCTCAGGTACCACTCTTCGGACCAGGTGAAAGTATAATAATAACTCTTTTTATTATAATACAGTGCACCAAGCACTCTCCTCACCACACTACTCATACACAAATAAACTGTTTCTCAATACAATACTCCTCCTCTCCCAGACACGTCGCCACCCTACCTCCCAGCTCAGCTCAGTGTCTGGGCTTACCCAGAGTCCTTTTATATCCCCTGACCCGGAAGTGGCTCCAAGCCAAACCCACAAGTCCGTTTTCCTTCCGGGTCAGGGCAAAGTCCTTTTCTTCATCCCGGGAGCACATCGCTTCTTCCAGTCACGTGACTGGGATGCACTCCCGGGTTATAGGGCACACAAGAGCCCACTAGCCCCCCTACAGCGACTCCTGGCGGCCCCCAAGGTATCCAGCAGGGCTGTGTAACGACACTACAAAGTCCATGAGGCCCTGCTGGAACTCGGGGCACGAATATGCTGTCCAGAGGGCTCCTCCTAGCGGCCTGGGGGTGGCGACCGGAGTCCGTAGCCGGTCGTCTGTCACAATATATACAGTGATCCCTCGCTATATCGCGCTTCGCCTTTCGCGGCTTCACTCCATCGCGGATTTTATATGTAAGCATATTTAAATATATATCGCGGATTTTTCGCTGCTTCGCGGGTTTCTGCGGACAATAGGTCTTTTAATTTCTGGTACATGCTTCCTCAGTTGGTTTGCCCAGTTGATTTCATACAAGGGACGATATTGGCAGATGGCTGAGAAGCTACCCAGCTTTCTCTCTCTCTCTCTCTCTCTCTCTCTCTCTCTCTCTCTCTTGCGCTGACTAGGGGGGTGTGAGCAGGGGGGCTGTGTGCAGCTGCTTCCTGAAAGGACATGCTGCACGGAGCTTCGCATACTTAAAAGCTCAAAGGGCACGTATTGATTTTTTATCTCTCTCTCTATCTCTCTCTAACTCTCTCTCTGCTCCTGACAGAGGGGGTGTGAGCTGCCGCCTTCAACAGCTTTGTACCGGCGGTGCTTCGCATATTTAAAAGCCAAAAAGCCCTATTGTTGTTTTTTTTTGACTGCTTGCTTTGCACTCCTTTGAAAAGGAAGATATGTTTGCATTCTTTTAATTGTGAGACAGAACTGTCATCTCTGTCTTGTCATGGAGCACAGTTTAAACTTTTGAAAAAGAGACAAATGTTTGTTTGCAGTGTTTGAATAACGTTCCTGTCTCTCTACAACCTCCTGTGTTTCTGCGCAAATCTGTGACCCAAGCATGACATTCTAAAAATAACCATATAAACATATGGTTTCTACTTCGCGGATTTTCCTACTTCGCGGGTGGCTCTGGAACGCAACCCCCGCGATGGAGGAGGGATTACTGTATATATATATATATATATATATATATATATATATATATATATATATATATATATATATATATATAGATAGATAGATATGTATATATAGATAGATATGTATGTATGTATGTGTGTATATATATATAGATAGATAGATATGTATATATAGATAGATATGTATGTATGTATGTGTGTATATATATATATATATATATAGATATATATATATAGATAGATAGATATGTATGTGTATATATATATATAGATAGATAGATATATGTGTATGTATGTAGATAGATATGTATGTATATGTATATATGTGTATATATATGTAGATATACAAATATGTATATGTATATATGTGTATATATATGTAGATATACAAATATGTATATATGTGTATATATATGTAGATATACAAATAAGTATATGTATATATGTGTATATATATGTAGATATACAAATATGTATATGTATATATGTGTCTGTATGTGTATATATATGTTGATATATGTATATATATATGTGGATGTGTATATGTATATATATATATGTATATATGTTTATGTATATATATGTTTACATAACCTCTTTAACACACTACTTCTCCGCTGCGAAGCGCGGGTATTTTGCTAGTATATATATATCTATCTATCTATCTATATATATATATATATATATATATATATATATATATATATATATATATATAGTGGCAAGTGGCTGAGGGTGGTTATATAGTGGCAAGTGGCTGAGGGTGGTACCCAGCCGGGACACCTAGAAGGACCGGAGGAGGGATTACGCCTCCTCCAGACCACGAGGGGTCAACAACCCTGGTGGCTTTGGGGACCACGGGAACAGAGCTTAAAAGATTAACCTTATAGGTGCCCATGGTCACTGCCAGGGGACACCCTGATGCCAGGAGAGCCCTGGTCCTCAGCACTTCCGCCACACCCGGAAGTGCTGGGGGACAAAGACCAGGGACACTCGGAGTGCTTCCGGGTGCACAGCCGGCACTTCCGCCATACCAGGGAGTGCCAGCAGGAGCTCGTTGGGAGGGACCTGGAGCACATCCAGGTGGATATAAAAGGGGCTGCCTCCCTCCATTTGATGGTTGGAGTCGGGTGGAAGAGGACGGTGCTCAGAGGAGAGGAGTGGAGGCGGACCTGAAGAGAGAAAAGACATTGTGAGGCCTGGACTTTGGGATGAAAGTGGGTTGTGTGCTGTGTTTCACTTGTATATAATGAATAAATGTGTGCTGATTTTGGAACCATCGGTGTCCGTTTGTCTGTGTCCGGGCTGTTCCCCACAATAGTGACGAGTGAGTCACTGCATTGCACCCGAAAACACGAGGCTGAGTCACTTTTACAAAAACCAGCTTTATATTCAGCTTGAAACAGGAACAGCATGGTTATTTATTGTAGCGGGATCTACCACTCTCATATACACACACACAGCAAACAGGCAGGGTCGGGACGAGGTCAGTGGCCAAGTAATACTGTTCCCTGCATTGATAATGTTCCTTGCATCACCCACCGATGACAGGCACTTATAGGACGACTGCAAACAGCTCATAGTTTCTTCTGCGGCACTCCGCTGCAGCGCTATGAGCTTGCTGTTGCTACGGTAACAGATAATCAGTCTTCCACAGATGTGACAATCGCGCTTCAGAATGCGCTTCGGCGTATATACAGTATATTTATATATATAAATATATATATATACAATACAATACAATTTATTTTTTGTATAGCCCAAAATCACACAAGAAGTGCCGCAATGGGCTTTAACAGGCCCTGCCTCTTGACAGCCCCCCAGCCTTGACCCTCTAAGAAGACCAGAAAAAACTCCCAAAAAAAAAACCCTTGTAGGGAAAAAATGGAAGAAACCTCGAGAAAGGCAGTTCAAAGAGAGACCCCTTTCCAGGTAGGTTGGGCGTGCAGTGGGTGTCAAAAAAAAAGGGGTCAATACAATACAGTACAATACATAGAACAGAATAAATCCTCAATACAGTATAAAAATAAAAATTCTAGAAGTACGGAGTAGAATTTCACATTAGATGATATCATATAATATGATTTGGATTTGTTTTAAGTCCTGGAGACCTCATTCATCAAGCTGCCTCCCCCATTTTGCCATTCCACATCTGAAATAGCGCTAATCCGATGAAAGGACCCCTCATTCCCACATCTCCATTCATCAGGGATGACTTTACCTTACGCAGGCAATCTACAATTTAAAGAGATTGTTATTTTCTTGGGAATTGTTACATATGCATTATTTTCATTTTTAATTTAAAAACTTTTGTAAAAACAATACCTGTTTCTTTATTTCTTGCCAGACATATAATACTGCTCGTGTTGTGAAGTGTGTTGCGGCTGAACGTACGCTAAGGATATTCCTTTGGATCATTTGCTGTCTTTTTGCTGCTTGCTAGCTGCCTCTTCTGCCTGTCGCATGTCGTTGTTTTAAGAGCTCGGAGCACATGATGCTTGCCTGCCAAAAGCAATCCAACAACTGCTACCTTAGAGGTCTGTTGACTTGTTTTAAATGATGGTTCACTGCCTGGTCTTGCGTGACATTGTAAAAGCAATACCTGTCTTTTATTTCTGGCCCCGGGCGTGGTTGAATTCTTTCTTGCAGGATGTATAACACTGCTCGTGTTCGGGGGGTTGGTTTGAGGGGATCGCTGCTGTCGCGCTGCCCTTCGATCTTTTTAAAGCCTGTACAGCCGCTGTTTACTTTTTGCTACGGCCCTGGGACAATCTGTTGGTACCAAGTCTCATGTTAACAGTCCCCGCGAGACGCACCGTGGCAAATCTCCTTGGTAATATATATATATCTACTATATACTGTTCATAAAAATTAAGGGAATGCTACTTGTAGCATTCCAATGTAGTATTCTCTGATGAATGCCAATCGAGCTGCACAGTGATGCACTGTGAGCACAGGTCCCACTAGAATACGTTGGGTCCTCATGCCATACTCATGGAGTCTGTTTCTGATAGTTTGGTCAGAAACATGCACACCCATAGCCAGCTAGAGGTCATTTTTTAGGGCTCTGGCAATGCTCCTCATCTACTTCCTCACACAAAGGAGCAGATCTTGTCCTGCTGCTGGAACTGTGTTTATAAGATTGTGCTTGGGGTCTGGGTATCAGTGGCGTCCCTTCTGGTCAAAAGTACAAATACATAACACTTAACACACATAACTAGGTAGCATATTGTTGGATGTTTAATATATGTTATTAAAGAGTAAACATTTTTGAGAAGACAGACTGCATTGGGGTAAAAACTGTTCTGGAACCAAGAGGTGTTAGCTTTGACTCTAACATACCTATGGTCTGACCTCAGTTTGAAACACAGACTGTTCCCAGGGTGGGTAGGGTCACTCAGAATTGCATTAGTCCCATTTCTGCGGCATTTGGTGTAGTGATCTCTTTTTCTGGACTGTGGTGTTCCCATACCAGACTGTGATCCTGCCTGTCAGTACATTCTCAATAGTGCTGTGGTAGAAGTTCATCAGTATTTGTTTCTGTATACCGCACTTCCTCAAGCATCTGAGAAAGTGAAAGGGCTACTGTTCTTTTTTCAATGATGGCAGCCGTGTTTTGTGACCAGTTACTTTTGCTGAGATGCAGAGACTGAGAAATGTGAAATTATCCACTCTCTCCAACACGGGGGTAAGTGGATCACCTGTCCTCTCCGTAAGTCTAGAATCACTTCTTTAGTTTTCTCAATATTCAAGGCAAGGTTGTTGGTATGACACCATTTAGCCAAATTGTTGTCCTGACAGTATTGTGCGTTTCTAGGTTGGACTGTCAATAACAAAACTGAGGATGAGCTGAGCAAATGAGGACACATGAAGCCAGCAAAAGGTAACATACAAGTGCTTTGTGCTTTAATTTCACAAAGTCAAAAAAGGGTGAAAACAGTGCATTGCTTTTCATAATCAATTCTTTACTGATGTCTCCTCGGCTTACCCTTCTCTGGTCTTCTCAGTATGAGGAGATGTGTTCTGACAAGCTCAGTCAACCTTTTATCAGCGTGTGCTCCACCACATCCCTCCAAGTCTGTGGGCAGTTCATGAGCTCTGCTTCACTTCTCTTGCTGCCATCCCTAGGCTTCTGCTGGATGTCTCTTTGCACCTACTTAGCAGAAAGCTACCCAACCCATCAAGCACCATACATACACACACTCCTCTCTGAGCCATTCTATTCCCGACCGTCTGCTTTCCCTCTATGGCATCAGCTCTGCCACAATCCTGTCTCTGCTTTCATTTTCTTTTACTTTAACCATTCTGTTCCAGTTCTCCATGTCTTTGCGTCCGGGCTCCTTTTATATATGTGTAGGAACACAGGTGTGCCGATGACAGCCCCTGGAGTGCTAATGAAGCAATTGACTGAAGGTGAATGCATGATAAGTCGAGCGCCCCAATTAACACCCTGGAGACACACCCACAATCCCCCCAGAAGTCCAAGCACTGTTATTAAATTCTCTATTTAAAAGCATGCATCACCATGGACTCTCTCATCACAAGTATGCAATCTAATCATTGTTCGCAATGAGACCAATGACTGTGGTATTGTCAGCAACTGGAAGTGCATGATTAGTGTCCAGTCGGGCTGCACAGTCATAAGTGAAACTGATTACAGCTTTGGGCTCAGACAGCAGCCTTGTGGAGCTCAAATGTTCACCACAAGCGGTGATAATGTTTTGTTACAATACAATACAATACAATTTATTTTTGTACAGCCCAAAATCACACAAGAAGTGCCGCAATGGGCCTTAACAGGCCCTACCTCTTGACAGCCCCCCAGCCTTGACTCTCTAAGAAGACAAGGAAAAACTCCCCAAAAAACCCTTGTAGGGAAAAAATGGAAGAAACCTTGGGAAAGGCAGTTCAAAAAGAGACCCCTTTCCAGGTAGGTTGGGCATGCAGTGGGTGTCAAAAAGAAGGGGGGTCAATACAATACAATACACAGAACAGAAGAAATTCTCAATACAGTATAAAAATAAAAATTTTACAAGTACGGACCAGAATTTAACAGTAGATGACATTACATAATATGATTTGGATTTGTTTAGAGTCCTGGAGACTTCAGCCATCAAGCTGCCTCCCCCATTTGGCCAGTCCTAGTTACCAGTCCTAACTACCTGAATTCTACTCGTTAAAAAGTACAATATGTAGTTGCAGTGCATGTCTGAAATGGATTATGGAATTAAAAACTGAGGTATAGTCAATAAATAGCATCCTAACATACGTGTTCAGGCTATCCAGGTGATGAAGGGCAGTGTTGAGGGTTTGTGTGTAGTAGAGTATATTCAGGGGGCCTGATTGTTGTTGATACCTGTGGTGAATAGGTAATGGATAGAACACCCATGGCTTCTAGCCTTTTACTCTGCCATGGGTATTAGGGATGCAGAAATGGCAGTAGATGCCAGAAGCTGCTATGGGTACACTTTACTGATCCAAGAAGTAGCACCTGGATATTGCCCCCATAATTATTCCCAGGAAGTGGTACTAAGTCACCTCAGTGAGCTTGAAGATGAGAGGTGAGCCAGGGAGAGGCTTGACTGGAAAAGATGCCAATCCATAGCAGTTAAACATTCGTAATAGATTTAAATAACATCACCAGCTTCCCTGATGCTTCATCTACCATGTTTGCACCGGAAGGTGTGTCACATAATGGTATCACCTTTACAGACCTTTAAGGAGTCTTTACAGCAACCCTGAAGTCATGCATAAGGAATGGAGCACATCATAACAAGAACTGCCAAATTTTGCACACCTTCATTGTTTGACAGTTGATTAAAAAAATGTGATAAAAATTTGATGATTCAAAAGGTCTGGCATTTCAGATCTAATGTAATGATGTGTTTTAGGTAATTAGCCTCACTGAGGCCCATTAATTAAAGCGTGCTGCTCATTCATTTCATAGCACTCACCAGCTTTAACTCAATACTCCCTGCAATTAAGACATTTCTGAGTAATGTGAATAATTCTTTTCCGCTTCTCTTCTTCTCCGTGATTTGCCCGCTTAATAGCCACAACTGAGAAATTTCAGCTGACGTCATGGTTGTTAGGATTGAAAGCGTCTTTCACTTCCTGTTGACTGTTTTTTTATTTTTGCCAGCCTGCACTGATTATCCTTCATTCCAAGAATTAGGCAAAGATTTTCAAGCAGTTGTTGTCTGACATTTCGCCTTTCATTGCATGCTCTGTTTTCTGAAGAGAAATAACAACATAGCGTTTTCAGACGTGCTTAATCCAATTCAACGTTCCAGGGGCCCACAAGCTATTTTGGCACAAATCAGGAATGAAAACTGGACAGACACTTGGGACATTTTAGACTTGCTAACCTAACATACATGGATTTGGGACTGTTAGAGTCAAAATGGAGAACCTGAAGAACAACCCATGCATACATAGGAGGAACAAACGGGCCCAAGATTGGAACCCAGGATGCTGAAGCAGTGAGGCAGCAGTACTAACCACTGCTTTGAACAACTTTACTGAAAGTCCTTAACAACATGTATCTGCAAAAGGAAACAAGTTATTTTGATTAAAAAAAAAAAGCCAGAAAAAAGGCTTGAGATATAACATTTCAACAGTGTAGTCTTAATGAAGTTTGCCAATGCTGTAAACAGCCATAGGAAAATAATTTGCGTAAAACAATAAGAAACAACACAACCTTCTTTTCCTGTAAACCAAGGTTCATAGTAAATTTTGAAAAAGTCAAGAAACTCACCCATGATCCTGCTCATCTGATAATGTGCTGTCTTGTCTTTCCTTGCCCTGCTAGATAAAGTGGATTCAGAAAGTTTTCAGTCCCCTTCACCATTTTTTCACATTTTGTTATGTTCCAACCTTGTGCTAAAATCACTTGAATTTTTCCCTCATTAAACAACACTAAATACTGTCAGAATGACAATGTAAAAAACAGGATTTTAGAAAGTTTTGCAAGTTTATTAAAATGAAAACTGAAATATCACATTGATACAAGTATCCTTTCTTTACTCAGTACTGAAGTACATTTGGCAGCCATTCCAGCCTGGAATCTCCTTTTGTGTAAGTAAGCCAAGCTTCACTCACTTGCGCTTGGGGATTTTCTACCATTCTTCCCTGCTGGTCCCATAAGGATCTGTCAGGTTGGATGGAAACTGTTGGTTGAACAGCTATTTTCAGAGTCTCTCCAAAGACGTTTGATTGGGTTCAAGTCCAGACCCTGACTGGGCAACTCAAGGACATTCCCAAAGTTGTCCCTAAGCCGCTACAATGTTGTCTTTGCTTTATGCTGGGGATCATTGTCCTGCTGGAAGGTAAGCCTTTGGCCCAGCCTGAGGTCCAAAGAGTTTTGGAAGTGATTTTCATTAAGGTTATCTCTGTACTTTGCTCTGTTCAGATTTCTCTCAACCCTGTCCAGTCCCTAATGCTGAAAAACAATCCCACAGTTTGATTCTGCCACCATCATATTTCACCGGTTAAATGGTATTGCACAGGTGATGATTGGTGCCCGTTTTCCTCTATACATGACACTAATCTTGGTATTATGAGACCACAGAATCTTATTTCTTATGGTCGGAGAGTCCTTTAGGTGACATTTTGCAAACTCTAAGTGGGCTACCATGTGTTTTTACTGAGGACATTCTTCTGTCTCGCCACTCTGTCATAAAGCCCAGATTGGATGAATGTTGCAGTGATGGTTGACCTTGTGGAAGTTTCTCCCATCTCCACACAGCTCTTCTGAATCTCAGCCATCAGATTCTTGTTCACTTCTCTTACCATGGCTCTTCTCCCATGATTGCTCAGTTTAGCCGTGTGGCCAGCTCTAGGAAGAGCTGTGGTTATGGCAAACTTCTTCCATGTAAGAATTATGAAGGCCACGGTGCTCTTGGGAACATTCAGTGCTGCAGGATGTTTTTATAGCCTCCCCCAGATCTATGCTTCGATCACAATCCTGCCTCTAAGCTCTGCAGTAAATTCCTTTGACCTCCTAGTTTGGTTTTCACTCTGATATAAATTGTCAGCCATTGTACCTTCTATAGACAGGTGTGTACCGTTACTTTTCATATTAAAGCATATGAAATGAACACAGGTGAAGAAACATGTCATTGACAATCAGTAGACTGGGATGCATGTGAGCCAAAACTAAAATGTCATAACACTGGTCTGAATACTTGTGTCAATATGACATTTCATTTTTTTTATAAATTTGCACAAATTTTTAAAATGATGTTTAGACTTTGTCATTCTAGGGTATTAAGAGTCCCTTGATGTCGGGAAAAATGAATTTATTTGATTTTAGCACAAGGATGCCACATAAAAAATATAAAAAAGATGAAGGGAAAAATACTTTCTGAATCCACTATATTTGTCTTCATAACTTAAACCAGTCTTTAAATGGGAGGTAAAATCCCTCCAATAGTCTTTACAGTTAAGCTTAGTGCTATTCTTCTCTAATGTTCGAGTGATTTGTTCTCTGTCATGTGAGTTTTTGAGGTAAGAGTGAGTTTTTGGCTTGGTAATAGGCCGTAAAAAAAGCAACTATTTTTATGGAGAACGTGTCCCCTACATGATACACCTTTCAATTACAAGCCCTATCTCAAAGTGCTCCATAGGTACAAATGTTCCTATATTTATTCTCTTGTTAAGTCATCTTCTGAGAGTTATGTCAGAAACAGGTGGTGGGGAACACATTGTTAAAGATGAGGCTTACATTTCAATGTGGCCATAAAGAACAGGCCACAATTCTTGCATAGTGGACTTCCTGTTTATTTAGGAGAATGGCCTTTCATAAGATAATCAAAATGTTTGAGTTCAGTTTCAAAATGTTGAATAAAAAATGATTGTTTTCAACGTAATCCACCGAACACTAATACATTTCATATAACATTCACAAAGCCTTTATTTGCTTCTCAAAAGGTTTTACTTGAGTTATCACTCTTATTCATTATCGGCTTGTGTATTCACTCTTCCTTGTTATCTCCATAGACCATAACCCACTTTAGACTGTGGAGCAGGTAGTAGTCAAATGGGGCCATCTCTGGTGAGTAGGATGGATGTGACAGCTCTTCATATATGTAGAGCAGCCTTAACAACTAGTGGGGGCACTGGTATGAAGCTGAAGGAGGAACTTTGATAGCCTTCTTCGTTATTTTTCTCTGATCGACTGCTTCAAATGCCAAAGCAAATCAATGTAAATTTCACTGTTTATGTGGGCCTTTTGAGGCCTTATACTATACTCTCAAAATCTTAAAAATTGCTTGCATGATCTTGCTGACACTGACTTGGACCTTGAATTTCTTGGGTGTTGGCCAATGACCATGCTTCCATTATGTCACTTGTGTTTTGGACTCTGTGTCATACCCAGCCATGAAATGCTTCTTATATTTCTGTCATTCAGTCTTTATCCAACCTGCTATATCCTAACACAGGGTCACGGGGGTCTGCTGGAGCCAATCCCAGCCAACACCGGGCACAAGGCAGGAAAGAATCCCAGGCAGGGTGCCAGCCCACCGCAGGGCACACACACACACACACACACACACCCACACACCAAGCACACAATAGGGACAATTTAGGATCGCCAATGCACCTAACCTGCATGTCTTTGGACTGTGGGAGGAAACCGGAGCACCCTGAGGAAACCCATGCAGAAACGGGGAGAACATGCAAACTCCACGCAGGGAGGACCCGGGAAGTGAACCCAGGTCTCCTTACTGCGAGGCAGCAGCTCCCTTTCTGAATTCATTAGTCTGATATTCTCTTTAGAACAATAAATGCCATGATGCCTCATTCAAAGTCAATAGTTGCTCCTCCAAAGTGTGCAGATCTTCCTCATGCTGAACTGTCCATGAACAATGAATTAAGCTCTTACATAACTAATCCTATTGTGTCTGCTTTACAATACAGAGTTACTCTTCAACTCTCCATTGTTTTTCTATCATTGACAAAAGCAGTCAGACCTTGGGTCCTTTTTGAGAGACTTTCTAATATGAAAGAATTCAGCAGACCTTTTCTTGACTGTGGCATATAAAACAAACTGGCACATGTTGAGAAGACAAGAATGGAACTCTGGTGCATACTGTTTTCTAGCATTAGAAATGTAATGAGAGCATGAAACTCGATTTTGTTTTTTTCCCAGTGTTGCTTGGTAACAAAATACAAATACTTTGCTACTGTACTTTAGTATGTTTTGAGAATATTTCTACTTTAATTAAATATAATTTTTTCTGTCTACTTTTACTTCCCTACATTTTCAGCCACAAATAGCTTTTTTACTTTGAAATATTTTGCTAGATTCATTCATTACTGCAATTATGAACCTGAGAACAAAAGGGCTATCCAAATGTGCACAATGTTTCACACTTTATTAATAAACATTATTAGAGGTCATTTTGATTATTAATTTTATAATTGTTTTATTGTGAAATTGTCCATGAAAGCCACCTTAGCCTCCTGAGATTCTTTTTTTCATGAGTGGAAAAGTCAATCCTGGAAATGCCTAAATAATGTTTCTGAGCTTACAGACCTTGTGTTACATGTACATCCTCTGGAATCCTTAACAAAGGCAAGATGTATGCAGTCCAATCTTGTTCTCAGTTTTCCATCCCTGAAAGAATGTAACACTGAATCTCAGGATGCCTTAATAATGGATGCTACTGGGACCAGTCTTGTTTCTAGGTTTCCTCCCCTGCAAGGACTGCACCTCTGAATACTGTAAATTCAGCAACACCATGACAAAAGAAGGATTTGTAACACATGTAATGAAATTAAGGGTACTTTTATTCTAGACGCTTCCGTCTTCACCAAGCTCTTGATCAAGACTTACAAGGACTTGGAAGGTGAGGAAGTCTTTATGGAGGTGGGGGAGGCAGAGGTGAAACAATTGTGGGTTTCAGCGTTGGAAAAGTCCTCATCAAATCTGAATCAAACTTCTTCCCCATGTTTTTAGTTGAACCGAAACCCATGAGGCACAGTCTATGCTTATGTGTCTTACAATACCTTAACAATTGCTGAGACCAATCTCGCTCTTAGTTTCCCCCACTGCAAGGGCTAAACTGTTCCTAACAGGGACTGGCTGCACTAAAATGATTGCATTAAATCCCCTAACAAAAGCCAGGAGTCAGCTCCTTACAGGATCACAGACCACCATCTGTTCCCAGTTTGCTAGCTCTGAAAGGATTCAACCTGAACGAACGCAGCTTGTTATATTGCTGAACTTCTTAATGCTTAATTACCTGGGCTTGCATCCTACAGAACCTGGATATGTATCTCAACCCTTTATACAGCGTTCAATGGTGACTAGTAGTGTCAGTAATCTACAAGGAAGTATCAGTAAAATAACAACAACCTTTACTTCAATCTAAACTTCTGTTTATTTGCAGAGAAGAAAGGCATACTAAACACTAGAAGTTAAAACAGAAGAAAACTGAATAATCCAAACCAAAGTCCATACTGCCAGCCTCGTATCAGATAATTCACTTGGCTTTTTAGCTGTTGCAATCTTCTTAATCCAGCTGAGGTTTTCCTCAAGGGCCCATTTACACTAGAACGTTGTCAATTTCCAGCATTTGTTTAGTGTTTTTCAAGCCTTTTATTGTTTTGGTTTTTTTTGCAAGTGTTTTTCTGGCTTTTTTGGACATTGCTTTTAGGCACTTTTGATGTATTTTGAGTCTTTTTCAAGGATTATTCCAGCATTTTCAAAGTTGCGTTTTGCAGCAAAATTATTTCCATTTTGTAAGTTGTGGGGTTTTGTCGTGCTGTGAGATGATTGTTATATTTCCTGAATGTCTTCTATGAAATTATTGCTTATAATCCTGACAGTCACAGTACCGTAGATCAGGTGTCGTCAGTGTTGTGGTTGTACATACTGGGTTCACCCTGTTCTGCAGAAAAGGGAGTCGAGAAGTCAATTCTGGACTCTCTGTGAAGCAGGCAACATCCTGAAAAATTCCAGGATTACTCACAAGTATTGATATGCATGTAATTAGTAAAAAAAAAAATGCAATATTTCACAAAGAAGAACTTGCCTTCTGCTGTCAATGCAAAATCTTGTAAGTGAGTAATCTGCTGGCAACAGCTAGTGAGGAAGGGGACATCATGCACAGCAGTAAACAACTCAAAGGAATTGAACATACATCGTGTTCATACTGTCACGGCCTTGAGTAAGTGTGATGTCCCGCAGAATCAGGCATTGGCGCTGTGCTGTTATCCTTTCTCTCTTTCTCCTTCTGCAGACCTGCTGACTGACAACTCTACCACCACTGTCGTCATTTTTGGTTTCCACTCTCCTGGACCCGCCCCTTCCTATCTACCCACCACATAAGCTAGCACTCAACTTCCATTCTTCAGTTCTGTTCTGAACTCATCTCTCTGTAAAGATATGTTTGATTTTTTTTCTTTGCCAAAACTTCAAGTATAAGAGGTTACCAAGATAATGCCTCCAAACATTTTTTCTGTGTTTTTTCTCCCTTATTGCAATATACTGTAGCATTGGTGCTGAGTGCTGCAATGGATGTATTCTCTGGTCTTTACATGGCTCTTTGAGGTGACTCACTGTCCTTAAAAGGACTGCTTGCCTTTTTTCGTACTAGCTGGAAAAAGTGTGTGCGACTGTTTAGAGCTACCGTTTTTATAGGCTCTCCTGCTATAGATGATGCAATGCCAGCTAATTCTTTTGGTGACTTGTCCCTGGCTGATGTAACTTGCCCAGCATTGTTGCATAGCCGTGAACGTTGCTGTACCCAGCGTCCACATCTAACTCTTTGCAACATCACAGAAACGTGTCGAAATACCTGGGTGGTATGCTCTCCCTTTTTGCTCGTCAGATGGCACAGCAGGGATGTTTCATACTGCAATGGCAGGTGGCACAACCAGAATGTTAAGTGCAGTGCTGTTATGTGGTGCAACAGAGGGGTTCAACGCTGGTCAGCTCTAGGCAAGCAGACAAACCTGCTTGTGTGGAGATGCAGATGTACCTTTCTATTTGCTGTTTTCCATACTGAACTGGTGTGGATCTTTGCACTTTGAGACTCTTCCTTCACTGCCACTTCACAATACCACTATGATCTACCTTGTACTTTGCCTGTGCATTTTTACCACCTGCTCTGCTTCTCACAGCTCACTTGGTGTCAGAGGCAACTTGATCTGCCACACTTTTCTCCAACTCCATGAGCCTGAAGGTATTCTGGTACTTAGGCTAATAGAATTTAGCAAATGGACAAACTGTGATAAACTGTGAGGGAGCTGCAGAGCTGTCAGTCTCTGTTGTCTCAATCCCTGTACTGCTGCTGCAAATGGCACTCCAGATTATGGATCTGAGCCTCAAGACACTCCAGTACCTCCTCCAAAGAGCCAAGCAGGTTCACTTTAGGTCTCCAAAGCACTCGGTACTCTGCTAAGTCAAACTGTAGGTCTTATTCAAGTCAAGACCTACTGAGTGCCGCAATGGATGGATTCTCTGCTCTTTACATGACTATTTGAGATGATTCACTAAATTTAAAAGGACTGCTTGCCTTTTGCCACACTAGTTGGAAAAAGCATGTGTGTTTTTATATGCACGTCTGCTATTAATGTTGTATTGCCGGCTCATTCTTTTGGTCACTCATTCCCTGGCTGATGTAACTTGTCCAGCACTGTTGCAATACATTTAACCCTGCGAGGTAAGCTTAAGCAATCCAGTTTAGGGTTACTGGAAGCCAGTGATTATCACAGAAGCACTGGGTGTAAGGCAAGAATCAAGTGTGGTGGACGGAGCACCGATCCTTTTCAGCACACAATCACACAGCCAAGTAGAAAAGAGAGTGGTACATGCAGTCTAGAATTATCATTAATGTATTTATTTAGTTTTAATTCCGTTATTTTGAAAAAGAAATTGTTGAAATACTGTAATCAGTGGCCAATGTTTACCCAGGGGCTCAGACTGGGGAAGGGAAAAAGGGATGGATGTTGTTTACTTCACAAAAGACTAAATATATTTTCTTAATTAAAGAGTATTTCTGACACATTTCTAGCTTACAGTGTTTAAACAGATTATAAGACTCACTAATATCTAATAATCCAGAAATGGGCAGAACATGCAAACCTTGTACAGTTGGCACTGTAAATAAGGATTGCCAGCTCTGTGCTAGTACTCTGTCTATGTGTTAAACATCTGCTCTGAACATTAACCTGATTAAAACTAAATCTATACTAATAAAAGGCAAAGCCCTCACTGACTCACTGACTGACTGACTGACTGACTGACTGACTCATCACTAATTCTCCAACTTCCCGTGTAGGTGGAAGGCTGAAATTTGGCAGGCTCATTCCTTACAGCTTACTTACAAAAGTTAGGCAGGTTTCATTTCGAAATTCAAAGCGTAACGGTCATAACTGGAACCTCTTTTTTGTCCATATACTGTAATGGACTGCAGCTTGTTGGCCGTGGGAGGTGGAGTTGCATATCGCGTCATCACGCCTCCCACGTAATCACGTGAACTGACTGTGAACGCAGTATGTAGAAAACAAGGAAGAGCCCCAAAGAGCGCTGAAGAAAACATTCATTACACAATTGAGAAGGCAGCGAAACAATAAGAAGCGAAGCACGGTGTAAACCGTAAGTTTAAATTAAGTTTATAGAAACGCTGCCGTTTGCAATACCATATTCGCGAGATACAAGTTTAACGAGAAGACACGAGGTATAAACGAGACTTTGGATGACTTTGTAACGGAGTTAAAATTGCTGTAGCGAGAAACTTTTAAGTGCCGGGTCTTAGCTAACATTAAATAAAGCCGTGGACATCGCAACATCACACAAGAGAGCTGCTCACGTAAACTGACTGAACGCAGCACGTCGGAAACAAAGCACCGTGTAAACCTAAAGTTTAAATTAAGTTCATAGACCTACAAAAGGTTGCCATTGATTTGAGGCAAGATTGCTTTTCTCCTGTACAACTATACGTTGCATTCTCAAGAGTGTGCTTGCACGGCTTGGTCATATTACAACCGGAGTGCTCAACTGACAATGTGGTATACAAAGAGAACTATAACAATCGTAATATGTATATATATATATATATATATATATATATATATATATATATATATATATATATATATATATATATATATATATATATATATATATGTAGATATGTATATATATGTGTATATATATATAGATATGTATATATATATATATATATGTGTGAATATATATGTAGATATGTATATATATGTAGATATGTAAATATATATATGTATATATATGTGTCTGTGTGTGTATATATATATATATATGTGTGTATGTATGTATGTATGTATGTGTGTATATATATATGTATGTGTGTGTATGTATGTGTATATGTATATATATATATGTGTGTGTGTGTATGTATGTGTGTATATGTATGTGTATATATATGTTGATATGTGTATATATATATATATATGTACAGTTGGAGATCCACAAAGGGAGAAAAAACAAATCACGTATCATAAAATAGTTTTATTCCTGAGCTTTCAACCCCTGTCAGGGGTCTTCATCAGAGGATAATGCTTAGACTTACAAGAATCAAAGGCAATATATAGCAACACATCCAGTGGGGGGTGGGTGGAGGTGACTAAGTCCGTATGATCAAAGGGGGGGGGGGGGGGGGGTGTATCGTTAAATTAAAGTGCATATGTCCTTCTTAAGTTGGCATATGCTGGGTTTATGTCCAAGTGTCTGTTGAGACACCAGAGAGTTGGCCGAGTCTTGGCTATCAGATGAAAATGCCATCAACAGACACTTGGACATAAACCCAGCATATGCCAACTTAAGAAGGACATATGCACTTTAATTTAACGATACACCCCCCCCCCCCCTTTGATCATATGGACTTAGTCACCCCCCCCATCCCCCCATACTGAATGTGTTGCTATATATTGCCTTTGATTCTTGTAAGTCTAAGCATTATCCTCTGATGAAGACCCCTGACAGGGGTTGAAAGCTCAGGAATAAAACTATTTTATGATACGTGATTCATTTTTTCTCCCTTTGTGGATCTCCAACTGCAAATATGCAAACAGTATCACAGACCTTCTCTTCCATATATATATATGTATATATGTGGATGTGTATATGTATATATATATATGTATATATGTGTATATGTAGATATGTGTATATGTAGATATGTATATATATGTATATATGTATATGTATATATATGTTTATGTGTGTCTGTGTGTGTGTATATATATATATATATATATATGACAGCAACACTCATAACAATGACAACATAATTACATTGACAATCATGTTACGTTATTTTTAAAATGTTTCCTTTTCTTTTTCATAACCTCTTTAACACACTACTTCTCCGATGCGAAGCGCGGGTATTTTGCTAGTGTATACCTATAACTTTTGTTGAATTCTTGTCACTTGATTACAAGGTATGTGTACAGTTGACTTCAAAAGCTGTCGCTATATGACCAAAGAACAACAACACAGCCATTTCTTTTTTTGTTTTTGTTTCAATGAGTTGTTTCAGTCCTTGCTCTTATAGAAACTGGCAGTGGCTTACTGTACATAGAAATGCTTCCAAAATGGGAAATTTCTTTCACCAGTGTTTTATGAACTTTACCACTAACCCTGCCACTTCCAGTTCAGGAGCAATAAAAGCAAGGCACTCCCAGAAGTAGGCATCTCATTCGGAAGGTGAGCCACCCACACTATGGAGCTCTGACCCTGAAACCTGACCACTCTCTAGATCCTTTAACCCATAGCTAATGGCTAGATTTTGCTTTTGTTTACTTACTGCACCATGCGCTTTTGTTATTTTAAGTCACTTTATTATTTTGAGTAAACAGGGTGGCACTGTTGACACCCCAACATCTCCTCTTGACTCCTGCCATACCTTCAACCACGGACAATATGAAGCTGAGAGGGATCCTTCATTTACTCATGCTTTTCATATTTAAGTAAACTTAATATCAGTTCATTTAACATTTCTGCTTGAGTAGTTTGCTTATGGACAAACATTACTTTTATATGAGTAACTTTTCAGAATGGTATCACTACTTTTACTCTGTTTTCTGAAACAAGGACCATACAGTATAAATCAGAAATAAAGGAACTAACCACCTGTGGCCATGTGATGGAATAACAGACAGTTGTATGATAACTTGGGGCGCCAACTGGGTCATCTTGTTTAGTCACAGCAATCAAACAATCAAAGCAGTGCCTGTCAATGTGGGTAAACTAGCCGTAGCTTTGGAATCTCAGCAGCAAAAGACGCCATCTTCCAGGAATCTGGTGGCTTTATTTCCTGGGTGTGAAATGGGCGGAGTCAAGTGCCCTCAGGAGAGGGAGAGGAGAAGATAGTATCAGTGGGTCATTGGATACCATAGCAGAGTCCACAAGGAGATCCTCAGACGCACATGCATGACACAATGTAAAGTAATGCTTTAAAGTGTAGGCTCAACACGTTTTGATCACCCTTCATATTTAAGCAGGACATAATTCCTTATGAGTGCTAGAGTGTTGACCAAATTGGCTAGAAAACCTAAAATGCTGAACGTATAAATCCTTTAGTCCTTGCTTACTCATTCACAGCTACTGTACAGCTACTTTACTTTAGAGCTGATAATCAACCAGAGGAAACCTGGAGAAAAGCCACTTGGACACTGCAACAATGAGTAAATTCCACTTAGTGTGTGGGCTTGCAAAACAAAGGGAGAGCATGCAAACCCCACCAAGACATTGCTCAGGCCAGGAGCTTGAACCCATGAACCTCAGTATATCTATTATAATACAGTGGTGTATTCGTATTCACTGCCATTTCACAGATCCAGTATCAAATCCTGAGCCTGGTCAGAAGATAATGCTAACTCCCTGTGTCTTGATGGGCTTTCTCCAGCTACTCTGTTTTTGTCCCACACCTTAAACACTTGCATGTCATAGTCAAGTCAAGTGGCTTAATTTCATTACATCCATAGACCATATTGCTGTATACAGTAGCATGAAACAACATTCCTCTGGACCACATACATAAGCACAAGACAAGTGCAAGACAGGTAAAGAACTATACTATACTATACTATACTATACTATACTATACTATACTATACTATACTATACTATACTATACTATACTATAAACAAACAAATAAATAAATAACAGGTAAGTGAATAGATAGTAATAATTTAAAATAGATAATAATAAATAATAACAACAACTAAGAATAAAAAAACAACAGTAGCAGCAAGTGCAACAAATGTACTGCATTATCAATAAGCTACTATGAGCAGATCTGAGGGTAGGGGTGCATTTGATCAGCTTTCCTACATACCTTAGCAGCCATTCCTCCTTAAACATGAACAAGCTCATCAATCCTAGTACCTGACCCTTGAGCGAATCATTACCTTTTTTATTATTAATTTTAATTGAAAACAAATGACAATCCATACATTCAATTCCAACTTAACTAAACCAAAATTCAGCCCCAACTGAAGAGAAATTGAAAAAAGCCAGCCAACAAAGCAAATCTTTGAAGCTGCAAGGAAAGAACTGTATCCTTTTACCTGATATAGAAGATTATTATAAAATGTTATGAATTAGATCCTGCCATATTTTAAGAAGTTTTGTACAAAGCCTATGAGTGAGAATTTGATTTTTTCCAAGTTCAGATAGTATAAAACATCAGTTACCCACTGACTTAAATTGGGTTGGGATTCTTCCAGTTGAGCAAGATAAGTCTATGTGCTAGTAGTGAGGTAAATGTAATTACAGTTTGCTTGTCCTTCCCCACTTTAAGCCCATCTGGGAGTCCACCAAACACAGCTGCTAATGGGTTAGGAGGGATTGTGACACCAAGGCTGTCTGAAAGGCATTTAAAGATTTTTGTCCAAAATTATGTTAATTTGGTGCAGGCCCAAAACATGTGGCCAAGTGAGGCTGGAGCTCGATTGCAATGTTCACAGGTTGAATCTTGCCCTGGAAATATTTTGGATAGTGTTAATTGTGATAAACACACTCAATATAAAAATTTAACAGGAATAATTAAGTGCGTTTCTGCATATGGAGCTAGAGTGTATTCTGTGCATGGCTGCCTTCCACTTCTTTTCTGAAATGATAAGTGAAAGATCCTTTCTCCGTTGTGCACTGAGATCTTTGAAAGGAAAGGACTTTAAAACGTTTTTATAAATTTTGGAGATGCTATTTGAGTTTTCAAGACTGATCAATATTTCTTCTGGAATGGAAATAGGTTCAAAGGGAGGAAAATTGGGCAGGTTTCGTTTAGCAAAATTTCTGGCTGGAAAGTAGTGGAAAAAAAAGTATGTTGATAAGAACTTCAATTTGAAGCTTAATCAATCATAGAATGCAAAAGCATTATCAATGTACAAGTCTCTAAAATGTTTTAATCTTAGACATTTTCCAAGCATAAATACTGTGTATGTCTGAGAGCATGGAAAACAGTGTTTGCTATATAGAGGTGCAACAGATAAGAACTTCTCTATCTTAAAGTGCTTCCTACATTGGTTCCATATTCTAAGCAAATGAACAACAATTGGATTATTAGTGTATAGACCCTAACCCTAACTGTACTGCAAGATTTTAATTCTATTGTAGACCAGGCTTGTGTGTATTCATCGATTTGTGACAATATCCAGGTTTTTATGGCCTGTATATTTGCAGCCCAGTGATAAAATTGAAAGTTAGGTAGTGCCATGCCACCTTCTGCTTTAGGTCATTATAGACACACCCTTTGGATCTGTGGATGTTTAGAATTCCAAATAAATGAGGTTGTGATTGAATCTAATTTCGATTTATTAATGTATATGGGGATGATTTGAAATAGGAAAAGAAGCTTAGGAAGGGTGTTCATCTTAACAGTGTTAATTCTGCCTGTTAATGTGAGATGAAGGGTGGACCATCTATTCACATCTTGTTTCATTTTCTTCCATGCAAACAGCAAAATTTTGTTGAGCTTTATATTTACCTGTGATATTTACCCCTAGATATTTAAACTGATCTGCTAAGATACCGTAAATGGGAAGGTGTCCAGTCTATTATTACATGCTAGAAAATTCACTGGAAAAAGCACACTTTTATTCAAATTAATTTTGAGTCCACATATCATTTCTTGTCTTAAGGACTGCTGGCACTAAATTTCATTGGTCAGATATATAAAGTACCATATCGAGTCAATCATACACTAACAATCAGCCCTCTCAGAATCACCAACATCTAATGTTGTAAACTAATTTTAAGATCCTTGTATTTGTTTTTAAATCCTTTAATGGTTGTGCCCCATTTTATTTGTCAGAACTGCTGCACCCTTATGTACCATCTCGCTCTCTCAGGTCAGCAGACCAGATGCTTTTACATGTTCCTAAGACACGATGCAAACTCCGAGGTGATCGGGCTTTTTCAGTTGCAGCTCCAAAACTCTGGAACGATTTGCCATTGCACGTTAGGCAGGCTCCTTCACTTGTTGTCTTTAAATATTATTTAAAAACGCACTTTTACTCCGTGGCCTTTAACCCAGTATGATATGTTGACTATCTGTGTACTTTTTATCATGAATTTCTTCAGCTGTTATGTGTTTATATGTTTCTGTTTCTTTTCCCTTTGGTTATTGTGTGTCTGATATGTTGGGTTTTTATTGTACAGCACTTTGGTCAGCCTTGATGTTGTTTTTAAAGTGCTTTATAAATAAATAAATAAATAAAATGAAATAATGTTGGAACACTCATGACTGGCATGATGACCACCTAAGTCTGCCCAGTGTCTTTATGCATGACTGTAAGTGTTAACTGGTGAATTGTTTCAATGAACCTGCCTAAATTTTGGTTGACATTTGGTATTTTGTTTTGTGCCATTTTTGTATCTATTTTATACAATATACTGTATGTGGTGCATCAAGAAATGCAAAAATAATATTACTTTTACATCTCATGGTGATTTGAAAAAGAGAAAAGGTAGGCTTTTTCTTGGCGACCTATTCTAAAACCACCCAGACATGTATGATGTGTGGTGTCAACTAACACAATGGTGTAAATGTTGTCACATGAACTTCCAGAATATCCGAAATTTGTATAAAAACATTGTTGTGTGTGATTCTGGTTATAAAAACTTTTTCCTGATTAATGAACTTTCTTTTGGCATTTTGACTAGCATTTAATCTCTTGATGGCAGATCAGTTAGATATTTGCTGATGGCTTTGGATTTTTGGACTACATTTCATCTCCTGGTTCTCTTCAATAAAAATTCTCCCTGTCTCATTCCAGGTCAGTACAATTTTATTCATTTGTGCAAACTTTATTTTGGAGACTGAGGTCTTGTTTGCTTTGTTTTAATGTGATACCTTTGTTTCTCTGTAAAAAATGCTCATGACAAAAAAAATTTCACACTTGGGACAATACACTTGAAATGAATTTAATTGAATTGGATTGAGGAACGTGTTTTCAATACCAATTACAGCCCTCAATTAATCTGTTGGTTATTGATATGGCAGGATGGAGCGGTGGTATAGCTGGTACTGCTGCTGCCTCACAGATCCAATGCCCTATGTTCCTATTCTCCCTCTATGGTGTGTGTAGCCTTTGGATGGTCTCGCAATGTTGATGTTGGTTTTCCTCCCATAAAACCCCCAAAACAACTGTTATGTCTACTGGAAATTTCAAAATGGACATACATCAGTGTGGTTGTGTGTGACTTGCAATGGATGGGCACCCTGCTCTCGGCTGTTTCCTGCCTTGCACCCTTTGCAATTGAAATTAATTGGTCTTGAGAATGTTTTTTAGTAAAATATCAGCATGAGGTAGAGGAGACACACTCAATTTATCAAAAAAAGCACTTTTTCTTTACTTTTTTCATAATACTGGTAGCGTTGTACAGTCAAGTAATGCAAACAACTATTAGAAAAAGGAAAATTTCAAATTAAGTCTCCCCCCTTTAATCCCGATACTGGGACGCATACACCGGGCAGCATCGGTTAGTGGTGGTAGGCAAACTCAGACTCCCCCTTTTAACTTCTGTAGAATACTCCCATTGCCAAAAGCTACAAACCAAAATTTAACACAACTGTTGGAAACTCAACACGAAACAAATCATAATGGACAGTCTAATTTTAAGTGAAGCAGCACAGAGCCTCCTGGAATGTCAGTGCAGTCCGTCACTACAATATGTTAGTCTCTCTTTGGTATCATTTTCCAGAACAACCCCTAGTCTTCAGAAGAGTGACTCTAAGAGCAGAAAAAGATTCATAGTAGGGACCACTGATGTTAAAATATGTGACTTTGAGTCAAAGGGGTCAAACTTGGCGACTACTGTTGCTGAATTTGTCACCAGAAAATGTCACAATACATGACTAGAAATCACAGGCATGTCAAATAAGATGACATGTGATGAACTTCCAGCACAGTTTCAGTTTTCTAAAGTATCACATGCTCGTCCCTTTTTCTGACATCCAATAATGTGCTACCTGATGGAGCTGGTGCCCATGTAAACGTATACAGGTATAGTAAGTTTACCTGCCATCTTGGCTCTTTTTCTTTGTTTTTCAATTTTGTCATGGTACATAACACATGAGTCATTAGACAGATGAGGTCTGTTTATGAGGTCTAAAACACCCGTGTATATAGCAAAGGTTAGATCCCTAATAACTTTGCAAGATGCTGAAAAATGAGTTCACACACTTGTTTTTAGTCGACTAAATTACTGTAATGCACTCCTCTCAGGACTGCTCAAGAAAGACATCAATCGGTTAAAAATAATACAGAATACAGTTGCCAGAATCGTAACTAGGAAAAGAAAATCTGAGCACATCTCTTCAGTTTTGATGTCACTATACTGATTACCCGTGCCATTCAAAGTCGACTATAAAATACTGCTTATGGTTTACAAAGCCTTAAATAATCTCGCTCCTATGTCCTATATTTCAGGATGCCTTTCACCTTACACTCCAAATCGTAACCTTAGATCTTCAAATGAGTGTCTCCTTAGAATTCCAAGAGCAAAACTTAAAAGAAGTGGTGAGGCGGCCTTCTGCTGTTATGCACCTAAAATCTGGAATAGCTTGCCAATAGAAATTCGTCAGGCTAATACATTTTAAAAAACTGCTGAAAACCATATACAGTATGCATTGAATTATCATTTTCTTCATGGCTCCGAAATCCATACTAATCCTTACTTTTCTCTGCTGTTCTTTTTCCAGTTTTCTGTGGTGGCGGTCTGCGCCACCACCACCTGATCAAAGCACTGTGCAGTCCCTACATTGATGGACTGAAGGCCAGAAGTCCACATGACCACCATCATCTAATTCTTTTTTTTTTGTTGTTGTTTATTTCACCTTATACAATTTCTCGTATTAGGGATTTGTTAGTTTTCGCATACCCCTTGGGGTCAGAGCGCAGGGTCAGCCATTGTACAGCGCCCCTGGAGCAATTACAGGTTAAGGGTCTTGCTCAAGGGGCCAGCAGAGTAGTATCTCTTTTGGCAGTGACGGGGATTCGAACCGGCAACCTTCTAGATACCAGCACAGATCCTTAGCCTCAGAGCCACCACTCCACCCCAGAAGTCCACATGACCACCATCATCTAATTCTTTTATGTGAAGCCTGAAAACCATGAGGACTGATTGAGATCATTGATGTTAGGTAGAATGCCTAGAGGGGGCTGGGTGGTCTTGTGGCTTTGGATCCCCTGTCGATTTTGTTTTTCTTTTTCTCCAGTCAATCTGGAGTTTTTTTTTTGTTTGTTTTTTTCTGCCTTCTAGCCATCGGACCTTACTTTAGGCAATACTAAATAACAAATAATCTGATTTTTGCTTTTATAAACTTTTCTTTCTTCATCCTATAAAGAAAGTACTTTGAGCTACACCATTTGTATGAAAATGTGATATATAAATAAAGGTTGTTGTTGTTGTTATTGTTGTTGTTGTGTTCCTTACTCTTTGTCGCTTAATTATATAGATTGTACTTCTGGGTGGGTGCTCAATGGTTGTCATCTGTTGCATACACATGAGCCCACCTCTACAACCTGTTTGATTTTGTCGGGGCGAGTCACAGACTGGTTGGACTGAGTCACTGGGTATGTCACATTATACGACTGTGGAGCGTGCTGAGGCTGCTTTTGACTCTCTAAGATAATGCAAATGAAGTCTGTGACTAAAAATCACTGGGAAAATCATGTAATGAAACAGTGTTCAGACCAGCCCTTCTCAGTCTTCATGGAGGTGAAACGACCATCTCATTAAATGTTATTTCTATCAACAGGTGTGTGAATTATAATTTATAAAAGCAGTATCTCACCAATGTAAGTAACTGAGCAGCCCCGCTAGTATGAATTGATCCATCTAATTGGAGAATACATTTTTTACTCTGGCGGCATGGTGGGGCAATGGGTAGCGCTGCTGCCTCGCAGTTCGAAGATCTGGGGACCTGGGTTCGCTTCCCGGGTCCTCCCTGCGTGGAGTTTGCATGTTGTCTGCGTGGGTTTCCTCCGGGCGCTCCAGTTTCCTCCCACAGTCCAAAGACATGCAGGTTAGGTGGATTGGCGATTCTAAATTGGCCCTTGTGTTTGTGTGTGTCCTGCGGTGGGTTGGCACCCTGCCTGGGATTGGTTCCTGCCTTGTGCCCTGTGTTGGCTGGGATTGGCTCCAGCAGACCCCTGTGACCCTGTGTTTGGATTCAGCGGGTTGGAAAATGGATTTATGGATGGATTTTTTTACTCTACAAGACTCTTTCAGCCCACTGACCTTTAGTGTCTTGGGTCAGGTCATCATTGCTTGTAACGAAATAAAAAAAAAGTTAATTTTTTGCATCATGTGAAACTTTACTAACGACAATGGCAGCTGAAGGCCGTTCTGTAAGGCTTTTTGCAATCCGCTGTTAAGTACTCCACTTGTGCTTGATCACAAATTTTCCTTCCTTTAGTTCTGATAACTCACTCCCCTTACGAGGAGAGAATTCAATAGATTTTTTTAAATGAGTGAGGGATGCCTTGTTTCTAAATGTTGCTCAAGTTTAACAGGTTTTAATCTGCCAGGGGCAAGGAATTCTGTGCACTAAACACACGGTGGATAAGAATTCACCTTCAATAAGCAAGCGGGCAGATCCATACTGCAGAAAACCAGCTGGAAGTCTGTGCTTTTTCACTTTCTCTTCAGATAAGTGTTTGCTCCTTCTCTTATGTTTCTTATCCCCATGAACAAACCATTCCAATCGATCCATTAGATTTGTGATTTACTCATGACATGGAAGCTCTCCCTTGATTTGTTTTGTTTTTTATTTAACACGACCCACTTTTCCAACTTGATAACTGAGTAAAAATAAAGGGATTGTTGGGAGAATGAGCCAATGCCTACGATGAATGAATGAACACTGCTGTCAACAAGCTGGCAGAATAAACCTGTTAAAAAGTCAAAGTGCTGCTGAAGCTCAGCATGTGGATACTTACTGCTACTTTATACACTTTTATAGAAGAGTCAAGCCACTTCAGGCACCACCTAGAATTTACCTCATGCCCCCTACATTGAGAACCACTGAGACAGAATGCAAATTCCAGATATTTTATTATTTTCTTTAAATAATAGCACCACAAGAAATACATATATACTGTAAGGGACGGCTGGCAGACCAACCCGGCCGGGACACCCAAAAGGTGGAAGGACGGCTGCTTTAGGGCACTGCCTCCCCCAAAATGTTAGAAGGCAGCTCCCCTGGTTTACAGCGGTGCTTCAGATTCCCACTGGGCACCATAGGAATTCAATATCTCAGCCTTGTTGGGTACTATGGTCGCCACCAGGTGATGCTGTGGAAGAAACACGTGGCATGGCGTTTCCTCCTAACCCGGAAGTGCTTGCAGACCATGTGGGTGGAAGAGCAGAAGCACTTCCTGGTTGGCCAATATAAAAAGACTGGACCGACCTCACAGAGGGGAGCCAGAGTTGGCAGGTAGGTGGACAAAGCTTGCTGGAAGGAGCAGAGGTGTAAAAAGACAAAGAAAGAGGAAGAATTGTGTACAGTGTCTATTATTCACTTGTGGCTGTCATGGTGGGAAACTGTTGACAAGAGTTTCTCTGACTAAAATAAGATCTTTGTGCTTTTAACTCATGCCCTGTGTCCGTTGCATTGGTTTAGAGGAGCAACAGTGTCCTCTAGTGTCCACAGTACATACTGTACACATATATTGCAAGTGCCCAAGAGGAAGGACAGGCATCCAGCCAGGGATGGGAGTTGATTTTTTTGCCTGACAACGTTGGTAATGTTGGGCATGCTCCTAATGAGACGATGGATGATGTCCTGCGGGATCTTCTCCCAGATCTAGACCAGGGCATCACTGAGCTCCTGGACAGTCTGAGGTGCAACCTGGTGGCATTGGATGGACAGAAACATAATGTCCCAGAGGTGTTCTATTGGGCTGAGGTCAGGCGAGTGAGCATGGGGGCCAGTCAATGGCATCAATTCCTTCATCCTCCAGGAACTGCCTGCATACTCTCACTACATGAGGCCGGGCATTGTTGTGCACCAGGAGGAACCCAGGACCCACTGCACCAGCATAGGCTCTGACAATGGGTTCAAGGATTTCATGCTGATACCTAATGGCAGTCAAGTTGCTGTTGTCTAGCCTGTAGAGGTGAGTGTGTCCCTCCATGGATATGTATCCCAGACCATCACTGACCCACCACCAAACCGGTCATGCTGAACAATGGTACAGGCAGCATAACATTCTCCACGGCTTCTCCAGACCCTTCACGACTGTCACATGTGCTCAGGGTGAACCCACTCTCATCTATGAAAACCACAGGGTGCCAGTGGTGGACTTGCCAATTCAGGTATTCTATGGCTCCATGGTGCCGGGCAGTCAGCACAGGGCCCACTACAGGACGTTGGGCCCTCAGGCCACCCTCATGAAGTCTGTTTCTGATTGATTGGTCAGAGATATTCACATCAGTGGCCTACTGGAGGTCATTTTGTAGGGCTGTGGCAGTGCTCATCCTGTTCCTCCTTACCCAAAGGAGCAGATACAGGTCAGTCCTGCTGATGTGTTAAGGACCTTCTACGGCCCTGTCCAGCTCTCCTAGAGTGACTGCCTGACTCCTGGAATCTTCTCCATGCCTTTGAGACTGTGCTGGGAGACACAGCAAACCTTCTGGCAATGGCACGTATTGACGTGCCATCTGGAGAAGTTGGACTACCTGTGCCAGCTCTGTAGGGTCCAGGTATCACCTCATGCTATCAGTAGTGACACTGACCATAGCCAAATGCAAAATGAGTGTAAAAACAGTTAGAAAAGATGAGGAGGGAAAAATGTCAGTGGTCTCCATGTGTTAAACCATTCCTGTTTTGGGGGTCGTCTCATTGTTGCCCCTCTAGTGTACCTGTTGGCTGGGCGATACAGTGGCGCAGTGGTAGCGCTGCTGCCTCACAGTAAGGAGACCTGGGTTTGCTTCCCGGGTCCTCCCTGTGTGGAGTTTTCATGTTCTTCCCATGTCTGTGTGGGTTTCCTCCGGGTGCTTGAGTTTCTTCCCATGGTCCAAAGACATGCAGGTTAGGTGCATTGGCGATCCTAAATTGTCCCTAGTGTGTGCTTGGTGTGTGTGTGTGTGTGTGTGTGTACCCTGCGGTGGGCTGGCACCCTGCCTGGGATTTTTTCCTGCCTTGTACCCTGTGTTGACTGGGATTGGCTCCAGCAGACCCCCGTGACCCTGTGTTCGGTTCGGATATTGCGGGTTGGATAATGGATGGATGGATGGATGGATAATGGACAAAACAGCTGAAACTGACCAATATCCCAGAAGTATATATATATATATATATATATATATATATATATATATATATTTGTAGCTAGAGATCTATAAAGAGATAAAATTAAAATAATAAAAATTAATAAAATAAAATTATCCCTAAGCTTTCGACAACCTGCCAGGTGTCATAATCAGAGGAAAATGATAAGTCATACAGGAATCAAAGACAATATATAGCAAGCGAAGGGTGGGGTGGTTGTAAGGGGGACGTGAATTAATAAGATGGGGTTCAGAAAGTGTTGGTTATTAAGTCTTTATTTATTATTTAGATTATCTTTTTTTTAAGCCTGCATATGCTGTGTTGACGTCCAAGTGTCTGTTAATGGCTCTCTGGAACTCTTAGTATTTGCCCTGAATTTTACTTTTATTGTGTCCCAGTTAAACGTGTGTCCAGTACAACTTGTATTAGTGTATTTCAGACACCGTGTGTCTTTCCTTCTGAGGCATTGCGATGTTCCTGTAAATATGTTGCGAGTGTTTTCGATGTTTGTCCCACGTATAAAGCTGATGTCGTTTCGATCCAAATTCATCTGGCCACATAGACTTTACTGGCAAAACTAAACAGTATCATAACAGCACGAACGAAGCTGTCCACTAAGGACATAATGCATCTAATATCACTGTGTACGTGGGACGAACATCTACGTGGGACTTGCCTGCGAACATTTCTTCTCCACTGTGACCAGAACGCACGCATGCGCAATGGCGACTTTGTATAACATGGCAGTGGCTGTCCCTTTCCCCCAGATATTTTTTAACGTCTCTTTCTTCTTGCCACTTTTGCTCCGAAGACTCCATTAGCTCCTGTCGTACCGCAGATCATACTCTCTATGACTTGTGAAACGGACCTCTTTATTACTGTATATATGGACAAGTCATTCGACTTTACTAACGCTTGCAATTGCTAGTTATTGTTTTGTTACTACACAGTTCAATCATCGTTTCTGTGATCTAACAACATTTTTAAAGCTATTTCAGTTTTGGATTAAAAAGCATTTTGTGAACTATTCTTTCATTACTACTCTACATGTTCTCGTTATGTCTAAATCAGATTGCCTTAGCATGTTTCGTGGGTTTTGTTTCGAGGGCTGAGAGCAATGGTTGAGAAAGCCTCGATAGCGCATCAAGTGACTAGAAGTGTTAGACTTTGGCGCTACCTGCTGGCCGATTTAGATATCACATGTTAGTTTGTTTATTGAATTTTCTACAGTAGGTTGGCGACGCGGGTAGCCCGTACACATACTACTACAGTGGTCACAGTAGGGGGGCGCGAAGTAACAATAAGGGGGATGTGAAGATGTGAAAAAAAGAAAACAAGAATCGAAAATATGAAAAATACATCTATTGAAACCAAAACAAATTAACTTAAACTACATTCTGATACTAGAAAAATAAATATAGAGTTAGATAAATGTCGATAAAAGTTAAGTAGGTATAATAAAATATGCATCTATGATATATCATTAATTTAAAAAGAACAAATTGGTATTAGTGGGCTCCTTTCAGAAAAACCTTAGGGGGGCGCGATTAAAACTGTTATGAAAACTCGGGTCGCAAATACTTAAAGGCTGAGAAACGCTGTACTACTACATCATTAGAAAAACTGCCGGACTGGGGTCAGTCACGGTCATAGAGTACATTATCATCTATCCATTTTAGGCTCGCCTGTTTATTATGTCTGTGGGATGTGAGGGGCTAGCAGTGAAAAAGCAGACACCTGGAGGTAAAGATCAACAGAGTCACGGAGCTGGGATTTGAATCCAGGTTTCTGGAGCTGCAAAACAACATAGTCAACCATTGTCCCACCATCCCATTTGCTTTTGGATAGATAGATAGATAGATAGATAGATAGATAGATAGATAGATAGATAGATAGATAGATAGATAGATAGATAGATAGATAGATAGATAGATAGATAGATAGATAGATAGATAGCATTGTATTTTTCCCCAGAGGAAAATTTGGAATTCTTTACAGAAACTCAATAATAAATAAATAAATATTATATTATGACAAACAAGAAATACATACCAGAAAGACAAAAAAGAAAGAAAACTAAAATGGACAATCTGAAGAATGATGATCTTTATTATGGGAGAAATGTTGTCATGTTCATGTTTATTTCCCTAGACGTTTCAGAATTTTTGGCTAAGTATCCTGTGTAACAGTGTCAGTATCAGCTGCTTTGGAGATACCAGGTCTTCCGCCAGCTCCAACCGATTCCACAGTGCCGGTCTTTGGAAGCACTGTTAGCATTCTCTTTGCAGCAGTCACAGAAATGCCAACATCAGCTATTTGGGTAGTGCCGTTCTTTCCAATTATCTTTGCTTTATACACTGCCAGTTTTTGCTGGTACTGAATGCCAGAGTAATGAAAGTGTAGCAATATCTTGGCTAAGTGTCATCAATAGTAATGTCAGTCAAATGTCATTGAAGGGGTTTCTCATGGAAACCCTCAGCACCCAAAATGAAAGCCAAAGTGAATCAAACATGGTGTGTTTGTTACTCATATCAAGAAGAGAGATAAATTCAGAGGAAATGCATTTAGGACTGAAGCCAGAAAGCATTTCTTTACACAAGTCTGGAACAAAGTACTGAGACATGTAATTGAAGCTGAAACCTTGACAATCTTTAAAATGTATCTGGATGAGAAGCTGGGACAGCTTAGCTATTAGCTAATCAGATGAGTAACAAAATGGACTGAATAGTCTCCTGTTTTCTGTCAAATTTCATATGTTCTTTCTTTAATTTTTAAGCATATTTATGATGAATCAGCATCATAACACAAAACATGTACATAGTGTGGATGCTAGGGGTCACTGTTGCCCCCTTAAACCCAACAGACAGACACTCAGGACACCAAGTAAAAGCACCAAGAAGTATTTTAATTTCTTTTTCTTCTTTTTCAGTGCCCCTAAGTACCACAGCCACAATACACAGGCAAGTAAATGCAGTAATAATCACATACAATTCTCTTTCTCTATCTCCTCCACACCTCCCAGCAAGCTTTGTCCACCTCCACCCAACTCTGGCTCACTTGCTGGGTTCCCAACAGTTCTTTAAATAGTCCTTGACCAGTGCCGGATTAACCAATAGGCACATGTAGCATATGCTACGGGCCCCGCAATTTCGGGGGCCCCCAAATGGTGGACCCAATATTTAATGAAAAAGTGTAGCATTGAAAAACTGGTCTTTAAAAATATTATCTTTACGTTTTTAAACTATAAATTTCTTACACAACAAAACTTTAGGGGCCCAACACATAAAATTCACATAAATATTATAAGATTCTTATTATAATCGAGAGTAAAATAATTATTTAGTCCGGTTTGAACTGTTCAGAATCTAAACTTCAGATGATGCAGACCAAAAGGGCCCCCAAATCTGAAATGTGCTACGGGCCCCCAAAGCTCTTAATCCGGCCCTGTCCTTGACCCAGAAGTGCTTCTGTTCTTCCTCCCATGTGACTTGACAGCACTTCTGGGTCAAATGGAGAACCCAAGCTCTTTAATCAGTCTGGAAGTACTTTATGGGAATCCCCAGGGCCTTTCACAGCACTCCCTGGCAGCACCCAACAGGGCTGAGAAACCGAACTCCAAGTCCCAGGATGCCCTGTAGGAATCCAGGGCACCACTGCACTCCAGGGAAGCTGCCATGTAGCATTTTGGGAGAGGCAGTGTCCAAAAGTAGATTCCTTCCCCATCCTTCCATTTCAGGGATGTCCCAGCCAGGCTGAGCTGCCAGCCATCTCTCACTATAAATATGGTGAAAACAATGATGTTACCTTCTGAGCTCCTGTTCAGTGTCCGTATTTATTAAGATTCTCAGAGTAGGAAAACGGTCCTAACTCACTTAAAAATCTAAGAATACAGCCAATTTGGCCCTACAAGTAGGAGTAAAAAGATTTTATCAGTATTCCTAAATAAGGAAATTCCTCCTGACTTCACCATGATGAAGTAGAGCTTGTGAGCTGTTCTAACTGTTTAGGGGCTGCGAGAAAATGATGACATGGAGACAGAGACTGGCACACACATCCTGGGAAGGGCAAAATGTTTTGGAAATACAGGAAAACAATGAACTCATAAAAATATATCAATTTGACAGAGATGGAATAATAAGCATTACAAATCTTGTATGTCTCATGATTGCTCCATCTATGTAGAGAAACCATGTGCTGTCAGTTGAAACGAAAATGTTGGTAATGTTACTTTTTCAGCCACAAGGAAAATACAACAATAATTTGGATTTGTCACAACCAGCCATTTCTCAGATTTTTCCCCAAACTTTGGACCCCCCCCCTACAATGTGTTATGTAATACATACATTAAATCCTTTTCCCCACTACTCCACAAGAGGTAATATTAAAGCAAGTTGTCCAAATGAACTCAGTACACATATGTGAATCAGAAGCCATATCACAGTATCAACACATGGTTGGTCGTGGATGCAAACTGTATTTTAGTAGCCAGTATATTACCCTGAAGACTGGCACACCGGATGTTTGTTAGCAGTAATGCGATCTTTACTGGGCTGATGATAACTTTCCTTATTTTCCGAATTTGAACTTAGATCATTATTGTTCTTTTTTGAACTCTTTTCTCTCCAACGCTTTTTGACGCGCTGCCCTTTCTTCTTCACTGAGTCGTTGACGTTTCATCTAGAACGTATAAAATTATTGTCCAGAAAAGGACTACATCGAAGGAAACAAATAGATTGTATGTCATGTATTAAAATGAGGAAAATGTAAACATTTATAAGAGCTGAGAGGACAGGAACTGTGTCTGACAATAGCATTCACACGAATGAGAGGTGAGTGGACCGTGGGCATGGTTAAATCTCTTGGCACAAAGTCTCGTCTCGTGGGAAATTATCTCTCTGAAAATAGTCTCTTCTCGTGCCAGGATTTTTTTATATAATAGAGAGATATGACAGCCATTTTGTTTATTTCTTTAGTTCTGTTTTGGACTCCTGTCTGTAAAATGTCTTTCACATGGTTTGTGTATTTTCTTACATATTATTATTATTATTATTATTATTATTATCTTTGTGGTGAAACCTTAGCATTAGTATCAGAAAATTACAAAACACATTCATGAATGTCATTTTCAGCTTGTGCTGCCCTAAAACTGTGACCTCATTTATTCACAAACATTTCCTCCTACTTCTCTCTTGGGGTGGAATTAGAACACTTCATATCTGCTTCTCATGTCCTACTCTAAGGTAGGACAAATTCTTATCCTAGTCAGATTTTTAGTGCAATTCCTTGGAGTAATTCTGAGACAACTGATAAATATGGCTGCTGGTCTTGATCCCTCCTTTAGCAGCCACTGTTTTCTCCTTTACCTATAGTCTCTCTCTTCTTCATGACAGTGAGCCCTTGCCCCAGTTGAATTCCCAACTGTAGGTTCAGGGATATTCTAACTCTGATTCTAGTCAAAACTCCAATTCAGGGTCACCTTTGTATGTTCTGGGAATCCCTATTAGGATCAGGGATGGGTCTATGAAATATTAGACCCACGGTGCCTTCTAGTGACCTATGAGAGCACCGCACTCCTGAGCCTTGATTTGCCAATAGGGGTCAAGTCTCATAGACAGATTCTAGGCATTCTCATTTAAAAGAGTTACATTGTTCTCTTTCATCCATTGTGGAACTATGTTCTGTCACCTAATGGGCAGAAGGGTAATGACTGTCTTTCCAGTTCCCATTTTTAAAAGTACAGAATAGCTCCACTACTAGGATTGGACCATGCTGTTCCCTATATCAACTAGGAAGTTTTATGACCTTCTGTCAGCCTTCCATAGTTTCATATACTATAGACAGCCAGTTAGCACTGGCACATCCTGAGTCACATGCTTTTCCAGTAGAACTTTTAATTTTTCCTCCCAGCCTGAATCTCTCTCATTCACCAATACCCCAACTCTTCCTTTTGCACAGGCATGATGCATGACATTACCATTGTTACAGTGTTTTTTCCTCCCTTTTATGGTGCTGCTAGGCCATGCTCCTGTTCCATACCATCTCTTCCTGTTCAACACCTCCTTACTCACTGGGCATACTTATTAGAACATTAGAACAATCAGGTTGAGGACAGGACATTAAGCCAAACAAAGCATTCCACTTAATTCTTCCAAACTAACATCAAGTCTAGCTTTGAAGGTCCCTCAAGTCCTACTGTCGACCACACTACTTGGTAACTTATTCCAAGTGTCTATGGTTGCGTTTGTGTGAAATTTACCCTTAACAAGTTTGCAGCTGGGTCTCTGTGTTTTTGAGGAGCTCATTTTAAAATATCAGTCTTGATCCACCGTACTATTTCTGTTTTAATTCTCTTTCAAATTTTAAACGCTTCAATCGTGTCTCCTCTTAATCTTCTTTTACATACACCGAAAAGGCTCAGCTCTTTTAATTTTTCCTCATAATTTATCCCCTGTAGCCCTGGAATCAGCCTAGTTACTCTTCTCTGGAATTTTTCTATTACTGCGATGCCATTTTTGTAGCCTGGAGAACAAAACTGTACACAGTACTCCAGATGAGGCCTCACCAGTGCATTATAAAGCCTGAGCAGAACCTCCTTGGACTTATTCTCCTCACATCAGGGCGCTATATAACCTAACATTCTGTTAGCCTTCTTAATGGCTTCTGAACACTGTCTGACAGTAGATGGTGTCAAGTCCACTATGACTCCAAAATCCTTCTCATAAGGTGTACTCTTGATTTTCAGACCTCTCATTGTGCATTCAGATATAAAATTTTTAACTCCTATTTGTATTATTTTATATATACTTACATTAAATTTCATCTGCCACAAATCTGCCCAAGCTTGTCTGCTGTCCAAGTCCCTCTGTAATGGTTCGGTGGATTCAAGATTATCTGCCAGTCAACCATGGTATCATCTACAAATTAACCAGTTTGTTATGTATATCCATATCCAAATCATTTATCTGCTATTTTTCACTTATTGCAACAGGACCAGAAGTGTCCATGTTAGAAATCTGAGAAATTCCAGTCTTTTTTCCAGATCCTCCCTTTATGTAGTGGCAATTTTTTTTAATATGAAGCTTCTTGCGCAATGCCAGTCTTTGCCTATGTAGCTGCCCGTTAGAAACAACTGCTGGAAATTATCCATTAATATACTTTTAGTTCTAAATGAATAAGGGTGATGATGGTAATTATTATTGTTGCTATTTCTGGTTCTTTGGATTTCATAGACTTTCAGATGGTATCAAACCTATTCCCGCTCAGTAAACTTTTGGAGAGTGAGAGAGAACATAGCTGAAGGTCTTGAGTAGGAGTAAATTTTACAATTGAGGTCATTTGAAGGTTAGGGGTGACTGGTCAGTGCCAGCTCAATGGAAAATTAATAATTACTGCTAACCATGCCAAGGACTCTGTTAACAATAGATGTTGTGTGTATTGCCATTTTTTGTAGCATAGAGATGTTATTATTGAGAGAAAGCTTTTCAGTATATCGCTTGATGAGTTTAGCCATTATCCAGGTATGATGATGGGGATTACTTCGTATCTGTTTTCCAGAGCTGATGGTATCGCTCTAATTTATGCTCTTCTTTTGGACTGATGTTATAGTCTGATGGACACTGAGATATCTATTAGATAAGTTTTATTGGAGGAGAAGTTTGTATAGATGGTGTCTGGTTGGTTGGCCTTAACCGTGACATAGGTTTGCATAGGGGATTTCTATGCTTAGATGAAGCAATTTCTAAACTTTTATGTTTCTCCAAGCTCCACTTTCACCACTGCATTGGCACTTGGAAAATGTTGTCCTTGGCTGGGGTCCAGTAGATGTATTTTTCCAAGTTATTGTGACTTCACAGAAAGGAAATATTGGCCAGTGTTTTGTAAGCATTGACAATATGATGGACAGTCTCATCATATTTTTTACTTAGGTGACACAAACACTCTTCTGTTTTTTTGAGGATGTGCTTTATTTAATACTTGGTTTTAAATGCCTGATCTTGAATAGCAAAAATGCTGGCTTTGAATGATGGCTTGATGGACTGTCATTCATCCAGCTAAAGGACCACTGGCTATCAATGTGTACACTCTCACTATAGCTTTGGAATTGTCTGTGCATTAGTTTCCTCTTCCAGGTCTGTACTTTAGTTTCCTCTTCCAGTTATGGTCATGTTTTTTGATTTTGTGATTTCTTCATTTCTTTTCTGGCTGTTTCTTCACCTAATTGTTCACTGGTCAGATTAGGTTTTGAGGAGAATGCTTGTCAGTAATATTGAATGGAATATTTTGACTTTTGCATGTCATGCAAGTCATGCATTCTGGTCATATGGACAACCTCATCCTCATTACTTTTGAGCATGCTTAATGGTTGAAATTTGGTAGAGTGATTGGATACTTATAAGTCTTTTGTATTCAACATTAATGGTAGAAAGTGAATTCAATCCAAATTGGGTGGACAGCAAATCTCCTTGAAAAATCCCACATTTTTTTTTAATTGGATCTGTTGTTACCGACCTGACAGTGCTTCGAGCTCTCATTACTACATGCCATTTGTCCATTACCCTCTTTAGGAACCTGATCACTATTGTTGAGAATTTGTACAACTTGAGGGTCTTGATTAGTCATCCATATGGAACTGAATCAAACAACAAGCCATGCTTAGATTCTTATGACCATCATGGGTGCCCTCTGTTATTATTGTTATTATTCATCTTCCTTTCCATTTTATAATTCAGATTCCAATAATCTTCTTTTAAAGTAGCACCAGTCACTGCCAGATCCCATTTCCTGAGCTTTCTTAACCTCCATGCCAGTATCCACCTGTCCTCACTTTGTACAGTGCCACTCCTACCACCACTGGCTGCCTTAAAAGTGAATGACCTTGCCACAATTTTTTCCTTTTTAAAAATGTTAATAAATATTTTCCTTCTATTATTTTATTTATTATTTTTTATATATATTTTTATATTTTATTTTTATTAATTATATATTTTCAGTGACTGCTGTCACTGTCCTGCTCCACTGACAGACTGAGGAGATTGTTCCTCCCCCAAACTATGCGACTTTTCAATTCCACCCAGGGGGGTAAACGTTAACATTTAACATTATACAAATTTATTGTCTGTTTTTACCTGCATTATTATCAATCTTTAATTGAATATTGTTTTTTTGTATCAGTAAGGTGCTGCTGGAGCAAGTGAATTTCCCCTTGGGATTAATAAAGTATCTATCTATCTATCTATCTATCTATCTATCTATCTATCTATCTATCTATCTATCTATCTATCTATCTATCTATCTATCTATCACTCTTTTTCAGTATCAGCTTCCTGAACAGTGCCCACCTTTGTGAAATATCTCCATTCTAAGCAGTACCAATTTTGCATGTGCCAATTTCCCAAGCATTGACAAAATATTTTCCAAACTTCACTACTGCGACAGTGCCAGATTTCATAACGTTACTATCACCCAATGGGCCCCAAAGCCCATCCATTTATCCTTCTTTTAAATACTAGTCTTAGCCTATATTAGTCTTTGAATGGTGTCATTCTTTGCCAAGTATTAAGTGCCAAGCAGTGTCTCACTTTGCAACTATCATTGTATCAGCCAATGCCCAAATCTTTACCAGCTTTCCATACTGCAACAAGACACCATTTACTATCATGTATTCCGAGCAGTGCTAGTCTCTGCCATTAATCTTTGTTTTAATCAATGCCATTCTTTGCCTATAGTGTCATGAACAGTGGCAGTCTGTTCTGGTACTGCCTGCTTCAGTGATGCCAATCTATGCCATGCATTCTTCTTTTTCTTAGCAGTGCCACATTTTATCAAAAATCAATATTTGATCATTGCCAATTTTCATTTTTACATTTGAGCAATTACTGCTTGAGCATTGACATTTTTTACTACTTATTTCAGCTTTGCCAGTACCATCTTCCTATCAATTACCCACATCCTTACCGATATTGACTACTGCAGCAATACAAGGTTTGTCAGTATCAACTACCTGTGCTGTGCCAATCCATGTCAAGTATCATTCTTAGAAGACCCGGGCCAGAGCTACTCTCAGCACCTGCTGCCTCAGCATTGCCATTCTTTACTGTAAGAGCGTATATATAAGTGATGCCTGGACCTGTTTCAGTTTTAGCTTTCTGACCACTGTCTGTCTTTGCCTGTCTGTGTTCAGCTCCTCTCCTTCTTCAGTATTTAGGTGTAAGCAATGCAAGCCATTTCTGTTATGTGGACACCCATCCAAATCATTGACTTTAGGTGTTTCATCATTAACAGGTACACAAAGTTAGCATAGAGCTATGTAATCGCCATTGACAAACACTGACAGTAGGATGGGTCGTACTGAAGAGCTCAGGGACTTTAAACGATGTCACTGTCATAGGATGGCACCTTTGCCACAAGTCAATATGTGAAATTTCTTCTCTACTAGATCTTTCCAGATCATCTGTAAGTGCTAATACTGTGAAGTTTAAGTGTCAAGGGGCAACAAAAGGTCAGGCACAAAGTGGTAGACCACACAAACTCAGAGTTGGGCCACCAAATTGCGTAGTGTGTAAAAATCTCTCCTGTGCGTCATCACTCACAAAAGAGTTCTAAACTGTCTCTGAAAGCAACATCAGCACAAGAACTGAGCGGCATACAAACCTAACATCACGATGTGCAATGTCAAAGGTTGACTGGATTGGTATAAAACAAACCTAAGTTGAATTCTGACACAGTAGAAATGTGTTCTCTGGAGCGATGAATCATGAATCACTATCTGGCAGTCTGGTGGATGAATCTGGGTTTATGGGATGCGAGGAGAACACTACCTTGTGGACTGCATAGTGCCTATTGTAAAGTTTGGTGGAGGAGGGTTAATGACCTGAGGATATTTTTCAGAGTTTGGGCTGGTCCCCTTGATTCTATTGAAGTTAACTATTAATGCCACAGCATAATAAAACATTTTAGAAAATTATACACTTACAACTTTGTGGCAACAGTTTGGGAATGCCCTTTTCTGTTCCAGCATGACTGTGCCCCTGCGCACAAAGCCAGGTCAATAAAGACATGGAGGAACTTGATCGTCCTGCACCAAGCCTTGACTACCTTTGGAATGAATTGGAATGCCAATTGTGAGCCAAGTCTTCTTGTCAAACATCAGTAATTCACTTCACAAATGCTCTTCTGGCTGAATGAATACTAATTTTAACAGACACACTCCAAAAACACGTGGAAAGCCTTCCCAGAAGAGTGGAGGATGTTATAAACAATGTTATATTAATGCCCATGGTTTTGGAATGGAATGACCAACAAGCTTACTGAGGTATGATAGTCAGGTGTCCACAGACACAGTATACAGTAGTAGTAGCAGGATCTCTGTCAATATGGAGCTGCATTTTTTTTGCAGGCCCAGAATCTCCACATTCAAAGGCAGTGTTCATTTTTGGTGCTGCACTTGGCCAATAAGTACATGATGTGTCAATAGGCACATCCCTCCTCTCCACAATCGTGTCAAATCTATGCTTAGTTATTTTCTGCCAGTTTTATGAGATTGAAATTTGTGAGAGTGAATTCAGTGAATGCATAGGCTGAGTGACTTATCTTTGCCCACAAAGAAGAATAAGAAGAATAGACTAGAGAGTTTCCATTAAATCAGTAACCTTAAAGCCATGTTTGGTGTTTTCATCTATAGATGGCTCAGACTTACCAGTAGGTTTGAACTCAGTAATAATAAACCTTTAAGAAATCCTATCAGTGCCATTCCTCTACAGCTGCCTTTCACCGTTTCTGCTAAGGATTCAGTATCATTCCTGCAGGAGCCGCTCTCTGTCCCACCAGTAGACCTTTACGTGAAGATTACTTGAGCTACACACAATTTGTACAGTATCTCTCATTATCCTATGCCTTTTCAAAATCAGATCTACATGTGTGTTTGGCAGGCATTTGTACAGTAAAATATAAGCAGCAGAGGTTCTTAGTGGTAGTGTTTTTTGCCTGCACCACCACCTTTCTCTCATTCTTATCGCAGATGAGATTTGCTCAAGGTCCCTAAGGACCCCTACTACCATTTACTTCAATATGGACTCAAGCTGACGGCTTCACAGAAATCATCTCTCCTCTCTAGAGCCCAGGAACTTGTGTGTTTACATTTCCATAGCCTGGGCCAACAGTAGCAGGAGCTGTCACACAGCAGAGCTCTGAAAGCTGGTATGGAGCTTTGTCCTTTGTCACATGATAATTATGCAGCTGATTCCCACAGGGTCAGCAGGGAGTCCTGTAATGTGGCAGGAACCCTGCTGAGCTTCATTGCATTAACAAATTACCTTTGATGGCACAAATGCATACCTAAATATGGTGCACTGCAGGATCTCAGAGGGGGAGCACAACGCCAGGAGAGCAGATCCGCTCAAGAGGTTTCTATGGTACCTGGAAAAACACTTAACTCACTGCTGACCGTCTGCTGTCTGGGCAGTTAGAGTCCATCAAACAAATGACCACAGAAATTAGAAAGAATTTGGACCTGGTGCTTTTTTTTATGAATTCTGTCAATACATAAAATAATTGTGTAGTTGCTTAGTTTAATGAAATTAATACAGTGCTTCAGAGAAATAGCTTCATTGATCTTGATTGAGGATTTAGTTCATTTTAAATTTGAAACTGATATCTATCTATCTATCTATCTATCTATCTATCTATCTATCTATCTATCTATCTATCTATCTATCTATCTATCTATCTATCTATCTATCTATCTATCTATCTATCTATCTATCAGAGGAGAAGGAGGAGGAGGCCTTAGGGGTGTGCAGGGCCTAGGGCTACCAGTATGTGCGGAGACTGTATAAACTTGAGCACTAATTTAATTAAAATGATGTTAACATACACCGGATTTTCTCATTACAGTATTCAGGTAAATTTTTGTGAGATAACACGCAGACTTTATCAAAATATAACGATATAATCTATTAAAAAAGTGTGCCATGATCTCTTCCACGCATGGCATCGACAGCGATATGGCTAAACCAGTAATAAAACAGCAATAAAACATTGCTGCGCGTTCCACTACCAAACACTTCCCGCACTGTTTCAACCAGGTCTACTGTAGCAAACTGAACCAAAGACTTGACTAAGAAACAATGGTAGGGTCTCTGGACACGATTGACTCATAAGCGACAAGTCATCAGTTGTTCCCAAGTCAAAAAAAAAGCCAACGCAGCAACTAATGGAAGGGTTATATTGGCGACCCTTTTCGGGTGATGAAGGTGGACTATGGAATGTTTTCAAAGACATCCATGTACGGAATTTGACATTGAAGGAGGATTTAAAAAGGGTTCCTCTTAGAAGCATCTCAAATATATATATATATATATATATATATATATATATATACACACTGGAGAATATAACTTGACAAATCCGCTCGAACGGGACACACACACCTCAAAAGCGGTTCCTCTTTAGGTGCGGGACCTGGGGTTATCGCCCCACTTGCCACCTCTAAACACCTATCCCTGATAGTAACAGTTGTTATAAATTATCTATTAATGCATAATTTTTTTTTAATTGTTCTGATTGCAAAGATGGTAATTTATTATTATTATTATGAACTGGATATGTAAGTTAGAAAATGGGAAAACAGCATAATAATAATAATAATAATAATAATAATAATAATAATAATAATAATAATAATTGGTAGATCACTTTACCCAAGATAAACTAAAATATATAGGTTTCTACTTACCTGGGCTTTATACACATTTACATTCATCCATGTAAATATTGGTAACGGTTAAGATCTTGCAATGTATACTTTACATTATAGCTGTTAATGCTTGATGAATTGAAGCCCATTTGAGCTGAGAAATACCACAATGAATATGAGGGTCAGAAATGAATTTTGACAATATGGAACCTGAACTCTGATGACTGCGTCTGAAGGTGTACAAGTCTAAAACAAAGCTTCATTTCTGAATGAATTCTGCCAGGAACAGAGAAGAAATCCTCCACAAAGAGCAAATAGATAGATAGATAGATAGATAGATAGATAGATAGATAGATAGATACTTTATTAATCCCAATGGGAAATTCACAGGGCGGCACGGTGGCGCTGTGGGTAGCGCTGCTGCCTCGCAGTTGGGAGATCTGGGGACCTGGGTTCGATTCCCGGGTCCTCCCTGCGTGGAGTTTGCATGTTCTCCCCGTGTCTGCGTGGGTTTCCTCCGGGCACTCCGGTTTCCTCCCACAGTCCAAAGACATGCAGGTTAGGTGGATTGGCGATTCTAAATTGGCCCTAGTGTGTGCTTGGTGTGTGGGTGTGTTTGTGTGTGTCCTGTGGTGGGTTGGCACCCTGCCCAGGATTGTTTCCTGCCTTGTGCCCTGTGTTGGCTGGGATTGGCTCCAGCGGACCCCCGTGGCCCTGTGTTCGGATTCAGCGGGTTGGAAAATGGATGGATGGATGGAAATTCACAATATATCACATATAAAACTAAAAGTGCATGATTCTCAAATGAATCTGATTGGTGATGACAAATTGCAGAAGGGGGCAGGTGATATTAACACCTGATTACTTGGTGAACTCATTTGGGGCTCTCTGCTTCCTGGACTATGCACATTGATGAAGACTCTTCAGGCCATGTGTCACATTGACTGCAGGTGAGTATTCTAGGCTGAAAATTAGGTTGAATGTCCAGTTATGCACAGACAGACTGTGTAGGTTTTGGGTTAATTATAGAGAGTGTCTGCCCTGCTTATGCCTTCTGTCAGCTGATCAATCAATCAATCAATCAATCAATCCATCAAATAAAACTAACAAATCAACAAGACTCAGCTGTAAGTAAAGATAAAGTGTAGTCAAGAATGTTGATTGATTGCTTTGCATGACACCTGTATGGAAATAAATGTGTAGAGAACAAAGCATCACAAAATACACAAATAAATGTCTTGTTCTACAATAATGAACATAAGTTGAGATTCTAGAATAGCAAGAAGATGGATTTCAGGGACAATGTTAGACTCTTTAATGTGGTCTTCATTTTGGAATGAGAAAGACAGTGAAGTTCTAGGTGAACTCATCAGCCTGGCAGTACAGGGTGGTTAATAAAGCTGCCTAGAGTAAAAGTGAAGTGTGTCAGATGCTTTCATACCCTCTTCACAAATCCTGACAGCTTTCACCCCCGCCATGTTTGGTATATTTCTTGTTATAATATGTCAGTCCTATGATTAGAGCAGTAGGGTAATTATTGAAAAGTACCCCATCAGTGTTGTACAGGCTCTGTGAAGATCTTTCTGATTCTGGTGTAAAGTTGGGATTATTGAATGTTGTAGATTTTGGATTAATCCTACTTTGAGGATTTAAATATTTAAGACTTTTTCAAATTTGTAACCTCTTGCCTTTGCATTCTGAATGATACACTATAAACTTTAAAACTCTTGATGGTGATGTATACAAAAATTTTATAATTTTTGAAATTACATATTATAAACCTAACCATGGTGTGAGACATGCAAGTGGCTAAGAGGTCATGGGTAGTGTATGTTCATAGGTTTCTAGGATCATTATTGTCATATGTACAGAATACAGCGAATTCTTACCTACAAGTGCTAGTCAATATGTAACACGTTGTCATTCACTGGCACCATTATTAGCAACTATGACAACTTTACTTTAAAATGTCTGTCTTCCTTGCGTGAAAAATCTCAGAACACAGTTTCCCACACTGTCTATCATTAAATGGTGATGATAGTAAGTCAGGACTTTAAACTGTGCATCTTGCAGAGGGAGTGCTTAAGCAAAATTTGTAGTATTCTGAACAAGGGATATAGAAAGTCTGGCAAGCTGTGTGGTCAGGACCACCTCTGGAAGGATGAGGGGGAGCTTTAGAGCTCTGGCTTAAGTTATGTCTTTCCTGATAATAACTTTTCCAGTAGCCAAAGCTAATCTTATGCTGTCCCATTATAATAATAATAATAATAATAATAATAATAATAATAATAATAATAATTAAGAACAAGAAACTGATTATTGTATTACATGGCCACTTCATTAGTTAGTTATAAAATAGGAAAGGTTGAGTCTGAGGAATATACAACACATTCTCACTTGACAGTTGAAGTTAGGTGGGTGTTTCTCTAAAATGTGTATTTGTTTTGTTTCCCCTTCCTTTTTGCAATTTGGCCTTAACTGTTTTTGCTGCTATAACAAAGCTAATCCTGTTGCATGTATAATGGCTCCTGCTGCTGAGAGAGCATGTTGGTTTTTTCTGCCTTGTATCACAAAAAGTGCATTAAGAAAATTAATGAGGTTCAGTGTGTGTTTACTTATTAGAGGATCATGACAAACATTCATACAATCCCCAGTTAGGATTTTGTCTTAACCTGTGTAATGGACGGCCGGTAGTTCAACCTGGCCAAAACCCCCAGTACGCTAGGTGGAGACTTCCCTGCAGCTTAGCAGTGCCCCAGATTCCTGCAGGGCACTATGGGAGATGGAGTTTGGCTTCACAACCCTGCTGGGTATCGTGGGTGCCGCCAGGGAAAGCTGCAGGGAGACACGGGGACTTCTGTTTCCAATATAGCCCGGAAGTACTTCCAAGTCATGGGGACGGAAGGACAGAAGTACTTCCGGGCTGAAGAAAATACAAGTCTATATTTGACCTGGAAGTGCTGGTGAATCACATGGACGGAAGGACAGAAGCACTTCCAGGTCTAGGACTATATGAAAGACTAGTGGAGACCCAGCAGGAGAGCCGGAGTTGGGAGGTGACGGAGCTGCTTGGAGGAGAGAATTGTATTAGTGATTATTGATTTATTGGTTATTGTGGTGGTTGTGGTGCTTTGGGGCACAACATTATAAAAATAAGAAATTAAAATGAATTCTCAGTGATTTTATCCCGTGTTTTGCGTACTGTCCGTTGGGGTAAAGGTGACACCTGTTATTTTCTTCTGCCACATTACCACATCGATTACACTCAGACTAGTTAATTTGTGCTGCATTTTTTTATTAAAAGAAAGCTGGATGTTGAAATGTTGTGGTTGTTCCAGAGATTAGAACATTAGAACAATCTAGACAAGAATGGGCCACTCATCCCAACAAAGCTCAACTTTTCTGTCCACTTAATTCTTCTAAAATAACATCAAGTAGAGTTTTGAAAGTCCCTAAAGTCCTAATATCTAAAACACTGCTTGGTAGCTTATTCCAAGTGCCTATGGTTCTTTATATAAAGAAAAACTTCCTAATGTTTGTGCGAAATTTACCCTTAACAAGCTTTCAACTGTGTCCCTGTGTTCTTGATGAGCTCATTTTAAACTAACAGTCTCGATCCACTGGACTAATTCCCTTCATAATTTTAAACACTTCAATCATGTCACCTCTTAATCTCCTTTGCTTAAAAGTCTCAGCTCTTTTAATCTTTCATCATAATTCATCTCCTGTAGCCCTGGAATCAGCCTAGTCACTTTTCTCTGAATTTTTTCTAACACTGGTATGTCCAGTCAAGAGAATCAACACATCAAGAGCATATCAAGAAAATTAGCCAAAAGCAGCAGCTCATTCTGATTAGAATGCAGGCACATTGGACTTACCATCCATCCAACCATCTGTGATCAAACCCATCCATTCAAATTCATTGGAGGTGCTGGTAACTACTCCAGCCTCACTGGGCACAAGACTGGTGCCAGCTGTGGATAATCTGCTATTTCATCACAGTGCACACTGATCTTGAGATGGCTTTAGTGGTACAGGCACATTGGACTTACCATCCATCCAACCATCTGTGATCAAACCCATCCATTCAAATTCATTGGAGGTGCTGGTAACTACTCCAGCTTCACTGGGCACAAGACTGGTGCCAGCTGTGGATAATCTGCTATTTCATCACAGTGCACACTGATCTTGAGATGGCTTTAGTGGTATTGAAATTGAATAAAAAGATTTAACCCTCACAGTGTCTACATATGCTGACTCAATGATGTACCTTAAGGTTCTTTTGTAATCCTGATTCTGAGACTTCCCCTTTTTTGGTGCCCTAGATGGCTGAATTTTCACTCTAACCTATTTTTATATTGATTGATCATCCTAACCCTTAGTGCTGATGATCCTAAGTTATCCTGTAGAAAAGGTGACATTTAGGTGGTTGTTATGGTTGTGAAAAAACAAAGCACCCTAAATGGAGAGAATAATCCAGTTTGTTATATGGAGGGTCAAAATTAACCCAAAAGGACATGGCAGTGCTTAAAAAATGTAGCAGCTCTACAAAAAGATGGCTTTTGGAAACCTTTTTGAGTTAGGGCTCAGGTGGACAGACAAAGTTGGAGTCCATCAAGGCTGTATTCTATCACCTAAGCTCTTTAACATCTTTTTTTGACAGTATCATGCCTGATGCCCTAGAAAATCACCTGGATAATATGAGCATAAGAGGGCTCACCATCACAAAACTTTGAGTTGCAGATGACATTGATGGGCTGACAGGAGGTGAAAGTGAGCACACCCACCAGCCAGGTTGAAGAGACTGGAGGAAGTAGCCCCGAAATTTGCCAAAGAGATTAATGCTGAAAGGACTAAGTTGATGATGAACAGTGGAAAACCAATCACAAAGAAGGCCAAAGCTTATGGGGATGAGTTGAAAAATGTTATCAAGTTTAATTATCTGGGTTCTATCATTAGCGAAGTGGACTCAGAAACTGAAGTCATATCAAGGACTATGCAGACAATAGCAGAGCTGACCAAATTGAAGCCAGTTTGGAGAGATAAATGAATTGTCTTAAGGCCAAGTTGAGATTACTGCGTGCCCCTGTCATTTCAGTCTTTTTCTATGCATATTAATGTGTTTCTTCGCGCCAGTCCCAAGCCCCGATAAATGGGGAGGGTTACATCAGGAAGGGCATCCGGTGTAAAATTTTGCCAAATCAATATGCGGACAACAGTACAAATTTCCATACCGGATCGGTTGAGCCCTGGGTTAACAATGATCGCCACCAGTATTGTTAGTCAACAGGGGGTGGAAATTGGGCTACTGTTGGCCAAAGAAGAAGATGAAGGAGAAGAAGAAGGGGGAGATGTGTCCGGAGGCAGGAGGAGAGGAGGAAGGTAAAGAGAGTGGAACTGAGGGTAGGGACTTTGAATGTTGGCAGTATCACTGGTAAGGGGAGAGAGTTAGCTGATATGATGGAGAGAAGGAAGGCTGATATATTCAGAGACTAAATGGAAGGGGAGTAAGGCCAGGTGGATCGGAGGTGGATTCAAATTGTTCTATCATGGTGTGGATAGGAGGAGAAATGGAGTAGGGGTTATTCTGAAGGAACAGTATGTCAAAAATGTTCTGGAGGTGAAAAGAGTGTCAGACAGAGTAATGATTATGAAGCTGGAAACTGGAGGTGTGATGATGAATGTTGTTAGTGCATATACCTCGCAAGCTGGGTGTGGAATGGATGAGAAAGAAGATTTTTGGAGTGAGTTGGATGAAGTGATGAACAGTGTACCCAAGGGACAGAAAGTGGTGATTGGAGCGGATTTCAATGGACTTGTTGGTGAAGGGAACAGAGGAGACGAGGAGGTGATGGGTAGGTATGGTGTCAAGGAGAGGAATGAAGAAGGTCAGAAGATAGTGGATTTTGCCAAAAGGATGGACATGGCTGTGGTGAATACGTATTTTAAGAAGAGGGAGGAACATAGGGTTACGTACAAGAGTGGAGGAAGAAGCACACAGGTGGATTACATCCTATGCAGAAGACTCAATCTGAAGGAGATTGAAGACTGCAAAGTAGTGACAGGGGAAAGTGTAGTTAAGCAACATAAGATGGCGGTCTGTAGGATGACGTTGGAGATCAAGAAGAGGAAGAGAGTGACAGCAGAGCCAAGGATCAAATGGTGGAAGTTGAAAAAGGAAGACTGCAAGGTTGAGTTTAGGGAGAAGGTGAGACAGGCACTGGGTGGTAGTGAAGAATTACCACACAGTTGGGACATTACAGTAGAAGTAGTAGGGGTGACAGCAAGAAGGGTGCTTGGCGTGACATCTGGACAGAGGAAGAAGGAAAAAGAAACCTGGTGGTGGAATGGGGAAGTACAGGAGAGTATACAGAGGAAGAGGATGGCAAAGAAGAAGTGGGATAGTCAGGGAGATGCAGAAAGTAGACAAGAGTACAAGGAGATAAGGCACAAGGTGAAGAGAGAGGTGGTGAAGGCTAAAGAAAAAGTGCATGATGAGTTGTATGAGAGGCTGGACACTAAAGAGGGAGAAAAGGACCTGTACCAATTGGCTAGACAGAGGGACCGAGCTGGGAAACATGTGCAGCAGGTTAGGGTAATAAAGGATAAAGATGGAAACGTACTCACAAGCGAGGAGAGTGTGTTGAACAGATGGAAAGAGTACTTTGAGAGGCTCATGAATGAAGAGAATGAGAGAGAGGAGGTTGGATGATGTGGAGATAGGGAATCAGGAAGTGCAACGGATTAGCAAGGAGGAAGTAAGGACAGCTATGAAGAGTAAGAAAAATGGAAAAGCCGTTGGTCCAGATGACATACCTGTGGAAGCATGGAGGTGTTTAGGAGAGATGGCAGTGGAGTTTTTAACCAGATTGTTTAATGGAATCTTGGAAAGTGAGAGGATGCCTGAGGAGTGGAGAAGAAGTGTACTGGTGTCGATATTTAAGAATAAGGGGGATGTGCAGGACTGTAGTAACTACAGGGGGATAAAATTGATGAGCCACAGCATGAAGTTATAGGAAAGAGTATTGGAAGCTAGGTTAAGAAGTGAGGCGATGATTAGTGAGCAGCAGTGTGGTTTCATGCCAAGAAAGAGCACCACAGATGCAATGTTTGCTCTGAGGGTGTTGATGGAGAAGTATAGAGAAGGCCAGAAGGAGTTGCATGGCGTCTTTGTGGACCTGGAGAAAGCATATGACAGGGTGCCTCGAGGGGAGTTGTGGTATTGTATGAGGAAGTCGGGAGTGGCAGAGAAGTATGTAAGAGTTGTACAGGATATGTACAAGGGAAGTGTGACAGTGGTGAGGTCTGTGGTAGGAGTGACGGATGCATTCAAGGTTGAGGTGGGATTACATCAGGGATCGGCTCTGAGCACTTTCTTATTTGCAATGGTGATGGACAGGTTGACAGACGAGATTAGACAGGAGTCCCTGTGGACTAGGATGTTTGCTGATGACATTGTGATCTGTAGCGATAGTAGGGAGCAGGTTGAGGAGACCCTGGAGAGGTGGAGATATGCTCTAGAGAGGAGAGGAATGAAGGTCAGTAGGAACAAGACAGAATACATGTGTGTAAATGAGAGGGAGGTCAGTGGAATGGTGAGGATGCAGGGAGTAGAGTTGGCGAAAGTGGATGAGTTTAAATTGGGAGTAATGGGGATTGTGGAAGAGAGGTGAAAAAGAGAGTGCAGGCAGGGTGGAGTGGGTGGAGAAGAGTGTCAGGAGTAATTTGTGACAGACGGATATCAGCAAGAGTTAAAGGGAAGGTCTAGAGTCACAATATGTCTTTCTGACTTTTAACCTCTGCCTCCTGACTCTGATTTATGATAGACCTGGGAGTACTTCTACAGCTATGGCCTCACGTAACAGAAGCAATTTCGTGTCATATGGAAGCCTCCCAAACCAGGGAGGAGAGAGGTGCATTACCAACAGCACCCCATAGTGGGAGTCAAGCATGACAGCGCTACCCTGCAAAATTACAAGTCCTCAGTAAACCTGCAGGTGTCCAGAATGGGGCCAAACCAGAGAAGTACTGCCTCCACTCATACTGGGAGATAAATTGTTCAGAATCCTCCAGCCCATCCATTATTCTTTTGTCTTGAGCTTTCAACTCCTATCAGGAGTCATCATCAGAGGAAAATGATAAAGCATACAGGAGTCCAAGGCAATATATAGCAAATAAAGAGGGGAAGGGAGGTGGATGTAGGGGTGGACAGGGATTAATGAAGTGGGGTTCAGAGTGTGTTGGTCATAAAGTCTTATTTAATATGAGGATGTTCTCATTTTCAAGCCTGCATATGCTGGGTTCATATCCTAATGTCTGTTAATGGCGTTTTCATTGGATTATAAGGAAGTGTATGCCAGGTGGGATGGAGGGCCAGGTTAGAGGCAATTGTTTGCTGGGGTTTCTGGCATTTCATAGAAAAGCATTGTTTGATGAATGTCTTTGGGCAGCCATTTGATGTGAACTGTTGGAAAAGATAGCGTCTTTCATTTTTTTTAATCTCTTTGTTATTACAATGGGTATGAACTCTCTGTTTATGAAATGATAGGTGATTGCTAGCAAAGTGTAATATTTTGTCTGCATAACATTCCTTGCAATAAACACCTGTAATCAGGGTGGTGTCGTTACCTCTTTTAATGGAGATGTCCAGAAAATTGATGTGTTAGTTTATTTCTCTTTCAATAGTAAACTGGATTACAGGGAATATTGCATTGATGTGATTGAGGACATTATTCAGCTGGTCTCTTTTTAATATGATGAATGTGTCATCAACGTAGCATATAGAAAGTTTAGGCGGGAACAGAGTAAGAGCCATGCTCTCGAATCACTGCATTACCAGTTCAGCTAAGAGTCTTTCTGTCTGTAGTATTTTCCATTAAAATGAAAGTGAGTTTTCTGGTAGAGTGATATTAAATGCATTATGTCCTTCATGGCCAGCTTTTATTTGTGCTGTTATGGTGGGGTCATTTTTTAGCTTTGTTTATAGAGTTTCTGTGGCCATTAATATCTTTTCAACCAAACTTATGTCAGCAGAGTAAATGACTTCACTTTGATGAGACAATCAAGGCCTGGCTTGAAATGAGATCTTCAAACACTCAAAGTCATAGATCATGGTCAGCCTTCTTGGTGGCCCTGAGTGAGTCGATTAACCTGCCTGAGCTTTGATTGTTGAAATATTCATCATGCATGATAATCTAGCAGATACACAGTACATAATTTTATGTTATTTAAAATAAATGTGTACTGTACTTTTACAAAAGACAAGAACAGCAACCTCTCTGGAAGCTGGAATGCTTTAACAGCAGCTGCTTTGAATACAGACAGAGAGGAGCCTGGAGACAGCTGGACATGCTGCACTTTAACGCCATCTTGTCACCCTTTACATATTCGGGGCTGTTATTGCAGTTGTCCAACAGTTACCCTGACCATGATTTTGAATACAAGTATGGAGACCAAAAAGAAACAGGAGGTGCCCGCCTCTGCTTTCATGTAGAAGACAGCACTCTCAGCAGTCAATTAGCCTCTTGTAATGACAGACGCTTCTCACACTAGGGTGTGGTATGTTCCCCACCTGCGTAAAAACAAAATGCTGAAGCTGTCTGTCAACTAATCAATCAATCAATCAAAACTTTATTATCATATACTGTATACTGAGTACAGTGTACAAGTATAATGAAATTCTTATTTAAGTGTCTACCTTGCAGAATACAACCATCAACTAACTCATTCATGTTACAATAAAAAGCACAATAATACAATACAGAACAATAAAAACTGTGCAGTTGCTAACATACAGCCTGGAGTAGTTAAAAAGGCAGAATAAGGTAGTAGGATAAAGTAACCGGTGTTGTTAAATGAGAAGCTGTAATCACTATAGCTAGCAGCTTAGAAATTAAGCAGTAAAGTGGCAGGTATGAGATTCAGTAATAATAATAAAAGTGCAGAGCAGATAAAATAAAACAGTGCATACAGTAAACATCTTGCAGATTATTGACCGTTCCTGGAATTGGCAGTACACCAAGTGACATTGCAAGATAATGTACTGTAGTGCAAAATACAGAATGTGGATCACCTGATAAGAAATAAATAACAAATTCTGACAACATGACAGTGCATAATAGTGTGAAATGAACACACAGATCACTACAGAGGCAGATAATTGGCACAAAAGAAGTAAATCTACGATTTGTAAATGCAAATTGTTGGCTAATAGTGTCAATACTGCCAATCAATGCTTGTTCAGCATTCTTATTGCCTGGGGATAAACAGTGCCTCTAAATCTTGTTGTGTATATATGGATGGTCCTGAGCCTTTAATGGAAAGAAAGAGAAAAGGTCCACTGTAAGAAGGATGGAGTCCTTTATGATACACTAGCCCTTTCTGAGGCAGCATATAGTGTAAATATTCAGAATTTCTGGGAACTGCATGTTGGTAATTTCCTGTACTGTTCTCACAAAACGTTTTAGAGGTTTACAGTCCTACCAAACCAAGATGTAATACGTACTGTAAGGACTGACTCCACAGCAATCCAGGAGAAAGTGGTCAATTGAGCGCTGAAGGAGACATCCGTGCTTTTCTCAGATGTCTGAGGAAGTGCAGATGTTGGCGAGCCTTCTTAAAGATAACTATTTACTTATATTAAAGAGATTTTCTCTTGAACCTCACTTTACACAAGGTGTCAAAATTAATGTTACTAGTGCTAAGACAGACTACTTGTTAATAACAGATGCTGGAAAATTAAATGATGATTTACAGACTTTTTCCTCCTCTATAAATCCATAACTACCCCACTTTATACCACCTTACCCTTTAAAAGCATTGTGTTATATTGTCTGAGGATCTACAGCTGAGGAACTACAGCATAAATGAAGAAACTCTCTTTTACACTTCTAATTCCTGCCTTGTGCCCTGTAATGCTGGGATAGGCCCTAGCTTCACCATCACCCCACTAACCACAGCTATTCTTTTACTGTTTCTAAGGTCACGCTCATTCTTCCAGTGTCCTGATCATCTTCCGCTGTGACGTGCGGTGCCTCTCTCTGTGATCCCCCTTATGTTCTATTTATCTAATGCACGGGTGTCGAACTGAAGTCCTGAGGCCTCATGCGTAATGCCGTGCGTAGATTTCACACTAAAACATGGCGTATGGACAAAAGCAGAAATGTGCGTACACGCAAAAAAATCCAGATGCATAAATCTGTGTGTTTGCCAACTTCCACATTCTTCCGCTACATAAATCCTGGTCAGCGTGAAAAGTAATACACGTGCACACGCCTCCCACCACTCCCCAACTCCTCCCAGAATTACGCCTCTTTGAATATGAAAATCAATATAAATAGCCCTTAAGCTCAGCGTTCTGTGAAATGGCAATGGCAAAAGCACGGGGGTAAAGTGAATGTCAAGTGGAGGAAAGGAAAAATGCAATATTTGTTGATTTAAACAGTGATGTAAACAACAAAAGGAAGTTGATCGAGTGACATAGCGTGTCAGAGAAACTCGAAAGCTCAAGTTCACAAAGTCGCACAGAGCCCCAAATAAAAAAGAAGTTATCAGATATCAAAGTCACCATGAAAAGGCGAGTCATAGCTCACCGTCTGAGTGTCATATGAAAGCTTATTAGGGTACAGAGAAAAGAAAAAAAAAGAGGGACACAGTGAGAAAAAAGCTCGAAATGTCAACTTTAATCTTGAAATTTCCACTTTAATCACATAGTTTATTTTGTCATTAAAATAGAACATCATAAACTTCATCTTTAAATAATTTAATTTACCAGTTTTTTAAATCCCATCTTAACTAAAGTAGCATGTTAAATGCTTTGTTTTATATGTGTTCTTCTATGTGCTCTATGTATGAATCGCTACGTGCTTCTTAAATGGGCTTTCTCTTGCTCCGACAGGACACAGAATCCATTGTGTTCGTGAAATTACAGCTCTCTGAATAATTAAAATACTGAGATGTATACTTGATATCATTTTCATGATGATAGGAATTAAAGCATTTTATTAAACATGGGAACACGGTGGCGCAGTGATAGCGACAAGCTGACGTCCCGTCCAGAGTTTATTCCTGCCTCCCATAAGATGCTTGCTGTGCTGTGCGCGACCTTCGATGAAATAATTTACTGCAACAGTACTGTCTCTTTCAAATGTACTAACCCCCAATTCCTGTCCTTCCTTTTCTTTCTCCAAGTAACCAATGACCACACAATCAGCTCTGTAATAGATGTTAAGCCATCTGTAAGCTTAGAAAAACTTTTAAGGAACATTGAAATATCCATCCATCCATCCATCCATCCATCCATCCATCCATCCATCCATCCATCCATCCATCCATCCTCTTCCGCTTATCTGAGGTCGGGTCGCGGGGGCAGCAGCTTGAGCAGAGATACCCAGAGTTCCCTCTCCCCGGCCACTTCTTCTAGCTCTTCCGGGAGAATCCCGAGGCGTTCCCAGGCCAGCCGGGAGACATAGTCCTTCCAGCGTGTCCTGGGTCTTCCCCAGGGCCTCCTCCCGGTTGGACGTGCCCAGAACACCTCACCAGGGAGGCGTCCAGGAGGCATCCTGATCAGATGCCCAAGCCAACTCATCTGACTCCTCTCAATATGAACAGAATCGGTGACAAAGGGCAGCCCTGGCGGTGTCCAACTCTCACTGGAAACGGGATCGACTTACTGCCGGCAATGCGGACCAAGCTCTGACACTGGTTGTACAGGGACCGAACAGCCCTTATCAGGGGGTCCGGTACCCCATACTCCCAGAGCACCCCCCACAGGATTCCCAGAGGGACACGGTCGAACGCCTTTTCCAAGTCCACAAAACACATGTAGACTGGTTGGGCAAACTCCCATGCACCCTCTAGGACTCTGCTAAGGGTGTAGAGCTGGTCCACTGTTCCGCGACCAGGACGAAAACCACACTGTTCCTCCTGAATCCGAGGTTCAACTATCCGACGGACCCTCCTCTCCAGAACCCCCGAATAGACTTTTCCAGGGAGGCTGAGGAGTGTGATCCCTCTGTAGTTGGAACACACCCTCCGGTCCCCTTTCTTAAAGAGGGGGACCACCACCCCGGTCTGCCAATCCAGAGGCACTGTCCCTGATGTCCATGTGATGTTGCAGAGACGTGTCAACCAAGACAGCCCTACAACATCCAGAGCCTTGAGGAATCTCATCCACCCCCGGGGCCCTGCCACCAAGGAGTTTTTTAACCACCTCGGTGACCTCAGTCCCAGAGATGGGGGAGCCCACCTCCGAGTCCCCAGGCTCTGCTTCCTCATTGGAAGGCATGTTAGTGGGATTGAGGAGGTCTTCGAAGTACTCCCCCCACCGACCCACAACGTCCCGAGTCGAGGTCAGCAGCGCACCATCCCCACCATATACAGTGTTGACACTGCACAGCTTCCCCCTCCTGAGACGCCGGATGGTGGACCAGAATCTCCTCGAAGCCGTCCGAAAGTCGTTCTCCATGGCCTCCCCAAACTCCTCTCATGCACGAGTTTTTGCCTCAGCAACCACCGAAGCCACATTCCACTTGGCCTGCTGGTACCTATTAGCTGCCTCCAGAGTCCCACAGGACAAAAGGGACCGGTAGGACTCTTTCTTCAGCTTGACAGCATCCCTCACCGCCGGTGTCCACCAACGGGTTCGGGGATTGCCGCCACGACAGGCACCAACCACCTTACGGCCACAGCTCCGGTCAGCCGCCTCAACAATAGAGGCACGGAACATGGCCCATTCGGACTCAATGTCCCCCACCTCCCTTGGGACATGGTCGAAGTTCTGCCGGAGGTGGGAGTTGAAGCTACTTCTGACAGGGAGCTCTGCCAGACGTTCCCAGCAAGACCCTCACAACATATTTGGGCCTACCAGGCCTGACCGGCATCCTCCCCCACCATCGAAGCCAACTCACCACCAGGTGGTTATCAGTTGATAGCTCCGCCCCTCTCTTCACCCGAGTGTCCAAGACATGTGGCCACAAGTCCGACGACACGGCCATAAAGTCGATCATCGAACTGAGGCCTAGGGTGTCCTGGTGCCAAGTGCACATATGAACACCCCTATGCTTGAACATGGTGTTCATTATGGACAGTCCGTGACGAGCACAGAAGTCCAATAACAAAACACCACTCGGGTTCAGATCAGGGGGGCCATTCCTCCCAATCACACCCTTCCAGGTCTCACTGTCATTGCCCACGTGAGCATTGAAGTCTCCCAGCAGTACGAGGGAGTCCCCAGAAGGTATGCCCTCTAGCACCCCCTCCAGGGACTCCAAAAAGGGTGGGTACTCCGAACTGCTGTTCGGTGCATACGCACAAACAACAGTTAGGACCCATCCCCCCATCCGAAGGCGGAGGGAGGCTACCCTCTCGTCCACCGGGGTAAACCCCAATGTGCAGGCTCCAAGTCGGGGGGCAATAAGTATGCCCACACCCGTTCGGCGCCTCTCACCGGGGGCAACTCCAGAGTGGTACAGAGTCCAGCCCCTCTCAAGGAGATTGGTTCCAGAGTCCAAGCTGTGCGTCGAGGTGAGCCAGACTATACCTAGCCGGAACCTCTCAACCTCGCGCACTAGCTCAGGCTCCTTCCCCTTCAGAGAGGTGACATTCCACGTCCCAAGAGCCAACTTCTGTAGCCGAGGATCGCTCCGCCAAGGTCGCCGCCTTCGGCCACCACCCAACTCACACTGCACCCGACCTCCTTGGCCCCTCCCATAGGTGGTGAGCCCCTGGGAAGGGGGACCCACGTTGCCTCTTCGGGCTGTGCCTGGCCGAGCCCCATGGGTGCAAGCCTGGCCACCAGGCGCTCGCCTTCGAGCCCCACCTCCAGGCCTGGCTCCAGAGGGGGTCCCCGGTGACCCGCGTCCGGGCAAGGGAAAATGTCGTCCAAAGTTTTTATTCATCATAGGAGGTTGTTTTAAACCGCACTTTGTCTCATCCCTCACCTAGGACCAGTTTGCCTTGGGTGGCCCTACCAGGGGCATAAAGCCCCGGACAACAGAGCTCCTAGGATCATTGGGACACGCAAACCCCTCCACCACGATAAGGTGGCGGTTCGAGGAGGGGACATTGAAATATCTTCATAGTAAATGTTTAATTACTCTGTCCTTCCAGTGTTTTCGCCAGCCCCAGCAAGCATACAGCGTGAGGCAGGAATAATCTCTGAATAGGGTGCCAGCTCCTTGCTAGCGCTGTGACACAGTGTCCTCACATGTTTAATTATTAACAATATAGATTATTTAAATGATGTTAACATTTTATCTGTATAATGTAATAAACAGATTTTGCTGCATTTCATCTTAAAAATGATATCATCATCATATGTAAATATGAGCTTTATAAAGTGGCTCAGGTTGTGCAATATTATAAATGTATCGCAAGTTTACAGTGAGGTGATTGTACTTATAAGTACAAACAGTTCTACAAGGAGCACTTGATGGACTGATTGAGTGCGTTTATATTTCTTGGGATGAAACTGTTTCTGAACTGCAATGTCCCTACAGAAAAGACTCTGAAGCGTTTGTCGTATGAGAGCAGTTCAAATGGCGCATGGCTGAGGCAGCGTGTGCTTGATACTGTATCCCGGTAATTCTCTTTCCGATCAGCAAATGTACAGCTGTGATTCCACACTCAGATACAGTGGGATAAATACTCTGAGTGGTGCATTGAGAGGAACAACGCTAAAGCAGCTACGGTATTTGAAATAGTTTGGCCATTCCGTGGACCATTATATTGTTACAGGTTAATTACAATCAGATGCCTTAAACTAATAAACAATATGCGATTAATTTCAGTGTATTTGATAAAGCCACATCAGGAATGTGGATCGAAAAATGAAAGGGAAACCACACTGGAACAAAAGCACTGCTTTGACGCTGGGTGCCGCCAGTTTGCAAAACTGAGTGGAAAACTTGCGTACGCCAAGCATTTAGCTGGCGTGAAAATGTGCATGGCTTTACGCCAAGTTTAGGTTTTATATATTGCGATGTGAGCATGGAAACGGGCTTACGCAACATTTTTGTGCGTACGCACCATTTATACATGAGGCCCCTGGAGGGCTGCAGTGGCTGCAGGTTTTCATTCTAACCATCTTCTTTATTAGTGATCAGTTTTTGCTGTTAATTAACTTCTTTTGCCTTTGTTTTAATTAACTTGACTCAGGCCACTTAGTTGTCTCTTTTTCCTTAATGAGCAGCCAAACAATAATGAGACACAAAACAAGCCACTTGTGCACATCACACAATATCTGAAAATAAAGAAAGGTAATGGTCTCTGTAAGGTTGATCTCTCAGGTCACCAAACATTTTGATGGTGTTCTTAGAAAAAACAGAAAAATCAACCATTTTGGAAATGTCTGATGTGGCAGAATGAGAGCAGCAACAAGCCATGGAATTAAATAACGGGTTTAATTAACAGCAAGAATCAGCTTCTCATTAAGAGATTGGTTGGAGTTTGAAATCCCAAATTAACTGGTCATCTATTGGTTTATTTCACATCTCATTTCTGTTCGGCTGTCATTTAATGAAGAAAAGAATTAATTCTGAGGACTGAGTCCTTAAAAACAGGGCTATTAAAATGAAGGGAAATGAGTTCATTAGCAGTGAAAACTGGTCACTCATTAGGAAAAGGGTGAGAATGAAAACCTGCAGATTCTCCAGCCCTCCAGGCCCAGAGTTCAACACCCCTGATCTAATGCCTCTGAAATATCTGCCTGCTTCCTTGAATCTCCCCAAGCTTATAAACTGTAATGCGAAAGTTCCAGGGGCTTGTGGAATGCAGAAACCAGTGTAACTTTGTGACATTTTTCTATCAATCTTCCGTCCAGCCCCATTTATCTTCAATGTAATATGCAGGTTACTACAAATACAGGTTGCATCCATGACCAACTGTCTGTTGATACTGTGACATCGCTTGCGATTAGTATATGCATGTTCATCCAAACTTATGGCAATGACTTTTATGTGTGTGACGATCTGCACAAGTCCAACTTGCTTTAATGTTACCTTATGTGAAGTGGTGGGGAAATGCATAAATCTGTGCATCACTTCACATGTTGTAAGGGCATTCAAAGTTTGTTGCAAGAAATGTTTGGTTGTGACATTCCAAAACAATCACTAATGCAAAGCTACATTTTCACTCAGGACAAAAACATAACGTTACGAATACCTTCATTTTGGCTGACAGCACATGGCTTCTACACATAGAGAGAGAGATCACATAACAAACAAGATTTGATACAAATAACACAGGTCAACAGGTAATTTTCTTCAGAGATAATTTTATGTGGGTTTTGTAGTTTTTTTATGCTGATCTCAAGTCTGCATTTATTGTTTCTCTAGCATGTTGAGTTTTTGTGATAAAGTTAATTATATAGTGCACTTGGAAAGTATTCACAACGCATCACTTTTTCCACATTTTGTTATGGCACAGCCTTATTCCAAAATGGATTAAATTCATTATTTTCCTTAGAATTCTACACACAACACCCCATAATGACAACGTGAAAAAAGTTTACTTGAGATTTTTGCAAATTTATTAAAAATAAAAAAAATTGAGAAAGCACATGTACATAAGTATTCACAGCCTTTGCCATGAAGCTCAAAATGGAGCTCAAGTGCATCCTGTTTCCCCTGATCATCCTTGAGATGTTTCTGCAGCTTAATTGGAGTCTACCTGTGGTAAATTCAGTTGACTGGACATGATTTGGAAAGGTACACAAATGTCTATATAAGGTCCCACAGTTGACAGTTCATGTCAGAGTACAAACCAAGCATGAAGTCAAAGGAATTGTTTGTAGACCTCCGAGACAGGATTGTCTCGAGGCACAAATCTGGGGAAAGTTACAGAAAAATTTCTGCTGCTTTGAAGGTCCCAATGAGCACAGTGGCCTCCATCATCCGTAAGTGGAAGAAGTTCGAAACCACCAGGACTCTTCCTAGAGCTGGCCGGCCATCTAAACTGAGTGATCGGGGGAGAAGGGCCTTAGTCAGGGAGGTGACCAAGAACCCGATGGTCACTCTGTCAGAGCTCCAGAGGTCCTCTGTGGAGAGAGGAGAACATTCCAGAAGGACAACCATCTCTGCAGCAATCCACCAATCAGGCCTGTATGGTAGAATGGCCAGACGGAAGCCACTCCTTAGTAAAAGACACATGGCAGCCCGCCTGGAGTTTGCCAAAAGGCACCTGAAGGACTCTCAGACCATGAGAAAGAAAATTCACTGGTCTGATGAGACAAAGATTGAACTCTTTGGTGTGAATGCCAGGCGTCACGTTTGGAGGAAACCAGGCACTGCTCATCACCAGGCCAATACCATCCCTACAGTGAAGCATGGTGGTGGCAGCATCATGCTGTGGGGATGTTTTTCAGCGGCAGGGACTGGGAGACTAGTCAGGATAAAAGGAAAGATGACTGCAGCAATGTACAGAGACATCGTGGATGAAAACCTGCTCCAGAGCACTCTTGACCACAGACTGGAGTGACGGTTCATCTTTCAGCAGGACAACGACCCTAAGCACACAGCCAAGATATCAAAGGAGTGGCTTCAGGACAACTCTGTGAATGCCCTTTAGTGGCCCAGCCAGAGCCCAGACTTGAATCTGATTGAACATCTCTGGAGAGATCTTAAAATGGCTGTGCACTGACGCTTCCCATCCAACCTGATGGAGCTTGAGAGGTGCTGCAAAGAGGAATGGGCGAAACTGGCCAAGGATAGGTGTGCCAAGCTTGTGGCATCATATTCAAAAAGACTTGAGGCTGTAATTGCTGCCAAAGGTGCATCGGCAAAGTATTGAGCAAAGGCGGTGAATACTTATGTACATGTGATTTCTCAGTTTTTTTTATTTTTAATAAATTTGCAAAAACCTCAAGTAAACATTTTTCACGTTGTCATTATGGGGTGTTGTGTGTAGAATTCTGAGGAAAAAAATTAATTTAATCCATTTTGGAATAAGGCTGTAACATAACAAAATGTGGAATAAGTGATGCGCTGTGAATACTTTCCGGATGCACTGTATATTGCATTATATTTCTTATAATTAGCCTAAGCGTATTACAAGATTTAAAAACAGTTGTCTGTATTTTTATGTTACAGATGGCATTAACTGAGATTGATTTTAGTTGTTATCATGCCCTGAAATTGTATTAATCATCCAGACAGTTTCTGTTATGAGTGCGGTTCTTTCACGATGAAAGCACAATGTCACCTAATTACTGCAGATCTGAAGAAGATATACAAATTGTACTTCGGCTGTCCACTTGGTGTCCAGGATAAATCTTGAGCTCCACAAATCATCTATAGGAAGGGATATTTATAGGTCCACAGATCAAGTTCGTTTTGCAGGATGGTGATTTTAAGTAATCTCTCTCAACAGCCGTGCAAGAAGCTTGGGAGGCATACAAGTGGCTCTGTGAAAACTTTTTGGCCAGCCATAAGTTTCTTCCATACAATGAAGGAGTTCAGAATCTACTTGATTCATACCAGAAACTGGGCTGTCGCATGTCATTTAAAATACACTTCTTGCACTCACATCTAGAGTTCTTTCCAGAAAATATTGGAATAGGGAAGTGACGAACAAGGAGAACGTTTTCACACAGGGTATTCAGTTAATGGAGCATCTCTAACAAGATTTCTGGAACGAGAGTATGATGGCCGACTACTGCTGAATGCTGTACTGTGACAATCCAGACACAGTGTACACAAGAAAATCCTACTCTAAACATTTTTTTTAAAAAAAGCAGTGGTAGCTGACTGACACTGTTTAATGTATGTATGCCACAGGGTGTGCATATTTCAATTTGCACTAAAGATATTGAAACATTTACTTCATTGGGTCTTACCTTTCAGAAAAAGCTACATGCAAGTACACTGTAAACTAATATTACTCATAACTCAAAAAGTTGACATGACAGGAAAAGGCTGAAAGCGGATCTGAAATCAGCTTGAAAAACTGATTTAGAAAAGTGTGTTGTTGTTTCTGATGATTACCAAAAATTTTTTTTTGTTGCTTTCTGTAATATTCCATCTCTTTCAATTAATGTAATTTTGCGAGTTCAGCATTGTTTTTTTTTTTTTTTTTTTTGTTCTTTGTTTTCGCCTTATACAATTTCTTGTATTAGGAATTTGGTAGTTTTCGCATACCCCTTGGGGTCAGAGCGCAGGGTCAGCCATTGTACAGCGCCCCTGGAGCAATTACAGGTTAAGGGCCTTGCTCATGGGCCCAGCAGAGCAGCATCTCTTTTGGCAGTGACGGGGATTTGAACCGGCAACCTTCGGAATACCAGCGCAGATCCTTAGTGGTCTGCGTTTCCAAAACATTCCACCTTTCAAGAGCTGTATGTGTCGATTTCTGTCTGAACATCATCTTCTGGGAACTCCTAGCAAGTTAAGACAGCTCGCAAGCTCTCCAAAATTATAGTGAAGTTATGAGAAGTTTCCTAAATTAGGAAAACTGATAAATTGCTTTTACTCTTCCTTTTAAGAGTAGAACCAAATTAGCATCACTCTGAGATTTTTAAGCCAGTTTGGATTGCTTTTCTGTTCTTGATAAATATGAGCACTGGGCACACAGACTCAAGGCTGTCATGGCCACCAAAGGTGCATCTACTAAATAACAACTTCAAGCTGGTGAATACTTATGTGATCCATTATTTTGTGTTTTATATTTATGAGATTTAGTTTCACTTTGATAGTAAGGAGTCAAAAAAAAAAACTCACTGTGATCCAATGTTTTATAATAAAACATGAAAACTTCCAAGGTGAATACTTTTTATAGGCACTGTATATTCAAGGAGACATAATCGGAACAGAATAACTGAAAAATCTTCATTAACAATATTACATAGAAGTTAGGTTTAAAATATTAAATACCAAATTAAAAATATACACATGAAAAACAGACATCTGGGCTAGCATAAGAAACCAATAAACAGGAGCAAAACATTCACTGATAGCAGTCAATAAACTAGCGACATAGCCTGTGATAAAGAGTAGCACCATGAAGATCAGGTGCCTCATTTATAAAGCTTGCGTAAGCACAAAACAATCACTTGAAATGTGAGTATGTAAAGTCCCATGCAAATTGATGGGGGAATGTTTGAAAATTTACAGCAAATCTGACCCATGCATGCACAGCATTTAAGAAAAACTGGAAAATTATGACACACTTCATTAGTAGGCAAATGTAGCCAAACCAGCTAATGATGACTTACATACATAATAATTCATATCACCATGCATTTATTTGAATGCACGTTGATGTAACAAACATGTTACACCTAAAAACTGAAGAATATGATGTACAGGCTGTATTTTGGTTTCCTTTTAAGATTGATACTGCTGTGTATTTGCACTGAAGAACCTTGTTGGCTATTTATCACTTCACAGAGAACTGGCCAATAGGTCAGGAATATCTCAGTCAAGCTTTACTTAGTCATGTGATCCCAAGATATGGCTGACAATCACTGTGGTTCAGTGGCCTGGGTCAACCCATGATTAATTTTTTTTTGAGGCAAAGTAGATTTGACAGATGAGATGGTGCTGTACAAGGTGGCTGTTTGTTGGTAAGATAAGTGGCTGAAGCCTCATTGTTTCATATGGCCTGTACTATTCATTATAACAGCAATCATGTCACTATATGTGTCAGCTGATAGTGACTTCCCGCTCAGACTCTGGCTCCATTCACCTTTCCCTGACTCCAAGAATGCAGAGTAGAGGCGCTATAATGGTATGCATACTTTTGTGCTTACAGTTGTGGAGCGCAGCCAGATATTATTGAATGTAGTTGGCAGTGTCCTGATATGTCAGGTGGAAGGCTGCTCTACCAGCCAATGAAGTTCTACAGCATTATGAATGCATACATATGAAGTTGATCAGCATGCTCCATTTATGGTTGTTTCATGGTGGCAACCAGACAAGGTTTGAGGTGCACTCATGTATGCACATTTACAGGATGATTGTGATTTATAAAGATGAATTGTGTAAAAACATGCATACACCAGGTTTTATAAATCTGTTTTTTTTTTCTTTAGCATATTCCTGTTTTATGCTAGTGCATATTTTCATGTTCAACTCCTATGCTAATGTGCACAGGGGACTGCTCTAAGATTTGTAAGCAAAGTGCTTCCTGGTAATATCAGCTGAGCTCTCTCTTTCACTCAGCCTCCATCTCTTGTGTAGCATCACCATTACATTCTACCTATCCACAGTGCAAATCCTGCTGACTACTCCAAATATGTTGTTGTGGAATCACACCTCAATCTGTCCAAATTCAGAGATGCCCACTGTGATCATTTCCTTTGGCCAGCTGTGAACCCAGTGGCATCTAGATTACAAAGGGTCCCAGGAGCTCCTTTATGCCATGAATAACAAAAGATCTCCTATGCTTGTATGCACCATGTTGAAAAATGATTTTTATTTTGAGATTAGAAGATGAAATGGGAACAAAATTGAGTACACAGCAGGGTTAAATCCAATGAGACAAAATGATCTTTTGCCAAGTCAAAAACACAACAGAGGGAGAAAGTCAGAACACTGAGGATGAAAATACAGAGAGGGGCATTTTAAGTCTTTAGTTTAATCCAAACACTGATATCAACATGGCACATAATAACACCCTTGTGTGATGACGTCATACAAGCACACTCCCACCAGGAACTTCTGAGAGGTTGAGTCGGTAATGGTGGATGCAAAAACCACCAAAATTGTGCTATTCATCAATATGGTACTGTGATAAGATGTTAAAAAATTACATCTTAGTCAGTAACCAAAATAAATGTTTGATTCATATTCCTCAACCTTAGAAACTCCATTATAGCTTTGAAGGAGTTCTAAAAAATTCCTCAGGAAAGTGAGGAAAAAATTAATAAACACCAATCACAATACTTATGGATTGGCTTTAAGCAGTGCAAGTGGTGTTCTTCCTGGTGATATCAGCTGAGCTCTTTCTCACTCACTTCTCACCTTATGCATAGCCCACCACTAAGGAAGGTTTAATGGCAGTTCTGAATTTAAAAATGATGCATGTATTTTCCATTGTGATGGACTAGAGCCCAATCCAGGATTGGTTTCTGTCTTACACTCATTTGTATCATCTATCTATCTATCTATCTATCTATCTATCTATCTATCTATCTATCTATCTATCTATCTATCTATCTATCTATCATGTTGCTGACCCTTGCATCAGCCTATGGATGACACCAGCACTGAATTGGCAGCATTTTGAGCTTAGACTCCATATCCAAATGAGCAGCAGGCAGACAAACCTACCACAGTCACATGATTTCCATTCTAGTGTAGATAAACAAGTCTCTAACAACAGCAGGTTAAGTGAAAGAGAATTAATCCATTTGGTCAGCACTGGCAAGCCTCACACAGCACTTCATCTCAATCTATATATCTATGCCTGTTGGAAACTGCTGTCGAAAAGTATAATACAGTATAATCCATTAATTGCCTACCCTGTGCTCTGAATATAGCACAGCTGTATTGCAGATTACACTTAAATTATGCATTCAATTATAAAAAAAGTTGATACAATGTATATTGTAATTGATTAAGAACATTTTTGAAAGAATAAGCAGTAGTTTTCAATACATAAATGTGTATATGAGTATATTTACGTTATTTAATATAATGTATATATAATCCATCCATTTATATTTAATCTTCTTACCCAGTTTAGGGTTGCTTGCTTCCTGTCCCATCAGTGCTAAGCGGGCACCAACCAACTCTAGACCAACTATTTTCATCCCACCACAAGGTACAGTTACACACATGGCCAGTTTGGAGTATCATATTAAATTAATTCGCACGGCTTTGACATATGTCAGGAAAATGGCAAGAAAAGCCCATACGTATGTTTAGTGCTGTAAATCTCCTTCAGGCAGTTGCACTCAAAGTCAAAGTCAAAGTGAACTTTATTGTCATCTCAGCTATATACAAATACACAGATAGACGAAATTGCGAAGCTCAGGGTCCATAGTGACATGCAAATAATAAATTAAAAATAGAATTAAAATTTAAATTTAAAACACAAACTAACAAGACATTGTGCAAAGACAAGACAAAGAAGTAGCAGCAATACTGATGTGTAAGATATGTAATATAATAAATAAATAATAGATATAGATAATACAGACTCATTGCGTTCGATCCAAGGTCTTTACAGCCCAGCAGGACCAATGCTAACCACTGCACCATAATGTCCAACCTAGCTTCTAAAATACGAAATGAAAATAAAGATTGACAGATTGATTGGTCAGTAAAAGAACAGAAGCATTTACTGTTATTGTCATTTGAACTAAAGTTAATGATACTAACACTTTATCTTCTCTCAGCCTGAGTGTGTCGGCACTGATAATCTCTTTGTTCTGTACAGTTGTAGTGTATAAGCGGCGCCTGAAAAAATAAGAAAATTACAACACCTATACAGTAATCCCAACAACCGACGGCGTCAGCCTTTGATCATTTTGTAGTCCGTATCGCAACATAGTCAAAGGATTGGCAGACAAAAAAACAACATCTCCCATGAGCCCTCAAAAACATTAATATTTCTGACCAATCAGCGAGAAGATTTTTTTTCTTTCGACGCTTCACCCGCCCCTATTTCCTTCCTGCCTGTGATTGTGATCGAGTGCGTGCGAGTTGTGTGTGTGAGTGTGTTGTTTGGGGAGGGTTTTGGTTGCTTTTTGTAAATCTTCATTAAAGGTGTATTTGGTTTGGTGTGATAGCTTTTGACGGTGGGATTTACTTTGTTTTTTTTATTTTTGAAACTATTATTTTGACCAAAACGTGAAGAGGCCTAGCAGCAGTCATGTCCTCGGGCTGTCAGAAGACCGTGAGTCAGGCCATCCCCACTCGCCGAGTGACGGTCAATGACGCCGCACAGCTGCCTCACGATTACTCCACCACCCCGGGAGGAACCCTGTTTAGCACCACTCCAGGAGGTAAGCCGCGAAATCGGCGGCGAGATGCATGTCCAGTGTTCTAGGGCCCACATCATCGAATGGACGGTAGTGTGCACGTTGCGTCGAGCTCCAGAGCCATTGTTGCCATGCGGTTGCTTATTAAGTCTGTTCCTGTCTCATTTTATTCGACTTGAGCTGTCAACCGAGGACCACCTCTTACTAATTACTGAAGACGACTTATAATGTCTACAAACAATCATGGAATCTTAAACAGATTTTTTTTTTTTAAAAATGTGTGTAAACAAACAGATTATTACTGGTGAAATCCAGCACATTACAGGAATATTGACGTAAACCTCTTTGATGTACCTCCAAGTACCAAAAAGTAACATAAAATTATTGTTTACTGGGTATGACTGGAGTGTCTCAATAGTGCAGATATATGCGGAAGATGGAGCGCCATTGCTATACACTCGTACGACCACTTACCAGTATGTCTTTGGTCCCAGTCTTATTATATTTCTTTACGGATCCCCGTGGTGTCGGCACCTTTCACTTCCTCCTTCACGTATGTCTCATTGTGAAGGCGTTCCCATATTAGTTGCACTATAATATGGCAAGCTGTTAATTAAAACATTCAGAAGGTCAGCAAAGTCTAAGCAGTCATATGGTATAACTAAAGTTCTTTTACTTCACACCGGACTGACGTTAGCTTTTGACATCTCAAGTTTTGCATATCAATATTGTGTAACATTGGTTCACATATTGATCAGTGATGGCAGCTTCCCTGCAAGGATAACTGTTTACTTCTTGGACCATAGAAGATAATCTTGAGATCCTCCAGTTATGTTGGGCCTACAGGTGACCTGGAGGGCCACAGCCTGATCCAGACCAGACTTGGGGATAGATTGATAAAACTTGTGTTTGCACAAAATGAGGCCCGAAATTTGCATACATACATCTCCATGCAAAAATCATAGTTTAAAACAGAAAACTTGATGGGAGAATTGGCGTATATTTATGGCAACTGAGACCCATGCATATGAACTGTTTTGGAGAGCATGGGAATGGATGACATCCTAGGGAAGTACAGCCCATATTGTCACGTGTATTAACGTGACAATATTAAAAATCAGAAGTGATAAATATGATGTACAGACCCTATTTTAGTTTCTTTTTAAAGAGCCAATGCTGCATATTTGTACTGAACTGTTTTGTCAGTTTATATAAACTTATCATGGAACTGGTCGACAGGTCAGGAATATCTTAGCCAAGCTTCATCTCCATTATTCCTACTGCACTGGAAGCGATTAACAGACTGACAAGGTGTTACATTCAGTTTCTGTATGGTATGGGAGTATATGAATAAAACGTAACATTTTTACCAACATAAAAAGGCAAATTGCAGCAGCATACAGTTTTCCTGCACTCATTGCATTCAGGGCCTCTAGTAGTGATAAAGCTGCTTTTGTTAACTGTAAGTAAGCAGTGATGTTCCATCAGTTTAAGAGCTCTGTGTGAAGCCAGGTTTAAACTGACAAATGTTGTGGATCAACACATGATTCATTTATTTTAAGGGAGAGTTGGATTTGTAGAGGACTTGCTGATGGTGCTGTACGTGATGCCTAACTTGTTAGTAAGTTAACTGGCTGAACCCTCAGTTTTTCATATAGCTTGTACTATTCATTGTAATAGCAATCGTGTCATTTTATGTGCCAGGAGATAGTGGTTTCCCACTTGAGATGCTTGCACCTTGTGTCTTTCCCTGACCCCCTGAGTGCAGAGAAGAGGTGCCACAATTCTGTGTGTGTTCATGGCATACTCAGTTGTGAAGTGAACCATAGGACTTCTCAAATACAGGTGGCAGTGTCTGGATGTGTCAGTGGGATGGCTGCTCAACCACCCAATGAAGGTCTACAGCAGGGTTTTTTTAACTTTTTTTTTTTTTTTGTCACAATCCCATCTTGCTGTTCATAGTGTCTTTGAGACCCATTCATTCACAATTGTCATAACACTGGGGGTCCCCCTTAGAGAAACACCCTCTATCCACTGGGAGTTCCACTTTGAGAATCATCGCTGATCATCAAAGCTAAAATATCAAGTAAAATCATCTTAGCAAAGTTGATTTCTTAATCAACCTGCCACAACCCATTCCCATTACATACAGCAGTGACTTGCGACACATAGCGTAAGAAACTCTACAGCACTGTGTTTGCATATGTATGAGGTTGAATAGCAATGTCTATATATGGTTGTTTCAGGGTAGCAACTGGGCGGGGTTTGAGGTCTGTTACTGTATGCACATTTATAAGATAATTGTGATTTATAGTTAAGGGATAAATTGTATAGAATTGTGTGCATGCCATGTTTTTAAATCTGATTTTTTTTGGCTTATGCATTTTCCTGTCTTTTTGGCATTTACATAGTTTAACACTTTAATCCATACAAAGTTTTATAAATGAGTTCTTTGTTGCTTGTATATCTAAATCCTATCTAAATATGCTCCCACGGAAACTATTCTTAACAGGCAAGCACATCTGTTGCAGTCTTGTGCTGTAGCTTATTCCATCTACTTTGTCATCTTGGGTATGTCACATTCTGTTTGAAGAGTACATTTCTGTACCCACATAGTCCATCAAGTTAATTTTTTTGATTTTAAAAAAGGGGAGGAGGAATCTTTTTAGTGAATTTTGTTAACAGACCATAGTTGAACTCTTCCTTACTTTATTCTTATTTTAAAGTTTGAAAGGAAGAAACACAAAGACAAAGTCTTATGCCATCTTAAAAGTAGCAATTTTTTTCCCTTTTTTTTGCTTGGCACACAAGTTAAGGAAGCAACCATGGTTCTTCATTGGTTACATAATTCAATAATACCCATAGATCTATTAATTTGTTTTTCCATGTCTAATCCAGGTTTACTGGGGAACCACCTCTTAGAAACCTCTTAGGGTACACTTTCTTGCCTCTCATGTATGTTCATTATAAAGTCCCCTATCAAAATGCCTGTTAACTGTGAAGAGGGTAACCAGTGCTTTTAGGGAAACATTCAAATTCCACTTAATTTGTTACATTTTGCTTATATAAAACTGACATAAAATTCTTAAATTCTTCAGTGTGGTGAAGGGCAAAACCTTTCGTGTTAGGCAGAAAACAACCCTTGACAAGGCACTGGTCCATCTCAGGTCTTGCTTACACACAAACAAACACACTCATACTGGGTCAGTTGGGATTTGCCAATACACCTAACATTCAATCTCTTGAGATTGTGGAAGGAAAACCCATGTAAACTGCACATTGAGAGTGTCACTGCATGAGATTCAAAATCGGGGAAAATGGATCCATGGAGCACCAGCCCTACTTAGTGTGCCACTCACTGTGCAGTCCTGTGTCATAATTCTTAAAATATTTGTTTCAGTGATTGAAGTGACCCTCTATCAGAAGTTCTAAATTTGAGCTAAATAATAATTTTTTTATTAGCATGTGTCTAAATTTTGACATTTTATGAAGTCTTGAACAGACCAGGTGTTGGTTAGTTATCTTCAACTTAATGTGTAAAAGTTATTGTAAGCTATAGTGTTTAAAAAAAAAAATTAAATAAATAAAATAGATATTTAAATACAAATATTTAAATTCAATTTAAATTTAACAATATAAAATGAATATAACTTGTTTTTAAAGTTATATGTTCTTTTGTGCTATGGTGCCAAGGAAGTAACAGACCTAGGCAGAAGGTATTTTTTTCTTTTTTTGTTATTTTTGCTTGTTTTATCCTCAGTTTGGATTAAAAAAAATGCATTAATCTTACGGTGTACTTTATCAATAATCTTTACAGTTCAAAGAGACTACATCCATTTTGTACCGTGCTGTTACTGTGATTTTTGTTGTTCTACTTTCAGTAGGTAATATCACACCTTTTTAATGAAACTGGAAACGCAACCTGCTCTTACAACCAGAATGCTTCAGTAGGATAGATTTTAGTGTTTTGGCTAGACATTTTTCAGTTTGGGCTGGAAAATGACTGACTGATCTTAGTATTCATTCACTTACACTAAATAATATTGCACCATTTTAGCCTACCAATGGATAAGCTGCATTTGAGGCTCTCCATGACTGACCTTGACATTTCTACATTTGCTGTAGGTAAAGGGAGGCCCTGTTGTTCTTGCAACTAATGGGCCAAAGTATTAGGATTGTGATTTCTATATCTTTGCTAACACTTTTCACACAGGACAACTGTTCACACGCTATTTTGTACTATTCTGTACAGTTGGATCACAGGATAGTTAAGTGACTTGATCAGTATTTCAGTTTGTAAGAGGTAGGAAATTAATTAGCAACTCTTGGTTTAAAGTCCACTTCCTTAGCTACAATGTCTCATACTTGCAACAAAACTTTATAGAACATCTTTTTATAACAAACTTCAAAAGTTAGGACACCCTTGCTTAAAATGTCCATTACTGTGAATAGGTAAGTGAGCAGAAGAAGAACTTATCTTTAACTATATCTTTTAGTGATGACACATTTCTTGTCAGCATTTTATGCAAGATTAGTGTATTGGTTTTGTTTTGTATAATTGTTCAGCGAAAAAAGAAAAGGAGCATCATGCAGAAGTTTGGGCACCCTAAAATACAGTATATGAGATCTCAGATAACTTTTACCAATGTCTCAGACTATGGCTTGTTCAGTCATCATTGGGAATCTTCAGGTGATGCAAATTGCAAAGCTGTATAAATTCTGTGACTCCTCAAACCTTGTCCCAGCCATCTGCAGCCATGGGCTCCTCTGCAGTTGCCTAGCACTCTGAAAAATAAAATAATTGATGCTCACAAAGCAGGAGAGCGCTACAAGAAGGTAGGAAAGCATATTCGGGTATCTGTTTTCTTGGTTCATAATGTTATTAAGAAATGGCAGTGAACAGAAACAGTGGAGGTCAAGTTGAGGTCTGGAAAACCAAGATAACCTTTCTGAAAGAATTGCTTTTTGGATTGCTAGAAAGGCAAATCAAAACCCCAGTTTGACTGTAAAAGACTTTCTGGTAAATTTAGCAGACTCTGGAGTGGTGGTGCACTGGTCTACTGTGCACCGTCACCTAAACATATATGACCTTCATGATCGAGTCAAGAGAAGAATACCTTTCCTGTTTCTTAGCCCCAAAATTCAGTACCTGAAGTTTTCTAATGAACATCTAAGCAAGCCTAATGCATTTTGGAAACCAGTCCTATGGACTGATGAAGTCAAAATAGAACATTTTAACCACAATGTGCAAAGGTATGTTTAAAGAAAAAAGGGTGCCAAATTTCAGGAAAAGAACACATCTCCAACTATTAAGTGTGGGCGTGGATCAATCATTCTTTGGCCTTGTTCCCTGTGCCACTGGCAATACAAGGGAATACATGTTATTGGTAGAAGGAAGAATGGAATCAAATAAATACCAGCAAAGTCTGGAAGCAAACATCACACCATCTGTAAAAATGTTGTTGAAGTTATAAAGAGGATGAGTCCTACAATAAGATAATGATCTGAAACACATCTCAAAATTTACAATGGAATACCTCAAGAGGTACAGGCTGATGGTTCTGCCATGGCCCTCACTGTCCCTCAACCTAAACATCATTGAAAATCTATGGATAGGTCTCAAAAGAGTAGTGCATGCAAGACACCCCAAGAAGCTTGCAGAATTAGAAGCCTTTTGCAAGTAAGAATTGAAAGACTCTTAGCTTGCTACAAAAAGCACTTACAAGCTGTGACACTTGCCAAAGGAGTTCTTACTAACTACTAATCATATTTTGTTTTATTAGAGAAATGGTGAAAAGTACTTTTTAAATTGAACTCTCTCTCAGGTACATTACAACTTAAAACAATTTGACAACTTGCAATTATGTCATGTGTATTATGGGTAAATATATATTTTTTTGCTTTTTATATATATGTGTGTATATATTTTTTAATCAACATTACAGTGTAACAGAGTGTGGAGGAGGGGTTAAGAAAAGAGTGCAGGCAGGGTGGAGAAGAATGTCAGGAGTGATTTGTGACATACCAGTACAAGCAAAAGTGAAAGGAAAGTTCTTACAAGACAGTAGTGAGACCAGCTATGCTATATGGGTTGGAGACAGCAGCACTGACAAAAAAAAAGCAGGAGACAGCTGAAAGTGGCAAATTAAAAAATTTTAAGATTTGCATTGGGTGTGACAGGGATGTACAGGATTAGAAATGAGTACATTAGAGGGTCCGCTCAGGTTGGACGGTTCGGAGACAAAGTCAGAGAGGCGAGATTGCGTTGGTTTGGACATGTGCAGAGGAGAGATGCTGGGTATATTGGGAGAAGGATGCTAAGGGTGGAGCTGCCAGACAAGAGGAAAAGAGGAAGGCCTTAGAGAAGGTTTATTGATGTGGTGAGAGAGGACATGCAGGTAGTGTGTGTGACAGAGCAAGATGTAGAGGACAGGAAGATATGGAAACGGATGATTCGCTGTGGCGATCTTTAACGGGAGCAGCCGGAAAAAGAAGATTTTTGTATATATTTTATTTAAGTATGTATTGTAAAGAACTTTTGTCTATTGTATTTTGATGGTCACTGAACAATAAGCCCTACAGAATTTTATTTTGTTAATAAAAAGAACAGTTAACACCTGTGGTCTAATGCTTAATTATAAAAATACCAAAGTTAACACTTCTATGCATCTGATTAAGCAGTAACTTAGTGCAGAAAGTTTTTTTAATGGGACAAAAGGGGAAAAAAATCAGAATCTGAATTGGTGGCTCAAGTAACATGAAATCGATGATCAGTATTGACCTCAAAAAAACCTGATTGGATCATCCCTATCAAATACTCTTTTTATGTGGAAATTGAATATTAATTGCAAACTTCTTTTAGAAAATACTTGAAAATTCACCTGAGTCATTCAGGATAGACTTTGTTTCTGTTTGTGTATACAAATTAGTCATCAAACGATTACAAAGAAAGGCATAATGGTTAATTTGTGCCCCTTAACCCCATCCCATTGTCTGTGTAGGGTTACACATGGAAGTAACTTGTTTTGGAATGACATCCCTTCCAAGGTTGGTTCCTGTATTTTCCTAGTCCTGTTTGGATGATACATAATGTGTATTAAGAAGAAAAGCTTTTTGAGTGCCAGTATTTGGTTTTTTTTTTTCTCTCCCCATTCCTGTCTCAGATATAGTTCATAGGTTGTGCTATAGCCTTTGATTTCGCAATGTGAAATATATATCTTGATAACCCCTGGGAATCACATTCACATTTTAGTAATTAGAGAATTTGAAACATGCAGTTAAATGTTATATTCTGTGATATTATAAAATACATTTGGTGGAAATTAAATTTCTACAATTAACTTAAAGGTGTGTTGGTTTTGTTTTGGACTGTTTCTCTTTAATGGCCATTTCTTTGGAGCAAATTTTTACTTTGGCTTATCACTGCTTTCTGTCATGTGTAGGTACAAGAATTATTTATGACCGCAAGTTTTTGATGAATTGTCGAGACTCTCCAGTTGCTAGGACTCCCCCTCGATATCTTCCTAACATTCCTGGAGTCACCAGTCCAAATACGGATGAGATCAAACTTGAAGCTGATCATGTCTCAGCTCATGTTGACAAGCAAGCAGGAGGTAAGTTCTGCATGTGCCTTTGTTGGGAATGATTTGAGACTACACTTCAGTTTAAGCTTGAGGGTTCTTCTGTTTTGGCAGTTTTAAGTCTTTTGGAACCAGTGCTGGGCAGTATGACCGAAATTCTATACCACGGTATTTTTCAAAATTATACCGGTTTCACTTTATTGGATGGTATTTTTTTCCCATGCATGAGTGGATGTTAACCACATTTTCCACTGCAGTTACTGGCTAAGAATAACTTATTCCATTGTCATGAGAATTGTACAAAAAAAAACATTTTAATGTGCACACAAGTATTAATACAGGTTTGCATAGCCCCATAAAGTGATAGTTTTCAAGGGGGTGGCACTAATGAAGAGAAGGAATCACATTGCATGACAGATGCAGTCAAAATATAGAGCCTTTTTATTGAACAAATTTTGCAAACAACTTAAACAAAAATTTTGACAACATATTTTCAACCATCCAATGAGGCATTTAGACTTAGTAAAATATTCAGAGGTGCTTGTCAAAAGTTGTATTGCACTGAACATGTCTTAGAAAAGGAATAAATAGTAAATATTTTTTGTAAACCAACTACACTTTGTTAATGTTAACAATCTCTGTCCATTGACATGTTAAAGTTACTTTTTAAACAACTTTACCATTATTAAACTGCATAATATTTAAACTAATAAATAATAACAATACAATAAATAATAGTGCAACTTCCAGTAATAATACTATTACTTCCAATACTTCAAAGCCCGTGTGCATTACACAGTATTCACCAAACTAAAATAAAATAAAATAAAACAAGTGCAACTTGGTGATGACATCTTTACCAGCTGAACCATCATTAAGGCAAACTGCATTAATATGGACCTTACTTCAAGCTAAGCTATATACATAAAAAATAAAACTGCAACTTGCATTTATAATGCTATTTGTGGTATAGCTCTACGGAAGCATATTAGAGCCACAGTGAAGAAAAAAAAATATGGACACTAAAGAAAGAAAAAAAAAAAAACTGTCGAGATTAAAGTCGACATTTCAACTTTATTCTCATAGTTTATTTTGTCATTAAAGTAGAATGTCATAAACTAAACTTCATCCTAAAATCAATGTTTAATTTACTAGATTTTCTCAAACCCTATCAAAAGTTAATGTAGCACATTAAATGCTTTGTGTTAAGTGTTCCCCGACCCAGTTGTTAATTGCTGCGCGTTTTTTAAACTGACTTCCTCCACACTAAGAGGAGGCGCAGACAGCGATTGCTGCACAGAATACATTCACTTCGTGATATTCCTGCTCTCTGAAAATGTAGAATGCTAAGATAAATTTTCATGATGAAATGCATTAAAACAGGTATTAAACATGTACGGTAGTGCTGCTCCCTCGCAGTAAGGGGTCCCCAGGTGTACGTTCAGTGTAGAGAACTTTATAGCAGGTGTGACGAGGCTCCAAAAAACTGGATGTATGAATGGGTATCGCACAAGTTTAACTTAAATATTGGGTTTGTGATCTGGTGGTCAGAGACACGAACACAGAATTCAATGGATGTTCTTCTGAGCGGGTTTTCTTTATTGCATGCGTGCTGTCTCTGTCTAACGTACCAAAACCCCAGTTCCTATCTTTCCTTTTTCTTTCTCCACATAACCAATCACCACACGTTAAACGTCTTTGTGAAATTAAACGTAGTTATAAACTTAGACCACGGAGTGTTCAGAACTTAAAAATCTTCATTATATTTAATTATACATCCATTCAGGGTTGCGCCCATCCCAGTAAGCATTGTGTGCAAGTCGAGAGCAAATCCTGAATGTGGTGCCAGCACATCGCAAGGTGAATACGAGCAATACTTACACTAGCAGGGTTAATACAGCATAACAAAACCTGACACCCTACATGACATTGAAAGGAAACTGAAGCACGCCGAGTAAACCCACCAGAAAAACATGCAAATTTAAAACAGGGAACACCCGGGACCCCACCTCCACACCACCGTGCCCCCACATGATTAATACATGCTTTAATGCATTTCATCATGAAAATTATATCAAGTATTTATCTTAGCATTTTAAATGTTTAGGGAGCAGGAATATCATGAAATTAATGTATTCTGTGTGCTGCCAGTGCCTCCTCTTAGTGCAAGAGAAAGTCAGTTTAAGAAGCACGTAGCGATTAACATGGCTCCGGGAACACTTAACACAAAGCATTTATTGTGCTACATAACTTATGACGGGGTTTGAGAAAATCTAGTAAATTAAGTACTCATTTTAAGATGAAGTTTAGTTTACGATGTTCTACTTTAATAACAAATTGCGAGAATAAATTCGACATGTTGACTTTATTCTCATTATAAGCATCGAGATTAAAGTGGAAATGTCGAGAATAAAGACAACATATCGTCACACTATTACACAGTACCCAGGTACATTACATAGTATTGAAAAAAATAAAACAAGTACAACTTGGCTTGCAGTATTATCCAGTAGTATAGAAACAGTATTCACACATTTGAACATGATTTTCCACATCCAACCTTTTAAATCCAAAGTATCTCCAGACAACAGACGTGACTCCTTTTTCCAGCAAAAGTTCTTCTGTGTCATCATGTTCAACTTTATCATCTGCTACAGCTTCAGTTTCGGAATGTTCTCTCCATTTTCACCGTGCAATACCTCCACTACCGCATGTACTCCGTTGCATGCCTGTTTAGCGCTGTAGCAGTGAAAAAGGTCCCCCTTAAACAGTTTCCCGCTGTGCCATGTTCTGAATGTTGTTTATGCAATTTAAACTGGTGTTGCGGTATAAGAAAAATCCATATCATAACAAAAATAAAAAACGGTTTTCGGTATGAACCGGTATACTGCCCAGCACTATTTGGAACCAATTTACCAAATCTACTGCAGTATTTTAGAGTATCTCATATTATCATCTTTTAGAAGTAATATAGTTCTGTGTCTGTGTCCGAATCATCTAGTTTTATCTTGGATGGATTTTATAGAGAAGGCTCTTTGTTACTTTACTACCTGTAAACCTAATATTTGAGTGCCTCTTGAGTATCAGAGTTCAAATGTAAGTTGAATATTTTGACTGCGTTTGTTACTAACTGAATGTGCTTTCGACAAGGAAGCAAAAGTATTGCATCTTGTATAAATGATTTGAATATAATAAAACATAACCGTGCAAGTAAGAGATTGGAGTAAAGTATGAAAAGGTGGTGAGAATAGAGTTGTGCGAGGGATTGAAGTACCCATGGGAGTATTTGTTTTAATACTGCAAAGCATTCCTTTCCTCCTGTTGTGAGACCTCCATGATAATCCATCAGACACTGGTAGAACCTGATTGAAAAATACCCAAGACAGAAAAAATAAATATTGGCAACCTTTAGTGAAGCAGTCTGAGGGGAGACTTGAAACACTCTGTCCTGTTAAGTTCAATAGATAATTTTACTAGAGATACTGTATATGTGAAGAGGTGCCAGTACAAAAAGAACAATGTGTTTTGTGGCCTTTCGTATAGAAAAATAAGAGAGTAAAGGAGGGCAAGGACAGTGTGACAGTCAAAGAATAGCAAGCTGTAACTAAATAGAACTTAAGTAGTTTATTTTATCTACATCTGAAGCTACACAAATAGCGTGTCTCTTTGTTTTCTTTAAACTGTGGAAATATACAAAACCAATCAAGTTTTGCGACTTGAATTCAGATTTGATGAAATACATCCCACATAACAGCCAAGGTACTAATGTTTTTTTTTCTGTTCACAGGTGATGAATCACAATTTGAAATGGACATTTAGGATGCAACATGTTACAGCCACAGATAAAAGAATCCAAACTGTCTTGTTGACAAGCTGATATTTCATTATCTAAGTTAACATGCGTGCACCCTGCTTCCTCTGGGACAGCAAAAAATGGAGTACAAGCTGATCTTCCTGCCAGTACTCTCTGGATGGATTTGGCTGTCCACATGTTATGTGTTCATACATAATACAAAACACAAAAAGATGGGACTTTGAAGGGGCTTTTGTTCTGATAAAGAAAGGAAAAAAAAAAGAAATTGATTAAGCAGCACCTGGCTTTGAGTTAAAGGGACACTGTTAAGTAATAATTAAGCTGGAGGGGTCTCCAAACTGCAGTTTTGGAGTGGGGAGGTGATTAATAAATAAAATATTAAAGAGCATTATGAGCTGATTCACTATTCATTTTTTTTTTTACTTTCATATTTTAGTAGGGTGTCAAACCTCCTGACTTTCAACCTCTAACGCTGTACACGAACAGTTGTGTTTTGACAAAACTGTACAGTAATGTTGAGGAGAGGTAACATGAGGAGAGGTCCTGTAGTGTTCCATTCCTGTCTGGTTACATTGTCTGCAACTTTTAACATTTTGTAGGCAAAATGAGCTTGCAAGGAACTGTCATTACAAGTCTCAATTTTTCTTATTGGCCATTGTTACTTTTTGCATTATTTCATAGTATTATTTTAAATCTGTAATCTAAAAGAGTTGCTACACATTCTCGCCAAATTTACTGTCTGCTATAGTACTCATTTGATCAGCTTTATATAGTAAAATTAACTTTGTTTTGGTTAATCAGAGCTTTAAATTTGACTTTGATGTTTGATTTATTGAGTAGCTGTAATGACCAATGGCAGCAGTACTGTGAAGAGTGTCTTCTCCCTGAGTTTGCCCATCACTTAACTTTCCTCTATTGAAGATGTTAAAATTAATTTTGGATCCCCTGATATGGCACCACCACAGTATTTTAAGAGACAGGCAGAGAATTTCTTTTTATTTACTGTAGCTTCTCAGAATCTCAGAAGGATGATGCACAATCGTGATTTTAGCATACTTTTGTTAAGTGAGAATGTTGCTGTTACATGTAACTCCTTAAAGCTTTGAATTATATTGTATGATCAGAGCGATAGAAACTAGACGTATATAAGAGAAGTTGGTTGTACCCAAGACACTGATTCATTCATTTCCTACACTCTATCCTCACTCTTTGAAGAACAGCTAAGTCATTAATTAACATTGTCTGGCCAATTTAGTCTAAAGTAAAACATAAACAAAGCACGCTCTTTAACATTTAAAACAATTTGCAAAGAGTTGTTTTTGTTAATTGTAAGCCCCAATAAAGCAAGTAGGTGCTGTGATATTGATATTTAAATGTTGGTTTAGGACGTGTCCGGACAAAGGGGTGATTTGTGGTGGTTTGTAATCCACTTAACACCAATGTTTACAGAGCAGCACTAACTACACGGGCTCATCTGGGGATTAGCTAGTTGAGCTGCAGTGAGGACAGGTGCTTCTCAAATATTGAGACATGAACTGCTTGATATTGCACTTGTTCAAACTTGTTTCATTAATTTTTATTCCATATTTACATTTAAGCCATGTTTTTAAACAGCCCAGTGGCACAGTAAGTATGGTCATAACGCCACAATGCTTGGGGTTCAGGAAGCTGACAAGTTAACTGGCAGTAATAACTTTACATTGCTTGTTTTAGGTCAGTAGGATACTGTCAGGGCTTCAGAAAGTAAGAGTGCACAACTATTACAGCTTAAATCTTTAGACTTCAGGGAGCAGAAGTGCAGTGTGTCTAACACAGACTAAGAAATTTAAATATAAAGAAGTTCCAAAAGGAACTTCATTTATAGATTCTTGATTTTTTTGCTTGTATGTGAAAGTTATTTCAACAATGAAAAGGAAGGCAGTTAAGAGACACTGTTTTGGCTTTTATTTTCAGCATGAATATAACATTTAAATATTTTTTTCCTTTACAGATGCATGCTTAATGCAGCCCTTAACTAACTCCACATGTTTAGAATGTATAAATTATAAACTTTGTTTCCTCATTATTATGTTACTTTTTCTAATGGTGGTCAAATACTTGAGTTTTTTTTTTTATTAATTTTATTACTTTCACAACTTGAACAGGACATAATATACAATTGCAGCAAATGTGGATTTGCTTTCTCCATAAAGGATAGTATTTTTTGGATGTTGAGTGATTCTTACTTTGAGTTCAGTTTTATTAATTACATACCTTGAAAAAGTGGTAAGATAAATGGCTTATATTTTAATTTGATCTTGTAATGGATTCACCAGGTTTGTTGCTTGCCTTGCAGCAAATGCTGTCAGGATGAACTGTCTCTAATAAACACTCAAACAGTAACCCAGAGTTTGAATTAACCCAAACTTTTGAACCATCTTATTTTTTAACACGGTCTTCACTCCAGTGTTGTGGTTAGCACTGCTACCTTTCATCAACCTTGGCCTGGTCAGTTTCTGGAATTTGCACAAGCTCTCTTTGTTTGTCTTTTATTTCCTTTGGCACTTTCCTCCAATATCCCGGTGACTTGCATATTTGTTGAATGACAATTTGAAATTGCCTTGGTGTGGTCGTGTGTGCTCCGTTATCAACTGGCACTCCATCCAATCCATGCTGTATTCTACCATGTGCATCCATGACATTGTAAGTTGAAAAAGTGGTTTGGAAACTCCTTTAATATATAGTATTAAAAGCTGAAGCCTATAAATGTTCAACCATGTGAACGTGCCTTCCTGTTTCTTCAGGTACTCACTCCCCATGTTACTTGAGCCATGATGGGTAGACCCAAATTACAACGTTCAGCATCAAACCAGGTTCTTTTTTTCACGTGCACCCTAGTTTGAGTTTTTCCTGCTATATAGCATGCAAGATTTCCATAAATTTGGACTGTCCCAAGGTCTGTACATTTTTGGCAAATCGTGGATTGTTTGTGCATTTTAAGTTTAAGTCCAAATCAGCCTCCCCAGAATACTAGACTGCTTCAGAATGTTAAATGCCTTGCTTACTATATGCAGAGGCAGGGTAAGAAGTTTGTGCATTCTTGGCATCAGTTTAGGTATGGGCTAAATGAGCAAGATGGCTATGCAGGACCTGAAGTTACTGAAACAAATGTTTATTCAGTTTTGCCAGCCTCGAAGTTATTAAAGGCTACAAATAGCCAAACTGCTTGCGCTTCTGCGAAGCGTGTCAAAACGGGCCTGACGATGATCACTTGTTAATTAATGACGGGACTGTCTGCCTGCATGAGCGCGCGCGAGAGTGTGAGAGTGTGTACGCGAGCGAGGGAGCGAGCGCGTTTGATCAGAGCGCTGGAAGCAGACGGGCCTGACGGTTGTGTATTGGCGTGCGCCGCGAAACCCCTCGGCCAGTCTGCTGCGCCCTGCGCGGGTTTCGGCTCAGTCTCGGAGCACAAGCCGCTGGAGGAGATCAAGTGAGCAGTTCATCAAGACACATTAGGACTGTATTCAGCCTCCTTCCTACTGCGAACCCTGTGGCGACTGAGCGCACGATGCCCGATTTGCACATTAGGACATGCCTGCCTAACAAAGCAGCTGTTTCATTCCGCAGATAAACGGTTTGTAATCGTTTGTGTCTTTAATTAACGCTTCTCGTTATCACACAGACCACGACAACGACCAGTGTCAGAGGAGTAATTGAGCGTCGAAACCGTCCAGCCTCCGGCAGTTTGCGATTGTGGAAAATGAGCACTTTCTACTTTTAAATATAATAACCTCCAAGCTTCAATCACAAGTCACAATGGGGTTCACTGGAAGGCCCAGTGTGTCGACAAAGGCTTGGAACCTGTCTAGTCTGAGGTTATGACATTGCAAGAGGAGCAGTACCGTCGAAAAATTAAATCATTTGGTATTCGTGAGTGATTTTTCAACAATAAAAAGACCAGTGTTACTACCTAATTGCCAATAATTCTAAACGCAGGTCACCACATTAAAAGTTCAGCCTTTTCCCATTTTTAGGATTTTCAGGAAAGCTTGAATAACGCAAGTAGGAATAAAGCATCCATCATGTATACTGCATGTTTTTTAAAGTTAAATGGATTCATTTGCTATTGTTGCCAATCAGTCTACTGTACACTCAACAACTCAAAATGACAAAGTGAAAACATGTTTTAAAAAAGGTTAAAAACTGAAATCTCTCATTCATAGAAGTATTCAGACCCCTAATTCAGTACTTTGTAGAAACCCCTTTGGCAGCTTTGCATGCCTGGGTTTGGGCAGTTTATCCCACTCCTCCTGGCAGGTCCTTTCAAGCTCCTTCAGACTGGATGGGAAGCATCTGAGAACTGCCATCTTCAGGGCTCTTCATAGATCTTTTACACGGTTCAAGTCTGGGCTTTGGGTGGGTCTCACAAGGACAATCAGACACTTGTCCCAAATTTGGATTTAGCTGCATTCATCTTTACCTTAATTCTGACCTGTCTACCTGTCCCTGCTGCAGAGAAGCAGCCCCATAGCATACTGCTGTCACCAACAAACACTGTACTGTAATGCTGCAGTCTCTGAAAGTAAAAGAAAAGTAATATAAAAAACACACACACACAAATAAATGTGCAGGAAGTGAAGAGGTCTGAATACTTTCTGAATCCACTACATATATAATAATTAGGACACTGAGATGCCATCATGATAACACTCGACACTCTCAGAAATAACACAATGATCCCATAGGAATGTCTGAAGAAGGTTCCAGAAAGAATCTTTATTTATTTACATAATAACAGGTTACATAAACAATCATAAATAGATAACATCCATCCATTTTCCAACCCGCTGAATCCGAACACAGGGTCACAGGGGTCTGCTGGAGCCAACCCCAGCCAACACAGGGCACAAGGCAGGAACCAATCCTGGGCAGGGTGCCAACCCACCGCAGGACACACACAAACACCAAGCACACACTAGGGCCAATTTAGAATCGCCAATCCACCTAACCTGCATGTCTTTGGACTGTGGGAGGAAACTGTAGCGCCCGGAGGAAACCCACAGGGAGAACATGCAAATTCCACACAGAGAGGACCCAGGAAGCGAACCCAGGTCTCCCAACTGCGAGGCAGCAGCGCTACCCACTGCACCACCCCATAAATAGATCACAGATTTGTGAAATAATAACGAGTTCTTGATTTTAAATGCCTCTTTCTGCATACAGTTAATGCAGGCCAAGTTTGGGTTTTTTTGATCTTATAATTTTCCAGCCACATTGGCAACTAAACAATTAAGATTTCTGTTTTGTCCACATATTAGGAACCTTTTCAAATGCCCAAAGCACCAGCTTCACATGCAAATACCCTTCCCAAAAATTAAATGAAGTCTGTGCTATACAAGCTAAGCGATTATTCTACAAGGAACCACCCAGCACAGTAAAGTGCCTGTTTAGAATCAGTAAGTATAAGAGCGAGTGCATTGGTGGACATTAGAGAACTAAACAGAGGACAAGGACCTTATTGGGCATGAGCTCATCAATAAAACTCACTTCATTCTTATTCTAGAAGGAGGAGAAGAAGAAGCATTTGGTGAACGTTAAGCAGTACAATGTTACTGAATACTTACAAAAAACTGTTATTTACTAAATGTGACAAATTTTGCAGAGGCATTTTTTGGTAAATGACAGACACTCTCTTAATGGGGTCTGTTGTCATCCAGGTCTTCGTCCAGACTTGTGAATGATAGTTCTGGGATTTGGAGAGTACACTTCTTTATTGATATACATGTATTTAAAAATAATAAAGTCTTTGTTCTTTAAGTATTTGCTATTATATACTGCCTTCTGGTGTGGTGGGCTGGTAACATCACTTCAAGAGAGACCCACAATTATAGGACTCACTGTGGACACCCAGAGGTCTTAGCGAAGAGAATTAAAACAAAAATGAGTGCCATTATGAACAAAGCTTCACATCCTCTCTCTAACACATCAACACTGAGGACTTTCAGACAGCGAATCATTCAGCAGAAGTGTGTCAAGAAACACTACGGGGGGCTGCTTTATACCAACAGCAATACACCTGCATAATTCCTCAAGGTGACTGGTACTGCTCTTTTTATCTTTAGCCAAATCAGATGTCTTTTCTTTTTAGTTTTCTTTCTTTTTTAGTAACTTTTGGATTTGTTTATTATAAAATGTCATGTTAATTTATAACCTTCTTAATCCAGACCAGAGTTGTGGAGGGTGCTGAAGCCTGTCCAACCTCGCAGGAAGAAACTCTGGACAGGGCACTCCATTGCGAAGTGAACACACACACACACACACAAACACACACACTAAAACCAATTTAGTGTCTTCAGCTCCCCTAATCTGCTTTGGACAATGGGAGCAAACTGGAGCACCCAGAGAAAACCCTTCAGCAATCTATTTGGATTGAGCACAACTCCCTAAATTACTGACTCACATTTTTGTGTTTGATTCTGTTTATATATATTTATTATTGAGCTTCGGTAAAGAGCAAAATTACCTTCTTGGGACAAACACAATACAATACTATCATCTATTATATAGTGCCTTTAATATTATCTATCTATCTATCAATCTACAGTGGTGTGAAAAACTATTTGCCCCCTTCCTGATTTCTTATTCTTTTGCATGTTTGTCACACAAAATGTTTCTGATCATCAAACACATTTAACCATTAGTCAAATATAACACAAGTAAACACAAAATGCAGTTTGTAAATGGTGGTTTTTATTATTTAGGGAGAAAAAAAAATCCAAACCTACATGGCCCTGTGTGAAAAAGTAATTGCCCCCTGAACCTAATAACTGGTTGGGCCACCCTTAGCAGCAATAACTGCAATCAACCGTTTGCGATAACTTGCAATGAGTCTTTTACAGTGCTCTGGAGGAATTTTGGCCCACTCATCTTTGCAAAATTGTTGTAATTCAGCTTTATTTGAGGGTTTTCTAGCATGAACCGCCTTTTTAAGGTCATGCCATAGCATCTCAATTGGATTCAGGTCAGGACTTTGACTAGGCCACTCCAAAGTCTTCAGTTTGTTTTTCTTCAGCCATTCAGAGGTGGATTTGCTGGTGTGTTTTGGGTCATTGTCCTGTTGCAGCACCCAAGATCGCTTCAGCTTGAGTTGACGAACAGATGGCCGGACATTCTCCTTCAGGATTTTTTGGTAGACAGTAGAATTCATGGTTCCATCTATCACAGCAAGCCTTCCAGGTCCTGAAGCAGCAAAACAACCCCAGACCATCACACTACCACCACCATATTTTACTGTTGGTATGATGTTCTTTTTCTGAAATGCTGTGTTCCTTTTACGCCAGATGTAACGGGACATTTGCCTTCCAAAAAGTTCAACTTTTGTCTCATCAGTCCACAAGGTATTTTCCCAAAAGTCTTGGCAATCATTGAGATGTTTCTTAGCAAAATTGAGACGAGCCCTAATGTTCTTTTTGCTTAACAGTGGTTTGCGTCTTGGAAATCTGCCATGCAGGCCGTTTTTGCCCAGTCTCTTTCTTATGGTGGAGTCGTGAACACTGACCTTAATTGAGGCAAGTGAGGCCTACAGTTCTTTAGACGTTGTCCTGGGGTCTTTTGTGACCTCTCGGATGAGTCGTCTCTGCGCTCTTGGGGTAATTTTGGTCGGCCGGCCACTCCTGGGAAGGTTCACCACTGTTCCATGTTTTTGCCATTTGTGGATAATGGCTCTCACTGTGGTTCGCTGGAGTCCCAAAGCTTTAGAAATGGCTTTATAACCTTTATCAGACTGATAGATCTCAATTACTTCTGTTCTCATTTGTTCCTGAATTTCTTTGGATCTTGGCATGATGTCTAGCTTTTGAGGTGCTTTTGGTCTACTTCTCTGTGTCAGGCAGCTCCTATTTAAGTGATTTCTTGATTGAAACAGGTGTGGCAGTAATCAGGCCTGGGGGTGGCTACGGAAATTGAACTCAGGTGTGATACACCACAGTTAGGTTATTTTTTAACAAGGGGGCAATTACTTTTTCACACAGGGCCATGTAGGTTTGGATTTTTTTTCTCCCTAAATAATAAAAACCATCATTTAAAAACTGCATTTTGTGTTTACTTGTGTTATATTTGACTAATGGTTAAATGTGTTTGATGATCAGAAACATTTTGTGTGACAAACATGCAAAAGAATAAGAAATCAGGAAGGGGGCAAATAGTTTTTCACACCACTGTATCTATCTATCCATTTTCCAACCCGCTGAATCCGAACACAGGGTCACAGGGGTCTGCTGGAGCCAATCCCAGCCAACACAGGGCACAAGGCAGGAAACAATCCTGGGCAGGGCGCCAACCCACCGCAGGACACACACAAACACACCCACACACCAAGCACACACCAGGGCCAATTTAGAATCACCAATCCACCTAACCTGCATGTCTTTGGACTGTGGGAGGAAACCGGAGCGCCCGGAGGAAACCCACGCAGACACGGGGAGAACATGCAAACTCCACACAGGGAGGACCCGGGAAGTGAACCCAGGTCCCCAGATCTCCCAACTGCGAGGCAGCAGCGCTACCCACTGCACCACCGTGCCGCCCTATCTATCTATCTATCTATCTATCTATCTATCTATCTATCTATCTATCTATCTATCTATCTATCTGTCTGTCTGTCTGTCTGTCTGTCTGTCTGTCTGTCTGTCTGTCTCTGTGTGTGTGTGTGAGCGTGTGTGTGTGTGTGTGTGGCACATATTACTTTATTTCCAAACTATATTATATGGACACTGTTCAGTTAACACACACTACTAGTGATATTTTACACACTGTCACACTGCCCCATCTTTTACAGTTTTGGATTCTTAGAAATATGAGAAACAATATCAGATTAAATAATGACCTCCTCTGTCGTTTCTTGTGTTGTTGCACTCTAGCACATCTCTAAGGTGATAACAGAATTAGTTCTCATTCTGTAGCATCCATTGCTGTGTATGTACCTGTCATTAGAAGGCTAAGCCTTTGTCCTCACATAGTACAACATAGTTCTATAAAATCAACATTGATGAACTGATTTGGAATCAATTTACATAACTTAGCGCCTTAAGCCTGCTGTTGTTGAAGCTAATCTGTAAGATGGCAGAGTTTAGAGAGTTAGGTAATCTTATGTAGTAGTTATATTCTTGCACCCTCTGAGTAGACTTTAGGTTGTATGTGTCAGTGCCGAGAGTCTTATCCGTTATTTAAATAATGTGCCACTTATGCATCGTCTGCGCTGCTGATTGGTCAGACACAAGAGTAGCTGCAGGACTCCCAGCGTCTAAATGTATGCACTTTAAGTCTTTACTGCTCTCATATTCATTGCCTGTATCATTGATTACAGGTTAGTTATAATTATTTATTTTATAATGAAGTGTATATTAAATACACACACACTGAGCTGAACAGCTGTACTCCTGGTTATCCATGCAATTATCTCATCAGCCAATTCTGCGGCAGCAGTGCAAAGTATAAAGTCATGCAGACACAGGTTAGGAACTTCAGCTGATGTTCACATCAGACACCAGAATGGGAAAAAATGTGAACTCAGTGATTTTGACCATTACATGATCGTTGGTGCCAAATGGGCGGTTTGAGTATTTCTGCAACTGCTGATCACCTGGGATTTTCACACAGAGCAGTCTCTTAAGTTTACTCAGTTCTGAGGACACAACATGTTGTTGATGAGAGGTCAGAGGAGACTGGTTTGAGCTGACCAAAAGGGTCCAGACACTCAGATAGCCACTCAGTACAAGTGTGGTGAGCAGAAAAGCACCTCAGAATGAGCAGCGTGTTGTACCAAGAGGCAGATGAGCCACAACAGCAGAAGACCACATCAGGTTCCACTCATGATGGCCAAGAACAGAAAGCTGAGGCTGCAGTGGGCACAGACTCTCCAAAACTGGACTGGAGAAATGTCACCTAGTCTGATGAATCACAACACAGTTTGTAAGGTCAGAATGTGCTACCAACAGCATGAATCCATTCACCCAAGCTGCCAGGCTGGAGGTGGTGTAATATTGTGGGGAATGTTTTCTTGGCACACTTTGGAACCATTAATACCAATCAATCATCACTTGAATACCACAGCCTATTTGAGCATTGTCACTGACCATGTGCACCCCTTCATGGAGACCATATACCCATATTCTAATGGCTACTTCCAGTGTGATAATGTACCATATCATAAAGCAAAAGTCGTCTCAAACTAGTTTTGTGGAACAAGATAATGAGCTCAGTGTTCTTCCATGGCTTTGCAATGAGACACCTTTGAGATGTGGTAGAACAAGAGAGTCACAGAAAGTTGTGTGATGTGATCATGTCAACATGGACACGACATCTTGTGGAATCCATGTCATGAAGAACTGAGGCTGTTCTGAGAGCAAAAAGAGGCCTTGGCCAGTATCATCTCAGAGCACTAACAATTGTACCAAATGCCACAGGTATGCAACACGTGCCACGGCTGTTTCCTTGTCTTTGCTCAGCTTTACGCATCATTGACAGATGTTGGTTGTTGGCTTTTATTCTGGGGTTCATAGGGTCTGCCATTATACGTGTGCCTCTAGACTGCCATAAGAGGGTCAGCTGCATTCCCACCTCCCTCTGGATGTCAAAGCTGAAGAGACCTGCAGTGTCTGGAAAGAGAAAGGCAGCGTGTTGGATGGAAGATGGATGTTAGGCCTCCTTTTACTGCACTGATGTCTGGATTGCATTTTAAACGACTTTTTAATGACATCTGTTCTTTTACAACCTGACACTTGACTTTTTTTAAGCCCATATGCCTTGTGTGCTGCATCATCATTGAAACGTCAGTTTTGCTATCATTATTATTAAATGTTTGAGTGTTGCTTTTATTCAAGGTGATGTACAGGGTCAAGACACAATACAGATATTTTTACAAATGGGGCCCACGTGGGTAATGTGACTTGTTTGTTGTCACACTATGAGTCTCAGTGGGCACTGAAATATTATTATTGTTATTATTATTATTGTATTTTCTGATGGCTTTACCCAAAATTGCTTACAAGGTCACAATGTTACACATGTTGTCACAAAAGTCACTAAAATAGTAACATTGTTAATATTTCATTTTTTATAGTTATTAGACTGACAAGGCCAGAATACTTCATAACCATTTTCTTTTATTTTTTACAATTTGCGGCCCAAGGTTGTCAATTAATTCTCTCAGGGTCACACAGGGTGTCACACTGGGCATTGAACTGTCATCATCATCATCATCATCATTATTATTATTAGCAGCATCATGTCAGGACATAGTACAGACATGTCCTAATGTCACACAGCAAATCACAGCTGACACTGAAATACCATTATTATTATTATTATCCATCCATCCATTTTCCAACCCGCTGAATCCGAACACAGGGTCACGGGGGTCTGCTGGAGACAATCCCAGCCAACACAGGGCACAAGGCAGGGACCAATCCCGGGCAGGGTGCCAACCCACCGCAGTATTATTATTATTATTATTATTATTATTATTATTATTTCAATCAATACTTTATAACCAATTTGTTACAAATTGTTACCCAAGTGAGTTAAGTCAATTGTTTAGAGTCACTCAGGATGTCACATTGGGCATTGAATTTTAACATTATTATTGTTATTATTGGGTGGCATGGTGGCGTAGTGGGTAGTGCTGCTGTCTCACAGTTAGGAGAGTTAGGGTTCGCTTCCCAGGTCCTCCCTGCGTGGAGTTTTCATGTTCTCCCCGTGTCTGCGTGGGTTTCCTCTGGGCGCTCCGGTTTCCTCCCACAGTCCAAAGACATGCAGGTTAGGTGCACTGGCGATTCTAAAGTGTCCCTGGTGTGTGTGTGTGCGTGTGCCCTGCGGTGGGCTGGTGCCCTGCCCGGGGTTTGTTTCCTGCCTTGCGCCCTGTATTGGCTGGAATTGGCTCCAGCAGACCCCCGTGACCCTGTAGTTAGGATATGGATGGATGGATGGACTATTATTATTGTTGTTGTTATTATCCAAAGACATTTACCAGGTCAAGTTACAATACAGACATTGTTTTACAGTTGGAATCCAGGTAAGTGAAATGATTTGTTCAGGAACACACAGGGAGTTAAAGTCATCACTGAAACAATAACATTATTATTATTATAGTTGTTGTTGTGGTTTTTATTAATATGATTTTTATTTTAGGTGTTTTCTTACACGGTCAATAGGCAGTGTAGACATTTTTGCACTTGGAGCCCAGGTACCAGAGGAGGCTCCCTCAGGTCACACAGGACGTCAGACGAGGGTCTTGAACAAGCAGGCAGCCTTTTGGTTTCAAGCCCCCACACCAACCTGCCTGCCTGCATTGTGGCTTAAAGTGTAATGAAGATCCAGTGGCCAATTTCTAACCTAAAATGTAAATATTCTTCCCCCACACTTGTTACAGTCTCAGCAGTTTAATTTCAGTCTAGTGCTTTGCTGAAAGAATTCCTAACACCTACATATTTTAATGTTACTTTTTTTCATTCCTTTCACTATCCCAGCCCATCTAAAATCACTAAGCATATTTTATATGTCATGGAGGCGTAAACCCCACCGAAAGCAGACTATGTCTGGAGTAGATGTGATTCTCTTTTCTATTTCTTTATATACAGTATATAACACATTTGAAATTCCTGATAAGCCTCAAGGACTTTCACAACCGATGAGGAGGTTCTTATCTAAAGTGGTGACATTACGATGTGCCGCATGCCTTCACAAATTCTGTTCTATTGTCCTGAATGTGTTTTCCGGCCTGGGTTACGTCTCGCTTTGTGGATTGCCAAGTTACAGCTGGCTGCTCATTTCAGTTTGTGACTGTTACCTTGTGCTGTTACCTTCTTGGATATTCACTTGCTGGTCAGTATGGGGGGGCTCCACATAGCCTGACAGGGATTTTCAGGGGACTCCGTTCTTAGTGAAGGTAATTGGAAAGGAGTTAAATATTTATTTTATTAAGATCCTAGAGTCAGGTCAGGCTCAAAATAGAATGCCATAGCTGAGTTTATCCATCCATCCATTAATTTTCTTGACCAATCTGTTCTTCAGGTTTTGTAACCTATTTAATCCGGTAACAACTCATATGGTACTGGAGCCAATTAAAGGAGAAGCCCACACTGGACAAAGGTCAGGACTGTTCATCTATACGTCCACCTGTCAAGTTTTGTTTTTTTTTAACACCAATGAAGTTTTTAAGTCCAGCAATGGTTTATGGGAAGTTGGATGCAGTTGTGACACACTAGTGAAAGGTGGGAATGAGCTTCATATAGGATGCCAGATTTGAAGTTACCCATCATTCACTCCTTTTTCCATACCCATTTAATCCAATTATAATGTCCACTATGGACTGGAGCTAGCGGACAGGATCAGACACAAAAAGAATGGATGAGTAGTTTGGACAGTAGAGTACAATCCAAACAGATTATTGTGCTCTTTAGTCAATGGCTCCATTGAAAACAGGCTCTTATTAAAAGCAGCCGAGAAATACATACGACATATTAAAACCAGCTCAACTTTACAGCTGATTTTCTGAACCCTCTTCTCTCAGCATAGAAAAGGCTGTTTCTACCAACTCTGTAACGGCCAGTGTGATTTTCTATGCTGTGGTGTGCGGGGCTGGTAACGTCACTTCAGGAGTGGCCCACCAAATCAACAGGCTAATTAAAAGGACAGGCCTTTGGAGGTAGCAGCAGACAAGAAAATGAAGTGAAAACCGAGTGCCATTAGCAGAACAATGAACAATGCTGCACATCCTCTCTGCGACACAATGGCACTGAGGACTTTCAGACAACAGATGTTTTAGAAGAACTGTGCCAAGAAACACGACTGGGGGCTCCAACAGCGATACACCTGCATAATGCTTCAAGGTGACTGCCCTCCTCTTTATCGTTAGCCAAATCAGATGGTTTTTCTTTTTAGTTTTCTTTATTTTTTTGTATTTGTTTATTATAATATGTCATGTCAATTTATAATCTGCTTAATCCAGACCAGAGTCATGGAAGGTGCTGAAGCCTAATTCACCGAGCAGGAAAAAACTGTGAACAGGGCACCGCTCCATTGTGGGGCAAACACACATGCACACACACACACGCACAGACAGACCAAACACACTAAGGTCAATTTAGTGTCTTCAGCTCCCCTAATCTGCTTTGGACAATGGGAGGAAACTGGAGCACCCAGAAAAAACCCTTCAGCAGCCTATTTGGATTGAGCACAACTCTAAATTACTAAATCAAAATTTCCTTCTTGAGTCAAATACAGTACTATCTATCTATCTATCTATCTATCTATCTATCTATCTATCTATCTATCTATCTATCTATCTATCTATCTATCTATCTATCTATCTATCTATCTATCTATCTATCTATCTATCTATCTATCTATCAAGGCAAATGATAAGCCAGTTATGGGTGAGACACCAGGTTGATCAAACTGCAACTAAAATCAGTCCCGTGTTGGGTGATCCCCATCTTAGTCAAATAGAAATTAGGCTAACTTGGTAGGCGCACAGGTGATTGACCCTCTGGGCTCAAGTGACCATAATATAATACAAGTCACAGTGTTTAGGCAGAGCACAGATATACAAACTAAAGTTGTTAAGTTTAAGTTTAATAAGGCACATTTTGAACAGATGCAGTAAAATCTAAAAAGATAAACAGAGATACAGTAAGTGCGGAGACAGTCAAGAAGCATTAAAACAGGTTTTGAAATATTTTACATATAATGCAGGACATGTTTGTTCCAAAATTTGGATTTAGAAAGAAATTAATGAAACCTCCACAATGGGTAAAAAGGGAGATAAAAATAAAAATAATAATAACTGTATAAGGTGTGTGAGACTAATAACTCCATTACTCATTGTGGAGTGTATGAGCGCACAAGGGCAACCATTAAAGAAGATATTAGGGAAGGTAAAAGGCAGTGGGAGAGAAATATTGCAAAAAATATAAAATAAGACCCAAAGAGATTGTTTCAGTTCTTTAGTAGCAAAGGAACATTCAAAACAGATGTGAATGCTTATCATAAACACTACGAAAGAAATAAAATGTACAGACAATGACAAAGTGGATCCTACACACTTGCATTTTCTGAGGTTTTCACATGTGAAGAAATGGATAACATCCCATCAGTAACAGGGACCACTTAGGAGGTACTGAGTGATTTGGTGATTGTGGATAGGGAAGTGCTGCTTAGATTAAAATGTCTAAAATCTAACAAATCACCAGGACCAAATAATATTTATCCTTGATGCTTAATGAGATTAGCAAATGCATATATAAACCATTGATATATATTTTAGAAAGTCACTGTGTACTGAAGATATTCTTAAAAAGACTGGAAAAATGACAAATATCATACAATTACAGTATATACACTAAAAAAGGTGATTGGGTAGATGCAAGTAATTGTCAGCTAGTAAACCTAAGGTGCATCAGAGGTAATGGAAGGAATTATTAAAGGAAAGATCGAGCAGCTCAGGGCATGTACAGGATTTTTACTGAACAGTCAGCATGGGTTAAGACGGACGAGGTCACATTTTACTAACGTGCTAGAATTCTATGAATAAGCAACAAATGTATACGATCAGAATGCTACTTATATTACATAACATAGTTTTCAGAATGCATTTGATAAGATCCTACAAGAGAGTTTGGGCATCAAACTGAAAGAAGTGGGAATTCAGATCATAGTGTGTAAATGGGAACAAAATTGGCTTAAACACGTAAAGTAAAGGGTCATGGTGCGAGGAACCTTGTCATATTTAGGTGACGTTAAAAATGGTGCTCCTCAGGGGTCGTAAATAGAGCCACTGCTATTTTTAATATATTGTACATCAATGATCTAGATAGGAAGAGAAAACACAAAATGGTTAAATTTGCAGATGAGTATCTTGCTAGGATGACAGATAATTTGGAATCATTTGACTCATTACAGAGTGTCTTGGACGGAACACGGGCATGAGCAGATTTATGGCAAATGATATTCAATGTAACTAAATGTAGGGTGTTGCATATAGGAAACAGAAATATTCCATCTGAAAACACAATGGGAGGTCTAAGAGTTACTCACTATAACTATCTACATCTAGACAGTGTTTAGAAGTGATCAAGAGGGCTAAGAGAAAGTTTCATTGTATAATGCCCTGAAGTCCAAGGAGGTTCTGCTCAAACTTTATAACACACTGGTGAGGCCTCATCTGGAATACTGTGTGCAGTTTTGGTCTCCATGTTACAAAAAGGACATAGCAGTGCAAGAAAATGTCCAGAGAAGAGCGACTAGGCTGATTCCAGAACTACAGGGGATGAATGAGGGAAGATTAAAAGAGCTGAGACTTTTCAGGTCACCAAAACTGGAGTCAAATTCCTTGTATGCATGCCTACTTGGCCAATATATCTGATTCTGACTCTTAAAGCAAAAGGAGACTGAGAGATGACATGAATGAAGTGTTTTAAAGTATTAAAGCAATTAGTATAGTATATCAAAGCTCTTACTTTAAAATGAGTTAACAGGAACATCGGGACACAGTTGGAAACTTCTTAAGAGAAGATTTTGCACAAACTTTAGGAAGTTTTTCTTCATTGAGCGAACCATAGACACATGGAATAAGTTACTAACTAGCCTGGTGGTGAGTAAGGCAACTATAAATTAGGATTGGTAAACTTTGTTGGATTGAATGGCCTGTTCTCACAAAATATTTTCTAATGTTATAATGTGTGAGACTTAATTTACACTAATGCACTTTGTTTTCCAATTTGACATAAATTGTCAATGATACTGCATCATTTTCCATTAATAAAAACAGAAGGCTGCTTCCCCTGGCTGGCAATACTAGGCATTGACATTTCCTAGAAAGATCAAGTTATATTTTCTGGAGATTACAGTTAACTGAGCAGTTTGCCGTCCCTGACTATCAAGCACTGCCTGCCAGGATCCAGCTGATAACAGTGCTAGTCACTCTCTTTTGTCCATTTGTGATTTGAGTTACTCAAGAGTGCTGATGGAGGATCACTAATGGACTTTGCAGGAGGACATTTCTCTTCAATTTAGAGTTTACAATAAATATAACCTTCTCCAATACTATGCTCCTGTCCACCCACTAAAGTCCATTGATTCTGGAAATCTTGTTGTACCCCAAACTAACCTGCACTCTATGGGTGACACAGCATTCAGCTCTATAGCACCCAGACCTCCCTGAATTAATGAGATTAGCCGACTCAATTCATTCATATAAAAAAAAAACCTTAAAACTCATTTATTCAGGAAGGCATTTAACTTACTCTGATATTCTGACTTTCTTTCTTTCAATTTACCCTCTCTATCCTGATGCCCAGGAACAATTGTGCTTGTATCACAAATTATGTTATTTGTTTGGGACTTCCTTGTAGTATTCGTATTTTTTGTGTTTTTATTCTGCTTTATTGTAGCTTATTCTATTTCAATATTTTGTATATTCTGTATTTGTCTGCATTTAGTATTTATGTAGATATTATTTGTATCCAATGTTGTTTGTGCCCAATTGTTATTTCTGAATTTCTCTGAGGCGCTTTGTGCATGGGAAAAGTGCTATATACATTAATAAAATGCATTATTATTATTATTATTGCTGGGGCCTATACTTTATTTGATCTACTTGCTTTCCATAGGCAACTACAACAAATGTTTTGGATGGACATTATAAAATGAACTGTCACTGTAATGGGAATGAAGATTAACACATAACAGATAACAACAAATGGAGAAAGCTACTTTTGGAACTTCCCATTCCATTACTTCTTCTAAAGGAGATATGATGAGATGATGATGAAGATGGTGATATATGATATCCCAGGTTTGAGTCATAAATCTTTATGTATACTATTTTCAGTTAAATGGATTGGCATGTTTCTTCTGGAATGGACCTTTTCTAATGTTTGATGTGGTTAAAAACCTCCAGGCATATGTGTCCCTGTATTAGACAATTGAGTTAATGCATATGTTACAAAAAACCGAAAAAGTTGCAACAGATAGATAGATAGATAGATAGATAGATAGATAGATAGATAGATAGATAGATAGATAGATAGATAGATAGATAGATAGATAGATAGATAGATAGATAGATAGATAGATAGATAGATAGATAGATAGATAGATAGATAGACATCCCTATGGCACCCTTAAAAACAGCTACATAGAAGAAGTAGTTCTGATTGCATACTGACTAATATGAGGTAGCATAAATGGACAATCTAGTAACTTATTGTCATTTCAGTGTAATTGTTTACCCTTCCTAAGCTTTTTTTTTCTTAAATGGAGTCCAAGACTTCGGCAGCTCCAGCTCAGCGCAACACACTGGTCTCTCAGCCTCTGTCAGAGAATCTTCAAGTTTTGTCCGCTGCACTTTCACTTCCTGCCACCCCACAGAGTCTTGTGTCAAAATAAACAGGACTCCCCCTCGGTCCCCAGACTGAGGTTCCAGGACCTGACCTCAGCTGACTGCCACACTCGAGTCAGTGTGACAAGGAGGCAGGCACGACAGTTTTTGTAAAGCAAGCAGTAATAGGCCGCATTATTTTGCTCTTAAATCAATTATGAAGAATAGGCCTGAACCATCCATCGGGCCATCACATAGAGGAAATGGTGAATCATCTCGTTATTAGTTAGATCTCCTGGAGATACCAATTAAAAAATGATAATCAGCCATACTAGACATTATACATGAGAGTGTGCAGCCCATTCAGACCAGAAAAACTAAAACAAACAGAATGCACTGTTACAAAAAAAAAAGCGATTTTATTTGCAGGCAATGCTGTCTAAACTATTCATTTTACACATTCAACTGCAATTCCCATTCAAATTCTACTAGGGTCTATTATATTATTTATATAGGTTGTCCCTTCACATTTTATGTACAAATGGATTTATTTACAAAAATATATATTTTTACAAATTCATTATACTCAATGAAGCTTAAATCATTACTCAGTATAAAAAGACACTTTACAGTAAAACTAGTATATATATTTATATATATAAAAAAAAACAAAAGTCCTGAATTAACACAGCAGCAGACCAAAGCGCGAGGTGCAGCTGTCTACCACACAGTTCCTGTGTTAATCTCTCCAAATGTTATGTGCTTTGTTCTCAAGTGTTGCGAGTTGCTTTCTTTTTTGGGGCCTTCCTTCCTTTGTCCTGCTTCTGCTTCTCTCACTGACATCCACACTCCTCCACAATCATGTCCTCGTGATGCCGCAAAGTCACCTCTCCATTTTCATAGTACAACATGGAGAGAGGGCTGAGTTTAGTGGGCACGCAAGATGGGCATGGCACTCGGTTCGGCTGGTACAGCTTCAGCAAGCTCTGCAAAATAATAAAAGAAAAACAAGAGTTAGTAGTTGTTTGACAAAAGTGAAATACATCTTAGAAGTCAAGACCAGAGACTTGCTTCTCTCCCAGAGTTATAAACATATTTATCATTTGTAGGCTAACCCCACTGAACATACAGAAATGTAAGCTCACCTGCATGTAGGCGTGATTGGTTGGCTTGAAGGACTCATCCACCGGACTGGGGCATTCTCCCTCACACCTGAAGGCGTTGTATCTCTTGGGGTACACAATCCAGTCATTCCAGCCAATCTGTTCAAAGTCCACCCACATGTCGACCTTTCTGCACAACGGTTTGGCGACAGTGTCTTCCAATTGTGGACTGTCTGCCACAGCTCCAGCTGCTTTCACCCTCTCTCTTTGCTTGCGGTTTCTTTTGTGCCGACGACCTGAAAGCTCTTCAGATGCAGCCTTGTCCAGAATTACAAATTTAGAGTGTTCCACAGTTTGGATGAGAGTCGGCGCTCCTCTGGAGTTCATGGACTTGGATTGTTTGGAGAAGACGACCATCATGACCCGGTCCTCAGTGTTGTGGTACACCTTGTGTTTTCCATTGTGCAGAAGTTGTAGCCGCGCTGAGCCATCATCCGCTTGGGATTCCTCTGCATAAGAGTCTTTGTGAGGAGGCATTTGGAACTTATCAGGATTGCTGGCACTCTGCAGAAGCCAGTACTTCAGCAACGAGGTTATGTTGAACACTTTCCAAGAAGAATCCATTGGACTTGGTGATGCAGAAAAGCTGCCCAGGAAAAGACGGTCTTTGCACCCTGAGTCAGAGCAGCTAAGATCCTGAGAGTGGAAAATCTCCACGGTGGCATTCTTTGAGTTGGAAAACTGGGGAATCCTGATCCTCAGTTCAGACATCTGGACAATCTCATTAGGCGAAATAGACGACATGTCAAAAGTAAAACTCCATTTGTCCCCAATCTGATAGCAACCTGGATTAAGCAGAACACAAGACAAAAATGTTAGAAACAAAAATAAAGGGAATGAAACTCACAAGCAGAAGACACATAAGCAGACATTACTAGATTTGATGAAAAGCAAGAAATAAGGGAGCCTGTTCTGATGTAATCTGCAGTTGTTACAAAACTCAAGAGGAAGGCTAGAATTCTTCTAAACACTAGCAGATGGTAAAAAAGCAAGGCAGTGAAAAGGGGACAGTCAGCATGCCATGTGTCAAAACAACGGTGGGATGTGTATTGCCCTCCAGAGCCTCACCTCTAACCCCCCCTGCCGCCTCTAGCCCACTTTTATAACAGACGTCTAGCCTTTCAATACACAAAATGGGTCCTTAATGTTCAATACGCATTGCTGACACAGTCCCGCTGTGGAAAGATTTGATAAGACCCCATTGGGTACGGTGGCTAATGACAAGGAGGTTAAGCGTGGGTTTACTGGGCATATCAAAAGCAACACTTCAAGTACTATAATAATAATAATAAATTTAAAAAAATTAAAATAATAGTAATAATAATGCAGATCAAATCATCAGTAAAAGCTCACTTACTTTTTGCCCGCAGGCTGAGCACGGAGTCCGCCTCCCGCACTGCTGAGCTCTCCTCGGCAATTCTCGGCCCGCTGTCCTCGCCCAGTCTGAAGGTGCGGTACAGCTGCATCATGTAAAGCGGGTACCTGGGCAGGTGATGCGCACTCTTATATCCCAAGACGCTCTTCAGCCCGGTCGCATGCCCTCCAGGTAGCTGAAGCGGCTCCGCGCCGCACATGCTGATCAAGGCACCCAGCAGGACCCATCGCACACAGGGGCGGCTGCTCAGCATCTTCTCCGACCTCTCTGCGCAGACGAGTTTTGAAGGAGGGAGACAGAGACAGAGAGAGAGAGTGAGAGAGACGCGCTGTGATCCTACTTGCTCGGCTTGCACTCGGCTTCTGGCTCTGACAGGACACTCCGGGCTCTATATAGAAGGCGAGCGCGCTTTGATGAACGCCCCGTCAAACGAGCCTTTGATGTGACCCTCTCCCCATCAAAGGTCAGCGCTGCCAAGTTCATTGTCTGCAAAGTGCTGCCCTTTCTTCTCGAAGTGCTCTCTTCTGCTCGCCTCTGATTCGAGGTTGTCTGATTGTATTGGTGGCTTTTTGTCATTGTCCCACTGTAGGACGCGCGCTGTGCCTGTCATTTGTAATTGTAATTCCGTTTAGTTTCATGGATTACTCGTCACTTTTTTGTACTTTGCTTTGCCTATCAGTTTGTATGCTTAACTTGTGTTGCAATGTATACTCAGGCACTGTAAAATAAATAATGTGAATAAAAGCGTCACATAATGAAATTAAATACAGGATAAAATTTAAATATCCATTATTGTGAATTGCGCAGTTTTGGGTCGATGTTTAAAATGAACTACAAGAAAAAGTAGTGTATATTAAATAAACAAACAAGCAAATACATACGTAAAACGAAAATATACACACGGATTTGAAATATCCTGTTTAAAAGTACTGCTTGTGTCACAGTTATTTCAACTCGCTAAATAAAATATTGATTGTTTTTCAATTCAGTACACAAAGGGAAATAAAATACGTATACACTCTTAGAAATGCCGTTTTTTTAATGGCACTTTACTGGTTTGTGTAATTGCTTGAGAAAGAACTGTTTCATTCTGAGAAGTGTTCTTTGCCTATGAAATTGGTTCTTCGAGCTTTGTAAAGGTACCTAAAGATGGACAAAACAGAAATCTTTAACGTTTGGAGAGGCTACCTTATAGGATACTGACAGATCAAGAAAGCCTGAACTTCGTCCGTGTGATTGTGTGCAGCGAGAGACCTTTTCAATTCGGGAACCCACTGGTATTTAACAAATCTGTTATCAGCTATCCATGGCTATGTATGAAGCCTGTTACTGATATAAATAAATAAAGGTTCTTTCTGGAACAATCTTCTGGATGGTTCTTATGGAGACCAGAAATGTTTCCCTATGGCATCACCCTGAAGAATTTTGAAGAGCTGCCTGGAGTCTGCGCGGTTCTCTTGGTGTACACGTGTGGCTTTTCTCGCCTTACTGTTCCCACATCCCCACGACATACTTGCAAAATTATGAGTTGTGACAGTTCTGAAAGTGCCCCATGCCATGGACGGACATTTCCTTCAGGGCTGCTGCCTAATAATGTCGAGCACAGCTCACGTTACTTGACGACCTTTAATGGAATAAGCGGGTTTGGAAATGCGAGTGACAGATGGATGAATAATTAATACAGAAATGCAGATGGCATCAAAGTGATTTGGGCACAAACATACATTGTCTCGTGTTTTTGTTTCTGTTTATTATCGTTTTGAATCTTCTTTGAGAAGAACGGCAAATTGTAAGCATTTTGCGTGACGCGTATTTCTTTTAATCACATGAACTTGTCTCTCTCAAAGTTATTAATTTATGATAAGGGACGTGTGTTTGTTTTGATATATTAAATACACGTTTTCTGCACAATATTTAAATATATTCTTACACTAATCTTTGTGTATCCTTATAATAATATTTATCGCGTTTAATTCAACTGTGTGCTGTTCTTACCTAGTTTACCTGTCTACATTTAATTACGCTTCTCGTCTACTAAAGCAATTAGACGTAACGTTTGAGTTAGACGTTAAAGAGTTCCCGATCTGTTTCAATAAAAAGAATCTTTATCATATTTGTTACAGTGAAACTGATCGTATTAATAGACAATAGTGTGAATATGCGACATTAAACGGAACATAACTGCACATCATAGGGATACATTGTGTTTGAAGGTGGTTACATCAGTCGTAACATCGCCTTTGGTCCCTGCTTGAAGATGTCCGGACCATTGCGTACATCGGAACATCAAGTGGATCGTCCCTTTGAAGAGCGGAATTAAACGGCACAACAAAGCGCCGCCCTCCTTTGGATTCGAACCACGTGACGAGTGGAGGCTGTGATGTTTGGCAGATGTAAGGAGAGAATTTAACAGATCTGCTGCCACCTCGTGGCCACTTATATGCACATTGAAATCTATTATGTTCAGCGCTTTGCATTAGCGATACTAATTATCCAGTAATATGAAAGCAGCTCACCTGATAAGTTCACACTTTATTTAAGTAATGTTAATATTATACATTAATTTCTAAGGCCAGCTCGCAACAGTAACCTTTTTGGTAACAGAAAACTTTTCTATAGCCACATATTTATCATAAGAATAATACGTGTAGCATATTTTATAAATTGTAATCAAAATGGTATTTAATCTAAGATAGTTGTTTAAAATGTTAAAAGATTTAAAAACAATTACGTCTTTTAATCAAAATCCACGTGATATAATCGTTTCACCATTGCCTGCTGCTCCTGCTGCTGATGGAAGAATTTATCGAAGTTCTTTTGAGTGCCTGTGTGTGCTGTTGTGGGTGCGTGTGTGTGTATATCTGTATATGTATGTATACACACACACACACACACACACACACACATATATATATATATATATAGAAAGAGAGAGAGAGACGCTCACCCACTGTATCGCAAAAGAGTAGGGGTTTAATTTTATATGGTCTCACTTTTATTCTTTCCCCCTTCACTGTTAACACGACTGTCTCCTGAGTTAGGAATTTATAATTTAGAAACGAATTTAGACAAACGGCATGCGGAGTGCTTTGCGAATTTTTTGGAAGTCTGTTTTTTAAGTGTTTCTGTCCAATAAATATTTTTTTACAAATCTTTTCTTTTAAATTGCGAGTCACATTTTCTGAAATCACAGCAGGTCTAAATCTATTTTATTAAATCGGCTTCAAATAACGTTGATCAGATGTTATCCGATTTACTCATTAAATGGCTGAAAATAATTCGAAATATATAATCCTCGAGTTCTTTAATTGTTGGAAATTTAGATGAAAATAACTCTACATTCTGCTTTGTGGATTTTCGTTAAAAGATCATTAACCGTGCACTCGTGGATATGGCATAGCAATCTTCCTTTACAAAAACAGCATGTATTACAGTCGTAAATGTATTATTTATAATGAATATAATATAACAAAGAATTATTAACTGCTTCCTTATGAACACAGACGGAAATTTTGGAAGTTACACGAACTGCACAAAAGATTAAGCCTTACTTGCTTTATAAAGTGAGATGAAAACAAAACACATCTTTTTACAGACATACTGTAACTTTTATATATTGTTTTACCAGAAAGACGCGTCACTGCAGTCATCTAAACACAGCGGATATGGAAGTTGGGACATTTTTACTATATAACAGAGAAGTTTTACTTCCATTTTTTCTATAATTAATAAACCTTTTTAAATACAACCTTAATCAGTTCATTAATATAAACACTATCTGGCTACACTTTTCCCAGTTTCAAGCTAACTGGTGCCTTTAAGCTGGACGGTGTAGATTTGTGCATTAAAGTGTCCAATGGGGGCCTGACGTCCCTTCCAGTGTTGGTCCTTGCCTTGCAGCAGATTCGGCATACAGGCCTGTGCACTTCGCGACCCTTACACGAAAAAGCGATTTCTGCTAGAGCATCGACAGCATCTCCTGCTAATTACATCTCGCAGCTCCAGTATAAATACCAGAGAAAGACCACTAAAATGTGTAACTCTATTAAATGTTATGACTGGAAACACGTGTATGATGCCCAAAATGTCCGGACCTCCAGCCTCACACCTTTAAAATGACGCTCATTCTAATTTTGGATTGCAGTTTTTATTACTGTCACGGAGCGTGCTTATCTGCAGGAAAACAGGTCGCCATTACTGACGCGAAGTACCAGTAGTAACATTTACTCTACTTCTGTCCTGCATCTGTCTTCGGAGCATTGACGTTTTTCAGCTTTTCCTTTCGATCCGACGAGTCTGATCCGAAATAAAGTTCGACGATGCAAGAATACAAACGGAATCAGAAGCATCTCAGCTTCACAGAACCCAGAGCAGAACACGATCTAAAATATAGTGCTTCTCTATCTATCTATCTATCTATCTATCTATCTATCTATCTATCTATCTATCTATCTATCTATCTATCTATCTATCTATCTATCTATCTATCTATCTATCTATCTATCTATCTATCTATGTTATAGTGCCTTTCATATCTATCTTCCCGATTGCTGTGTCCTGATGTCAAACTTGTACAGAATTCCAGTACAAAAGTGAAGCCGTGTCGGCGGGTGCGCGAGACGCTCATCTTTGTTCTCGGCGTTCTCGTTCCCAAGTCTGCTGACTTGGGGTGAATGCGACGAACTTGATGAAGGAGTGAGGGTTCAAGGCGTTCAGGCTCATGTAAGGGGGTACAGAGTTAAGCAGGGACGACCGATACCCGAAACTTAAAGATAATGATGCCCCACCGTGCATAGTTTGTACCTGACCAGTATATTAAAATTCCCTTCGTCTATGAAACGTAATGTCAAATGACACAGAAGTTATTTAGAATTAGTTTATGTCAAAATTAAATTTTCACTTAAATCTGTGCTCAAACCTGTGCTTTAAAATAAATCACGCAAATGATTTATATAACACAAGAGCTAAATTTTCAGATATTTTGAAATAAAGTGTATTACCAGGCATCCATGTAAAGCCTTGCATGCGGCTATGGAGACTGAGATGACTGGAGGTCTTACAGCGTTCAGGATGTGCGAGATACGAGGCCAGAGAGACACATCTGGAGAGCTGCCCGCAGTTTTGATTTTCATATTTCAAGAAAGAAATATCAGAACTGGAGGAAGTAGAGAGACGAGCTGCTAGACAGGTTTCAGGGCCATTGGGATGTATAAGAAAAAGGGAGAACTTAAATATTTTCAGTTTGAATAAACAGAAATTAAGAAATTATGAAGGGACTTAATAAAGTGCCTGCCACCTGTCACTTATAAACAAGTTCTTAGACAAGAACACGGAGACACAGATGGAAGGTTTTCCACGAAATCTTAGAAATACTTATTAACTGCAAATAAAGTTCATGGAACAAATTAAGAAGGAGTTTAGATGAAAGCAGACCTTAAAACCTTTCTTGAACAAACAGTCACTGAACAAAACTGTTTTAATGTTCTAAAAATCCAATCTAAATTCAATCTTCTGTCAAAATATATTCCATCCATCCAAACTGTAAATGTTTGTCAGTGTTTATTATCTTCCAGATTTATAAATTGTTAATGTTCATGCAGAAACGAGCGCGCACGCAAGTGTGTTTGTCAAAAGTAATATGAAAAATAATCGTGTGTATACAAATCAAGTAAACCCCGTCTATTAAAAGAAAAACAAGGACTTCCCGAAAACTGCGTGATGGTGCCCTCTACTGCACATTTCGTAAAATTACAAATAAACTTTAAAATTGAAAAGAACAGTTTGAACCTACTAGTCATTTTGAAACTCCGCAAATTCTAAACCAGGTAACGTGTATGAAATGAGATTGATTTTTAATACATTCGTATACCATGCATTTGATTAGCTGCTGTTGATTAAGACACTGAGATATACAAAACTTTATATACAACGTTTTGCTCAGTTAAGAGACCACATAAACTCTTTTGTACACACATAAAACGATTTGAGAAATGTTATGATGTGCATTTGAATGTAGATTATTATTATTATTATTATTATTATTGTTATTATAAGTGTAAAGCACTTTGAGCTACATTATTTGTATGAAAATGTGCTATATAAATAAATGTTGTTGTTGTTGTATAGCTTTTGCCGTTGTCATTAATATTGCTTAAAGTATTGTTTAATTAATATATTGCCACCTAAAGTTTATTTTCCTGTTTATTTATTTGTATTGTTTTCTGTCCTCTTTGGCCATCGGACTTATCATTAGAGACTTAAAAACAAATCTATTTTGAGGTCCTCTACTATTTTATTACTTATGTTTCAATATGATGTAAATAAGTACTGATTCGTTCTTTATTATTACTTTTGATGTTTATTTGTTATTTTTTTACGGATTTCTAATTAGTTTTTCTCTTTATTTTGCAACTTTTTCTTTGACCAACCTCCTTTATATGAAAATATGCGCTATAGAAATAAATGTCGTTGTAATTGATAGATTTACCAAAAAACACATTCGACTTTCTAATTAAAAAAAAAAAGAAAAAACGTTAGCAAATAATACGAATTCTCATATTTTTGTCCGCTTTCATTTTACGGACGTATTGACAAATACTCTTTAGACCATCTTTTCCAAAACAAATCAGTCATGTATTACTGTACTTAATTTGTCAGTTTGTTTTTAATATGCTTGTTTGAAGAATATTTATAGAAAACCTCGCGTTGTCTCTTTTATTATTAATATTTTTACGCACTAGACTTTACGGTAAACGTTGTTCACTTTAAAAGCCAGTTGCCCGTGTAGACTGACTAACGAGGCTGTAACTGCGCATGTGTTCTTTAAACGTGCATCAGAATGGTAAACAGTTATGAAACTCATCGATTCTCTTTGATCCCTGGGATTTATCATTATAAATGGTTATATGTCAATCTGCTGGTTCAAACACTTCGTTAAAGCTGCAGGTGAATTCGATTGCAGCTCTCAACGAGACCCTGTTGTGGACGAAAGCAGGTGCGGAACATGGATGAATCTTACTTGCAAAAATCAACGTATAAGTGAATGTGAACAAATAACAACTTAAACCTAGCAGGTGCTCCAGCTTATATAAAAGAAATTAATCACATAACAGAACTGAGTGTGTGGGTGCCTATCCTCTCTGAAGGTGCTCTGCTTTTCCCAAGTGATTGTCAGTTGTCAATTGTCATATCCTGAAGCATAATAGAAATGGGAGCGTCCAGTTCAAAAAGGTGACAAGGCAGAATATACCACATAACTGGACAACAAAGTCGCTTGCCTTCTCAGCATTTTCACTGTTAACTCAAATGGAAAATACTCTATGACTACTGTTGTTCTTGACTCTTGAAAATAATAGTCTTTCAATGGCACTTTATGATTCTTTACTAGTTTGTGTGGTTCCTCATAGAGACGTTTCTTGACCAAGCACCATTTAATTCTGGGAAGAGTTCTCTGCATATAAAGTTGGTTCTTTGTGCTTTAAAAAAAAATCTTAACTTGTAGGAAAAAAAACCAAACAAACAAAAAAAAAACCAAACAAACAAAATTTTTAACGTATGGTAGGCTGCAGAACAGTAACAGATTAAGAAAACCTGGATTTAGCTTGTGTTATACTGGACGTATGCAGCAGGTAGCAAATCTGTGGTTATTTACTGTATGGAGCCTGTCACGGATCTAAGCAAATTAAGGCTCATTCTGTAACCCTCATATAGATGTGTCTTTTGAGAACCAAAAATGGTTCCCCTATGGCATCACTGTGAAGAACCACTCTGGCCCCTTTATTTTTAAGAGTGATAAACCACTCGTAAAACGGCTTTCTTCTAGCTGGGCAGCCTCCGGTTTTCAGATACTTACTTCTGGTAGAGGGCATGTTCTCTGTAGCCTACTCCCCTCATAATGTCAAAGTGGCAGAGTTATTCCCAAACGTACTCTGTCAATGTCACATTTAAAATAAGGAGGCTCTGAAGAATATAGAAATAACTGACATTAGTGAATTTCCGCGGTATCCCGCCATTTTAAATTCTTCAGGAGATTCAGCGCGAGAAAGCTGTCAGGAAGAGCCAATCGTTCACCCTGCTGCAGTTTTCAGCTTTCCTCTCGTTATTGTCAGAAGCTAATTTCTGTTTGATAGATAGATAGATAGATAGATAGATAGATAGATAGATAGATAGATAGATAGATAGATAGATAGATAGATAGATAGATAGATAGATAGATAGATAGATAGATAGATAGATAGATAGATAGATAGATAGATAGATAGGAAAGGCACTATATAATATTAGAACATTAGAACACTCTAGACCAGAACATGCCATTCTGCCCGAAAAAGCTTGCCAGTCCTATCCACTTATTTCTTCCAAAAAAACATCAAGTCGAGTTTTGAAAGTCCCTAAAGGTCTTACTGTCTACCACACTACTTGGTAGCTTATTCCAAGTGTCTACTGTTCTTTGAGTAAAGACAAACTTCCTAATGTTTGTACAAAATTTACCCTTAACAAGTTTCCAACTGTGTCCCCGTGTTCTTGATGAACTCATTTTAAAATAACAGTCTCAATCCACTGGACTAATTCCCTTCATAATTTTAAAAACTTCAGTCATGTCACCTCTTAATCTTCTTTTGCTTAAACAGTAAAGGCTCAGCTCTTTTAATCTTTCCTCATAATTCAACCCTTGTAGCCCTGGAATCAGCCTAGTTGCTCTCCTCTGGACCTTTTCTAGTGCTGTTTGACCTTTTTGTAGCATGAAGACCAAAACTGAAAACAGTACTCCAGATGAGGCCTCACCAGTGCATTATAAAGCTTGAGCATAACCTCCTTGGACTTGTACTCCACACATCGTGCTATATAACCTGACATTCTGTTTGCCTTCTTAATGGCTTCTGAACACTGTCAGGAAGTCGATAGCTTAGAGTCCACTATGACTCCTAAATCCTTCTCATAAGGTGTACTCTCGATTTTCCGACCGCCCATTGTGTATTCAAACCTAATATTTTTACTTCCTTTGTGTAATATTTTACATTTACTGACATTAAATTTCATCTGCACAAATTTGCCCAAGCCTGTATACTATCCAAGTCCTTCTGTAATGATATAACTGATACCAAATTATCTGCTAATCCACCTATCTTGGTATCATCTGCAAACTTAACCTGCTTGTTACTTATATTCCTATTCAAATCATTTTTATATATATTACAAATAGCAGCGGCCCTAGCACTGACCCCTGTGGAACACCACTCTTAACATTGGCCAGTTCTGATGAGGTTCCTCACACCATCACTCTCTGCTTCCTTTGTCTGAGTCAATTCTGCACCCATCTACAAACATCACCCTGAACTCCCACTTCTTTTAATTTGATGTCCAACCTCTCATGTGGCACCTTATCAAATGCTTTCTGAAAGTCCAGATAAATAATATCATCTGCTCCACTTTGATCGTATCCTTTTGTTGCTTCCTCATAGAATTCCAGCATGTTAGTAAAACATGACCTCCCTCTTCTGAACCCATGCTGACTGTTCAGAATAACTCCTGTCCTTGCCAGGTGTTGCTCAATCTTATCCTTAATAATTCCTTCTATTAATTTTCCTGTGATGCATGTTAAGCTTACTGGCCTATAGTTGCTTGGATCTGCCCTGTCACCCTTTTTATATAATGGGATGATATTTGCCATTTTTCAGTCCTTCGGAATCTCTCCAGTGCGCAGTGACTTCCTAACAATATGCGTCAAGGGTTTATATATGTACTCGCTAGCCTCCTTAAGAACTCGAGGATAAATATTATCTGGTCCTGGTGATTTGTTTGATTTCAGCTTATTTAATCTGAGCAGCACTTCTCCCTCTACAATTTCCAAATCCCTCAATAACTCCATAGTAGTCACATTTACCTCTGAGAGGTTATCCACTTGTTCAGTTGTAAACACCTCAGATAAATGTAAGTTTAAGTCATCCGCTATTTCACTGTCTGTATCTTTTAATTCCCCTTACTATTTCTGATGCCCTTGACCTCCTCCTTGACTGTTCTTTTACTACCAAAATACTGAAAGAATCTCTTAGGGTCTTCTTTCGCCTTATCTGCTATATTCCTCTCCAACTGTCTTTTAGCCTCCCTGATATCCTTCTTAATGGTTGCCCTCATGTTCTCATACGCTCTATGATTCACTTTGCAGTCATTAGTCTTATATGCCTTATAAAGCAGTTTTTTCCTTTGCAACTTCTTTTTTAAATCTTTATTAATCCACCGTGGAGTTTTTCTTAGTTTCCTATTAATTCCAAATTTAGGTATGTATCTGTCCCGCATTACATGTTAACACATTTTTAAACCTGTTCCACTGCTCCTCGACTGTCTCCACACTTAAAAGCTTATCCCAGTGTAGTCTATTTGACGTTGTCGCATCTGCTCAAAATTAGCCCTACCAAAGTTCAACTTAACAATTTTAGTCTTTTCATCTGCACTCTTACAAAATACTGAGAATTGTATTACATTATGGTCACTTGACCCGAGTGGTTCAATCACCTCTACACCCTCAATTCTGTCCTGATTATTACAAAATACTAAATCCAGACAGGCTTCACCCCGTGTTGGTGCTTTAACATGCTGTGTTAGAATACAGTGACTGATTACTTCTAAAAACTCTTGTGCTCCTCCATCTGCAAGGTTATCCCAGTTAATATTTGAATACTATACTTTAATATTTCTACACAGTTGTTTCTGCCTCCATGCAAAAATCTAAACCAGACCTGTCCTAAACTCCCTGCCACCCCATTCCCTAGTTTAAACAATCCTCGACTAGCCTACACATACACCTCCCCAATACATTGGTGCCCCTCCAGTTCAGATGTAACCCGTCACGGCGGAACAGGTCCCATCTGTTCCAAAAGGAGTCCCAATGCCCCATAAACCTATACTCTTCTACCCTGCACTATGATTTGAGCTACACATTAAGCCATCTAATCTCCGCAGTCTTACCTGGACTGGCACGTGGCACAGGCAAAACTTCGGAAAAGACTACCTTGTCAGTTCTGCTCCTCAGCTTGGCACCTAACTCCTTGAATTTGGATCACAGAACTGACAGACTACCCTTATGTATGTCATTTGTTTCAACATGGACAATGACAACTGGATCCACCCTGGCGCTAGCCAAGAGCCTATCCACCCTTCCAGGGAGGTCTCTCACCTGTGCACCCGGAAGGCAACACACCGTGAGAGACACTCTCTGTCTCTGGAGCACACCTGCACTTCAATCCCCCTAATGATTGAGTCCTCAACTATCACTACATCTCTCTTTTTGGGAACTGGTTTTGAGGTGGCCCGTTGGGGCTCCTCATCCCTGGGTACCACCTCAGAATTATCAGAGACACCGTCCAGCTCCGCAAGGACATGATAACGGTTTGACTCTTCTAATTCTGGGGTTGATGCCCCCAGACAGTGTGCACCCTTTACCTTACACCTTGCAGCCGTGACCCACCTATAGATAGATAGATAGATAGATAGATAGATAGATAGATAGATAGATAGATAGATAGATAGATAGATAGATAGATAGATAGATAGATAGATAGATAGATAGATAGATAGATAGATAGATATTTGCACCAACGGGGAAACTTGACTTCTCACAGAAACTGAAAAAGTAAGTAACTAAATTAATATATAAATACTGTAACAAACAAAAAGGCACAAAAATTGCTAAAAAGAAAAAATGTTCTAACTGTAGGCTAAACGGCGTATTGTCATTGGCATAAGGGTCTCTCTTATCTTTTTCTGATTTTTCTTTGTAATCTTTAATTACTGACCAATAGCTCGAGCAGTTTAGTCTGCGACTATCTATTTTGAAGCCAACAGCTACCCGAACAATATTAAAAATGCATGGTTTCGATAAACTGATAAATCAGTGAATCTGCCGGAGCAAGGAGATTATGAAAGTAAAGAGCTGGATCTACACACGTGGCTCCCAGGAGTTTCCCTTCTTCCAATGTGAATAAACACAGGATCAAATAACACATCGAAGACTCTGGGCATTCCGCGATTACAAATCATATTCTGGGCATTCCCTCATTGTGTGACAAAATTAATGTGTTACAGTATGAAGAAAGAAAGAAAGAAAGAAAGAAAGAAAGAAAGAAAGAAAGAAAGAAAGAAAGAAAGAAAGAAAGAAAGAAAGTTTAAACTGATCTTGTCCCAGCGCTGGTTTTTACGAGGCCATAAAGGATGTCCTTTAAGCGGCGCCTACAACCCCTTGCTGCCTCCCAGCCTAGCAATGCAGAAACGGCTAAGGGGGAATTCCAGGCTGCGCTATTCATGACTACTAAACACACTAAACACACGTGTCATCTGCAATCTTTATAAATTTGATGAAAGCTTCAACATGCTGCTTTGGCAATTACCTGCTGACGCTGTCTTATTTAATCTTAATATTATTTTACATTTTGTATTCCAAGCTTTAAAAGCCCCTTTAGTTAGTTCTTGCAATTTCTCCAGTCTTAATTCAGAAAAGTATGCTTTTAAAATAAGTATGCGTTATAATGTTAATGGTAACACATTCGATATGCGTTAAATCACGTCTATCTTGATTTGGATTTACATGAATGAAAGGTTTACTTTCAGTTTATAATTGAGTGGTTTGTGTATTTTTCTCCCAGCATGGGAATTTTTCTCCTGCTGATGTACTGTTTCTGTTTCCTTCTCTTCCTTGCGCACGTGACAAGCCTCCTCTGACAGGTCAGGCCACTCCCACCAGCGCCTCACTCCAGCGTTTATAGTTGAAATAAATGCGGGTCTGCAGCACAACAGAAACAGATTTCTTCTCCGTGGTCACAGATTCGGATCCGATATGGGGCACCTGACGAGCGTGATGAAATGCGGTAAGTGCGCTTACACAAAGGGCTCGCGTGTACGGTGTAACGTATCTGTCCGTTCTAGGAGAACAGTTCATTTAATTATATTCAACATATGAACTGTAAATTGTTAATACTAAGTAAATCATTTTTCTATACATGCGTGTGCAATGTGGGTATTATTTGTTTAATGGAAATACTTTGATTATGTGATACTAGTTTTTGTTAATTAATACATTTTTCTTGACACACACTCGCCTACGCACCCACACCCACACACACACACACATATAATATATATATGTAAATTAAAAAAATAAGAAGGGGATGCTCACTGTGAGTGGATTGTAGCACATTAATTGATTAATAACTGGAAAACGTGAATGCGGTATATCTCACTTTGCAGTAGATCTTGATTCATTATTTTCAAAATGATCGCAGAATCTAAATATAATCTTTTTGTACACATTTTGGATGTTTATTTCCTCCTTAATGAGAAATAAGTAGAACTTTACTAATAACATAGTAATAAAGGAGCAAAACTAGTTTTTCAAATTCGTTGCTAACTATGTGAAAAGCAGTAAATGATATGCTTTTTTTAAAAAAAAAAATATGCTCTCATAAGAATGACCGAGAAATTTTTAACTATAGATATTGATGCCATTCTTGTGGCAGCAGCTCTGAAAAGTGAAATGTTGAGTCTTTTTTTTGTGGTTTGTTTATAATGCTTTGACTATACCAAATAATGCCCATACAAACCACACTTGTGCATGTGGGAGGTTATTTGTGTTATTTGAAGGATTCCAAAAAGGGAATTTCCAAGCTTGACTTTCCACCCCTGCCTATTGACATGCTCAGCATGTACAGCATATGGGTGCAATGCCCCTTCTAAACCACGGGCAGGTGAAGCTGTTGTGTTGTTCACTCTGAAGGCTCTCCACTGGCACTTTACTGAGTTGTGTGGTTCCTCAAAGTACTTTTGCTTTACAAAACACCATTCTGATCTTAGGAGGGTTCTTTACATGTGAAATTGGTTCTTTGGGCTTTGGAGAAGTTCGTAATATATGAAAAAATAAGAAATCTTTAATGCATAGTATGGTACCAAGTAAGATACTGACAGATGAAAAAATCCTGAACTTATCGCCCATGTTGTGGCAGCAAGAGTCCTTTATAAACCAGGAAGCTGTTGGTTTTTGAAATCTCCTATCATCTATTCATGGCTGTTTGTGGAGCCTGATACTGATCTAAATACAATTTCTTTCTCAAACCTTCATGTAGATGTTTTTGCTTTGGGAACCAGAAATAGTCCATTATGGCATTGCTTTGGCACCTTTATTTTTAATAGTTAATGGTACTGATTTTTAACCTTCTGAACTTTTTATTTCTGTTAAACGTTTGAAAAATTGAGTACAAAGAAAGAACCAACTCTGGAAAGATCCCTAGGTCATCAGTGCGCTTAGTCATGCACATACTGTATGCCTTGTTGCGTATAATATATGTTAACTTCATGACTCTTAGCTAAAGTAACACGGATTTAGACACATTCAGAGAGAATATTCCAACTCCAAAAAGACAGGTCTCATGCTGTGATGTGAACCCAGGAGCTGTGAAGCAGAAGCGTTAACCACAGCCGCACTCCCACAATCTAACAAACATTAGCTGACAGTACTTGACACTTTGCTAAATTAAAATGCAGACACTCAAATATTTTAATATATCTACAAAGAAAAAAAAATTTAAATATTCTCTATATTTAACTCTGTCCATCATTTTCAAACCCGTTTGTGCAGTTTAGGGATGCCTGGGGCTTTGCGTATATACAACATATGGATAGTAAATTTATTTTCAGATGCATATAATGAACCATTTTCTTATTCTTGAGCAGAACATAGCTAGCAGTGGCCTTTAATAGGATTATTTAGATTAAATTAGATAAAACTTTATTAATCCAAAGGGGAAATTCAAATGCATACAGCAGCAGCAACATAAAAACAACTCACAGGGCAGATAATACAGCCAATCGATCAATGAATGGATCAAATGATAAGTAAAAAAATAAAATGAATGAGTACGTCAGGTGGAAGCATTGAAATGCCTGGTAGAAATGGGCAGAAAAGACCCCCAGAGGCGCTTCTTAGCACACTGTAGTGGTATGAGTCTGTGGCTGAAAGTGCACCAAGAGAGTACCTCCTGGGGGTATGAAGGGGATTTTTCATGATGGCATCTTATTTTGCCACCATCCTCTTTTCAATGTCAGCTTCCAGTGTGTCCAGGGATTGCCCTGTGATGCCGCAGGCTTCCCTGATAAGTTTGTTCAGACATGGTGCTTCTTTTGTGCTCAAGTTGCTTCCCCAGGAGACTTCAGAGTAGAACACCACACTGGCTACTATGGACTGGTAGAACATTTTCAGTCACTTGCTGCACACTTCAAAAGACTGGAGTCTCCTTAGCAAGTCCAGTCTGCTCTGGCCCTTCTTGTACAGCAACACTGTGTTGTCAGACCAGTCCAGTTTGTTGTTTATTTTAAACACCTAGGTACTTGTAGCTTGCCACCTGGATTCAGTCAGGGATGTGGTGAAGTCATGGCAGTTGTGAGTTGCAGTGTTTATTCCATGATAACTAAATGTCACCTCCTTTAATTGGTGGAGGACTACTGAGACTTGACTTATGTTGCTGCTTTGGCTCAGTGTTTTTACTCAACATACTGTATGCTGGTATTTGCAATCAAACCTGCTGGACAAGCTGAGGGCATGTCGAAGCTAAAAGTGGGTTACCATAAAACAGTGAGAAATGAGGGATGAGTTGGAGAGGCTGCGTGTTTAGGACACCTGGCATTATGATCAGTGACAAGAGGCATTGTACATCAACCAGACAAGAAAAATAAAATAATGTGTGCAGCAGTAAGGCTGATGAAACATTGAAGCTTTATGACTTCTCATAGATTGTTGTCAAAATAAACACTAGACGTGCACCTTCCTTATCTGATGTTTTTCTTTGTTTTCTTTACCTGAGGAAGGTCAGTCAGGTCTGTCACTAGTAGTTTCACTTTCATTTACTGAGGCTTGTTTTTGTCATCTGATATTTATTTTCAACAGGGACACTGAAAGAATTTAGAGTAATTACTGCCCTACTCCTAAAGTGTCCATCTAAAGGTTGCAATCGCTCACCACCATTTAACATTCTGAAGGCCACTTTTATAAATATTAATATTTCATTCTGTAGATCACTAGCATTTACATTCTAGTGTCCCTCTGAAGTCCACTTTCCTTCACCACAATGTGTCCATCTACAGGTCACGATATTCTTAATTTTTATATGTAGAACTAGAAGGATCCCTTGGGAATCATTCTGATGTGTTATTCTATGAACTTCCCTTTGGGGATCTATCTATCTATCTATCTATTGTGGGGAACAGCCCAGACACAGACAGACAGACATCGTTTTGTCACCCAACACACGTTTATTTACACTATTTACAAAGTTATTGTGCCATACAACCCACAGACTCCCCCAAAGTCCAGGCCAATACCACAACGCCTTTCCTTCAGACCGCTTCCTTCTCTCTCCTTCCAGACCTCGTCCTCTTCCACCCGACTCCAGCCCCGAATGAAGGGAGGCGGCTCCTTTTATTCATACCCGGATGTGCTCCAGGTGTGCACCGGCAATCTTCCACCCGACACGCCCCAGTGCGGCGGAAGTGCTGGCTGTCTCCCCGGAAGCACTCCGGGTGTTCCTTCTCTTCTTCCCCCCAGCACTTCCTGGTGTGACGGAAGTGCTGGGGTCCAGGGTCCATCAGGCACGGGGACGCCCCCTGGCGGTGACCACAGGCCCAAACAGGGTTGAGCTTCTAAGCCCTGTACCCGTGGCCCCCAATACAACCAGGGCAGTCGCCCCCTTGTGGTCTGGAGGAGGCATGAGCCCTCCTCCTGTCTCCCCGGGCGTCCCGGCCGGGTAGGAATCCCAGCCGGGTGCCACACTATCTATCTATCTATCTATCTATCTATCTATCTATCTATCTATCTATCTATCTATCTATCTATCTATCTATCTATCTATCTATCTATCTGGGAGTGCTTTTTCTGTCTGTCTTTGTATCTGGTGGTCACTCATTCACATTGATGTGATCTTCTGGAGCCCACTCCAACTTGTCCTCAGATAGCTGTGGTCATCCACCTTGTTGTGCTAATCTGAAGGTCACCATTATTCCTTTAGATGATTTTATATTCTGTCTAAAAGAGAAAATTAAACAATTATGGATAAATACTACTCTTAATCTTAAACACTCCTCTCTGGAGGTCACTTTGCGTAACCAATATATGCTCGTCTGGAGGTCAATGTCCCTAACCTCTAAATGTTTGATATCATACTAATATGACCATCTAGAGTTCACTGTCCTCCTTTTAATGCATCCATCTGGAGTTCAGTATTGTTTGTTTCTTTAAAAGTAAGTTTTATTTACTATGATCTATTTGAAGATCACTGTCCTTTATACGGTGGCGCACTGGGTAGCACTGCTGTCTCGCAGTTAGGAGACCTGGGTTCGCTTCCCGGGTCCTCCCTGCGTGGAGTTTGCATGTTCTCCCTATGTCTGCGTGGGTTTCCTCTGGGCGCTCCGGTTTCCTCCCACAGTCCAAAGACATGCTGGTTAGGTGGATTGGTGATTCTAAATTGGCCCTAGTGTGTGTTTGTGTGTGTCCTGCGGTTGGTTGGCACCCTGCCCGGGATTGGTTCCTGCCCTGTGTTGGCTGGGATTGGCTCCAGCAAACCCCCGTGACCCTGTGTTCGGATTCAGCTGGTTGGAAAATGGATGGATGGATGGATGGATGTCGTGAGGTCATTATCATTAATTCCAGTATTGCTCTGAGGGTCATTTGTATTCACCCTGATTTGTCCATACACAGGCCCTTATCTTTGACTTCAATTAATCATTCTGGACTGAGCTCACTATCCTTCACCACAAAATGTCCATGTATAGGTCACTTTTCCAAAGTACAAAGTGTCCACCTAGAGGTCATTATTACTCACTTTGACATGTCCAGTAGGTCACTATATCTCTCATCATCATGCTTCTCAGGAGCACACTAGGAAGTTACTCACTTGGTCTGCTGCCCTTTGCCCTGATGTGGTCTTCTGTTGGTTGCAGAACTTCAGTTTTATGTTCAGTTTTTCTAGTCATCTTGACACAGCCACCTACTTCATTCTGAGTGGTTTCTGTTCTGAAACTGTTTTGTTTTTTTTTAAAAAAAAAGAAGTAGCTAGCCGTCTTTTTTAAAAGGTCAGATGACAAGTAAACCTTAAGTTCTGAACAAGTCCCAAGCAAATCTGAAGTCTAAAGTACTTAAAATAGAAAAATGTATTTACTTGATTTTTTGTAAACACCATTCGTTAATCTTTATAACATGTTTCAAAGGTTGGAGTATAAAAAAATTAATTAGGATCTCAAAGTGAATTTTTATGATAAAGAAATAAGAAAATAAAGGAGTCTGCAAAAATAAGATAAGACATTCAGTGTTTTATGCCAGTATGCAGCTATTATTTTATAACTGTGTTAGGACATCATACTGTATGTATATCATAATAAAAGTAACACTATGGCTGTCAAATGCCTGCAGTAATTCAAAATGAAACTGAATGTAACAACTGCTCCTTTTTCTTCTTTTTCTTTGATAATTGTGTCACAATGACCCATCACATGCTGGTGCATGACAGTTGAAAACTGAAAAACAGGAGGCAGTCTGGCATCCAGATAAGAAGAGCACACATGTAGAATATGTACCTACTTGCACACACACACACTCAGTGCAGTAACTGAGTTTACTTATAACATTTTATATTCCATTTATTACTCTTATTCAAGGAGCAGCAATTAGAGTCCTGGGTTCAAATTCCAGCTTTGTTGTTGTCAATATGGAGTTTGTTTGTTCTACCAGTGACTATGTGAGGTATTAATTCTGTAGGGACTGTGCATTCTTTCCACATTTCAGAACCACACATGTTATTTGACTTCTCCAAACTAGCTTTGTGTACAGTAATGGCCTCCAGCTAAACCCCTGACCTAATAATATAATGAACAGGTTGAATGAATCTTAAAGAACATTTTATAAAATGTAAATATAATAACTTGGTCTTGCCTTTTCCTTTTTAAATTTGAATTTTGCTTACTCTGCTAGATTCAGAAGCAGTTGGGCATTAGGTGTTATGTTCAGATCCCCCTTCAGTTTTAAATCCGCATGCTTTGTGCGTGGAATCTCCATCTTCTCCTGATGTTTGGGCAGCTGCTCACACTGCACAAGAACATGGCTCTGTTTGTGAGAGATGCTCTGTGGCTTTCCATCCAGGGCATCTTTATGACTAGATAGATAGATAGATACTATTCCTGATGATAGACTCCTAAGGCTGAAGTGTTACCATTTAATGAACAGATGCAGTTATACATATCTCAGGTGCGTGTCACTGACTTGAGGAGGTTCAGTTGAACTTTGGGTTGCACATGATGGGGTGCTGGCACCCAGTTGAATGTAAACTGTAATGTAGACTCAAATTTTTCTTACCATATATAAAAATAGCAATCAGTTACTTTAAATAGTTTGCTGCACTTAATATTACAATTAAAAAAAAGACTAAGCAAGTTATTAATACATTATCTTCCTATCCATCCCAAACAGTGGTTCAGTTCAGGGTGGCGGTGGCTGTAGCCTGTCTCAGTATCAATGGGCACAACAAAGAACTCAGCTCTGGATTAGACAGCAATCAATCACAGCACACAATATCACACACACACATACACACACCATTATTTACTCCCACATAGAACCTTTCAGAAAGTGTAGTGCAAGGAATCAGAATATGGAGAGGGAATGCACACAAAGATATGGAATGAGTGAATCTAAAATGCTTGAGCTGCGAAGGAGTAGAGTTAATCACTGCACCATCTTCAAGTCCATCAGTAATATATTTTTAATGATAATGACACTTTGTGAAGAAAGATAATTAAAGAAAGAGTAACCATATACTAGATTAAATCAGGTCAGCATGTCTAATTACTATGTGCCAAAATTACTTGTCTAGCAGCTACAGAAATTCCCAAAATCTGAAAATGCTGCCTTTCCATGGGTGGCACTGTGTGGAGTTTGTATGTCCTCCCTGTATCTGTGGCATTCCTCCTATAGCCCCAAAGATATGCATGTTAGGCTGGTTAATGATAGGAGGTATCGTGGAGTAGTGGTTATGGTTTGGAACTCGAAAACCTGAGGTTGTGGGTTCAAATCTTATTACTGACACTATGTGACCCTGAGGAAGTCACTTCTCCTGGCTGTGCTCCACTGCTGCAAGACACCTTGGATAAAGGCACCAGCAAAATAGTATATCTATATTTAGTGAAAAGGAGAAACAACACATTTAAATAGTTGGGGCACCACCTTGGTGACCCCATATAATTTGAAGGAATGCACAATAATGCAACACGCAATAATTTCCAGAGACATCTTTCCAGATATGAGATAAGAACAGAACTGAGAACAAGATGGCCAGTTCCTGGGTTATATAGTCACTCGGCATGAAGGGGCAGGTCCAGGGGGACAAACAACGGAAATTACATCAGCAGCAGAGTGGCTGTCAGTCTCCCATTCTGCAGAGGAACGAAGAGAGAAGGCATTAGACCACAGTGCCAGAGCCCTAAGATTGTTTCCCATGTGCTTATGTATCACAATACACACACACACACACACTCATATATATATATATATATAAAAAAATAACAAAGGGACAAAAAGATTATAAAGGCTTGGGGCACTTTCTGGTGATCCCTGTACCACTGAAGAATAAAACAATAAAATGACTTACAGCAAACACACGATAATGTCTTTCCAGACATAAGGCCTGAGCTAGACTGACTCCATGATAGCAGCAGTCCCAGTTATAAAGTGTGCAATCCAGAAGAGGAGTGACGTCACTCACCAGCCCTCTGCCGATCACTGGATCTGCATGTAGAATGAAAGGTGACAGTGCTGACCCTCGGCACAGAGTGGTATTACAGATTGACAAGCCCTCAAGTTGTCACCCAAAAGTATGTAAGTGACTATATATACATATATATATACAAAACTGTCCCATTGATAGTATGCATATAAGTGTTTGCATATGTGGTCACTGACATAGACGGTTACATTTCCACATTGTGTCCACCATTACTGGTATACATTCAGGCCAGCCATGACCTTCAGTTTTAGTATGAAGATTTCAGAATATATGTATACATGTATGCTTCACCAGTTTCTAACAAATGATACTTAAGAAAGTCAAGTAGATAAACAATTGAAATGACTGATAGACCAACAGATAAAGTATAAAGTTGTTAAAGAATTTAAAGATAGCTGTAAGTATTAAATACATTTTGGAAATGGAGGAATTGAATTATATGGAAAGCCATTGTAGTTAGGCCACATCAAGGTGACATGGTCTCAACTTCAGCTCTGTGTTAATACCCTGAATCCTGCCTTTTACCGAAGGTTTTTGTCTTTTTATATTTTGTTCTCGGATAGGTCGTTAAAAACTCACAATGGACAATGACTTGGTTCAGTCTGTACATTAACGTATGTCTTAACTCCTGCATCATAAGGATCAGGCTCCTCAGTACAGGAGAGTCATATTCTACATTATGTGCCACCTTGATCCTACTTAGATTTGTGGAGTGCCTGACCCTGCACCATAAGGGATGTGGGCAAGGTAGGGATTCCAGAACCTCAAAATCAGGCCAAGACAGTGAGATAAAGAACGTGTCAATCATACACATGCAGAGGCTATGCTAGCACAGACTCCGACACTATTGGACAGTGATGATGACCCTTGTGCTACACTGCTGCTGCTTGTATCCTTAAGTTCATTTAGCAGGACTCCATTTGTATTTTCATATAGCAAAGATCTGCTCTTTGCACCTTGTTCTTCATTAGTCATGTAATATTGATGTTACACTGTTGCAGTTTTTTAATTTCTACCTTCATTTTACTTTTTTTTTTTTTTACTTTTTTCAGACACCTGCCAAAGTCATGTTCCTGAAACAAGACGAACCCACTCCTGCACCAAATGTTGTCTGGGCCCTCTGTCATTTCACCCCTCAACTAAGGGGCTCCACATCATTATGAGTAAGAGTCATCGTATGGCTGAGCGTCAAGTCAGCTTTCATAATGGCATCATTTTCACCAACCGAGCCATTTCTGTGAGGGAGCAGGTGCAGCTCCGAATCGAGCGCACTGAGAACATGTGGCATGGTGCTCTGCGTTTGGGCTTCACCAGTTTTTGCCCTTCACACTTAAGCCAATGTACTTTACCTCCATATGCCTGCCCTGACCTTGACAGACAGTTGGGTTTCTGGGTAGCTCCCTTGCCAGAGGAGTGTGCCCGCCAAGGGGATATGATTTCCTTTTGGGTGAGCAGAAGAGGAAGGATCCACTACAGGGTAAACGATGGCAGAGACTACCTGCTGTTAGAAGATGTGGATGTGTCCAAGCCTCTTTGGGGTCTCATTGATGTATATGGGCAGACAGTGGCAATCGAGATGCTAGGTGAGTAGAGAGTTTTGAATATTTTTGGATGTCAGCAGCAGTAGCTTTCTTACTCTTTCTATTACTTCAGAGCTCTCTCTCTAATGGTTTAGTTTTCTCTGTTTTATAGGCTCAGTAAAGAAAGGTTGTTTTCTAACTTATAAAGTGTCATGCCCTCCAGAGGCACTTCCTGACATGGAACCACAGAAACCCATCCCTGACATTAATCCAAGACCTCCAGATTCAACAGGTAGGTGCTTTCATGAAACTCTTCTCTATATCTCTTTGATTTTGAATGAATACCATTAATGCACTGTACCTGCTAATCACCACACAGTCTACTCTTTGTAATCTTTAGCTCCTTTTAATCCCCACTCATCTTTAATCATGTCTAAAGCCATTCTCCACCATTAAACAAGTGTCTGAGTTGGTATTTTAAAGGTCCACTAGGAAATTTGCTCTCAACTCTCCATAGTATCACATCTGTAAAAATCCAGCCAGGTTAACCATATCTAGAATTAGACATGATAGATGACATCTACAGCTTCAGAGGAAATATAAATCTTATAATCACTGAAAAAGAAGTTATCAACACCAGCCTTGTTAGTATAATTCATTGCTGTTCACAGCAGGTCCTCAGAATGATGCAGAAAGGCAGTTGATGAAGTTAAAGTAAAACATTCAATGTTATATTTCAACAAATGATTCCTGATGTTTTACATTCACCCATCCATTTTCCTTCACTCTTTACCAAACATTACATTTCTGAGGGCAGTCTCCAATCCTGGAAGCACTGGACACAAAGCAGGGGTCAACCCTGAATCTAGAAAGTAATACATCATAAGAACATAAAACACAAGACATTTGACAAATGAGAGTAGACATTACACATCAGATTTGCTCATTTGCTCACAGTGGGCCAATCCAGGATCTCCAAATAACTTAACACACTCATCATTGAGATGAGACAAGTTTCGGAGTTTTGCTTTGAAAAGCTTTAAAGACAGACAGAGAGATAGATATGATTAGATTCTTTAATTGCTTGTAGTTAAAATGCATACTTCATAAAATATTCAGTCATTGAAAGCTGTGTGAAGCATGGAAGTCAGGAATCAACTCAACACATGAAGCCAGATCATCCCAGAGCTCGTTCAGTCTCTCTGGGTTCAACTACTAATCAACCTTTAAGAGTTAGTGGTATAGCGGTTAGCATAGCTGCCTAGAATCTGATTCAGATTCAATTCCTATCCAGCACAAGCTGTTCAGGTTTAATGCACGAGTAGGACCACATCTGGAGTACTGTGAAGATGTGGGTTCTGCTCCAGGCTCCCGTCTCCATTTTGGGAGCTCTTGAATCTGACACTGTCGGTAATGTAATCAGATGAGCTGGACAGTGAAGACATCACGAAGCAAGGGAATTGTGCAATAAGGTGCAAGGTGCTTTAATTAAAAACAACAAAATCAACACAGTGTCCAAATAAATAGTCAATCAAATCGTTATTAAATAAATAATTTACTAAAAAGGTAAAAATTCCAGATGTTCAAAACAAGGCTAAAATGAGATTAAAATCCAGCTGACGACATTGGGGTCACACCAGCCAAGCTCAGCTCCTTCCCAGTGTCTCCAGCTGTTTCAAGGTATGCTCAGCGGGAGAGACTTGAGCCATCGAAATCTTTTCTGTTTGCTTCGATGAAGAGCAGCCCCAGAGCTGTGAGCCTGCTGTTGCCCCGGCAACAGATAAATAGTCTTCCACAGATGTGGTGATCACACTTGGGGACGTTCTTCGGTGTGTTGTCCAGTTGGAGGAGGTCCCAAGAGAGTTTAGAAGTGTAACGTTTTCTTGAGTGCCGCATTAATAGGAATGTTTGTTGAACGAGCATCACTGAACCACATAAAAACAGCGTTTTTCGGCGTCTTCAAATGCAGCAGTTCACATACGTTTGCAACCCAAGATTTTTCTTTCAAGAAAGTTGACAGTGTTGATGGCAAAGTTCCAAATTCACTGGCAACGTCTTTTTTCTTTTTGCTGCAATCAAGAGCTGCAAAAATTTTTAAATTTTTTTCTAATATGAACTATTATCATTTTTTCGTGTATGCCATTTCTATAGGAGGGTGACAATGAGTAAAATTCCATTGGATGTTTTTCAAATGTTGATGAGCAATAAGCAAAAAGTATCATTGAAAACCACCGAGAACAAAAACAGCAAAAAAAACAAAAAAACAAAACATTACGAGGAAAGTCTGAAGAAAGAAAAAAAATGTAAAATGTTTCTGTTTGGGGATCATTGTGCACAACTGAGCTGCGACCACAGGACTAACTACTCTGTGGATGATTCATTCAAGCATTTCAAGGTCACTTCGTTGTAATGAAAGTATCTGCTGATTGTATTTCGTAGTAATGAGATTTCTATAGACTTGTGTCATATGCAAAGCTGTCGTGACCATAAAAATACTTTGTTGCAATGAAAATTTCGTTATAAAGATATTCGTTGTAATGGAATTTTACCTGTATATGTATTTCACTTATTGTAAAAGATAACTTCCATTCTCACAAAAATACAATGTATAATCATTTATTCATACATATCAAGTTCTTCAAGTGGGGAAAAGCTGAGACTATATGCCCATCAGGCAGGAAAGTTTGGCAGCATGGAGTCGGCTTCTGGCTTCATGATGGATCCTCATCATTATAACCACCCACATATCTACAGCTACAGAATTCTTGTCAGATATGGTCAATTGCCAGACAAGCTGTCTGTACCCAAATAACTCCTTCACTAGTTCTCATCATTTATGACAAACTGTGGTTTTAACCATATTGGTCAAGCAGCATCAGCAAAATAACCAGCTTGCATGTCCTTCACATTCCTCTGTCTATCTTCTTTGCCACTTTCCCTCTTTATTAGTTTATGAGCTATAAAATAATGTATTTGAAATAATCTTCACAGATTACAATGGCACACAATAACCTTATTGTTACACTCTGATTCTCCAGTTCTTCACCTTATCAAGCTTGGTTACTCCACACATTCATCCAGTTTCCCATCATGCATCTTTCAAACTACCCAGGTTTCTGATCCATACAACAATGCTGGTCTAACTCTTGATCTAATTCTTTGGTCAATTAACATTCCTTGTGCATTTTTCCAACCTGATTGTATTCTACAGTACATCTTATTGCTAGATCTAACTCTCCATCCACTGCTAAGGTTGATCCAAGTCATCTAAACCTTTCCACTTTGTCCAAGTTACCATTGAGTTTTAATGCCAGTGCTGTGCCAGTCCTGTCTAATAGGTCTGGTCTGGGTTGCTGTAGGTGCATCTAGATGCATTGCTTAAATTTAACTTCCCCTTGTGATCAAATAAAGTATAATCTATCTATCTAAAAGGGAAATCAAAAACCCACTGGTTTTTCACAAAGGAAGAGAGATATTTTTGAACTTTCTTAAGGTTCTAAGCACACATACCATGTTTTTGCAGAAGTATCACAGCCTTTGGGTACCACAAACTTTCTTTGGCTCCTCTTGGTGTTACAGTGGTTTTAAGAGTTAATGCGTTGAGGTTATAATACTGAAATCATAAAGTTATGGATGATGAAAAGAAGAATATCATATGCTGATTGCATCATTTTCTGCCTTTTCTTTAGATCAAGACGATGAAGACTGCATAGTGTGCTTCTCAATGGCTGCTGACACTGTTCTCACATGTGGCCACCAATGCATGTGCACCTCATGTGCTCTCATCATCAAGGAAAGGTTTGGTGTGTGTCCGCTGTGTCGTCAGGTCATTTTGACAATCTCCCAAAGATGCCCATCTTCCTCAAAGTCATTTGTGGTTTGAGATGTACACCATGTCTGCGAGTCAGCAACTCCTTACCTGAATGTTGGGATTCTCCAGAAGATAATCTGCATGCCTTTGAAGGATGGTTAGAAACCTGTCAAGGAGTCACGTTTGGGAGAATAAGATGAGTATTCCTGAATTCTTCAGTAGAAGAAAAAAGGCAAGGAAAGGAAGTTACAAGGCAAAGAGTCTGTTCTTTGATTGTGAACTAAATCTAAGTTTTGATTTCACTGGACTCATGTTGAGCTATTTGAAAACAGAGACAGACACAAGAACTGGAAATCATTCATTTAGTGATAATAGACTCTCATGGGAATTACTAAGAAGATAACCCATAAATGTGAAGTTGGTAGAGCCATTGTAGCCAGTCTGTATCAGTGAGTTATGGTGGAGCAATGAGAAGGTTTCAATGTTTCCTCAGCCACTCGCTCTTCTCCAGGGTTTTACACCTTTTAACATTTCCAAGTGTGTCGTTGGTAATGTGAGGATGAGCAGATGTCAAGAAACCAGGCTAGAAATTTTAAATCACCTCTGCTCTTCTTCCGTTGCACACTTTAATAATGGCAGTAAGTTTTAAATCTTGTATGACATCATAATAACATGGAAAAATTTCTAGTCCTGGCGTGAAAGGCAAGAATGGACTATTGGGAGTCAATCAGCTCAAAGTTTTATTAGGCTGGAGAGTTTGGGGAAAATTTGCATTCACCTGTTGTGACATTCCAACATACTTGACACCAGTCATCAGTGTCTCATAATGACATTATTGGAATAAATATTTGACATAACATTTCAAGTCAAAGAAAAATAACATTTCAATAATTATTTAAGTCTCTGATGCCAATCTTTCTGATCATAAAATAGGTCATTACAATAGCAACTGACGAGAAGAATTCATAATTTTCTCTTGCACAATTTGGGTCAAAAACTAATCAGCACATCATCATCTCATAGCAGGCTTAAGTTTTGAGTTTGGTATTTTTCCATCCAGCCAGTTTAGCTCTAGACTATCCTCAAGAAACAGACACACACCCATCATTGACATATCAATGTTTTTGTTATCAGGGGATCCTAAAACGTTGAGATCCATCGAAAACTGGAGATCGAAATGTTTGACAAATCTAAAGGTTTTACTCCTCCCCTATAGATGATAGGCTATGGTGGGGGGAGGACACAAAGTAAAAACATTATGTGGGTCTTATCTGTCTACCTGCTTTTTCAATAGGGGCACACTTAGGTTACCCTGACAGAGCCAACACTGGACAGTACTTGGGTCCACTGCAGAGCGCACCCAACATGCTAACACATCTTTGGGCAGTGCTTGTTGGAATGCTGTATGAACACAGGGTGGACATGCCATATGACATACTAGTGCAGGGCTTTACAAGTTCAGTCCTGGCATTTCCCCCGTTACTCCATTAAGCAAGCTGCCATTTCTCTGTTTCTGTGTTTTATTGTCTTACTCCAGAAATTTAAACCAGTTATGTTAAATGTTTACTAGATAAAGCAAGCATTTGCTTGTTAAACAGGGATTAATTTATACTTAACTTGCTATTTAAAATTCCTTATTTTTTAATGTTCAGGTTTTTAAAGCCATTATTTGCTAATAAATACACAAGTGTATAACAGTGAAACAGCTGTAGTCCTTTAGCATTCTGTGTCATTTGCACCTGTGTCTTCTCCATGGATCATTATAGTATGTGGATACATTTACAAGAACAAATGCCACAGGAAAAGGTGAATTAAAAAGAAAACAACAAAACAAAGTTAAACATTTAAGGCTATGGGAACGATTCTTCATTTCTTGTAAAATTGACTTGAACACTACTGCACTTTTCTGAATGCAAAATAAGAGTAGAAGAAAGATCAGCTAATTAAACAATGAAATCAATTATAGACAAAAATGACTCTCTGAATGTGAAATTGGCTTGAACAAAAAACTTGCAGCCTGGGTGGGCATGACTAAACATGGAAACCCCTGTGGTAGGGCATCATTCCATGGTCCCAGCTACTCCAGCTTTGTTACTCATTCATCATAAAACATATTATAGGATACACTCCTCATCCTGCAAGTTAAGTACATTTTGTAGCTTCACCACTGGAAATCCCAAATCCAGAACAGGTGACATGCCATCCCTTAATCTGAATCGATGAGAGATGACTCAAATGAGTTGTTCATCTTAAGAAAACACATGCTGTTAAGGGTCTCAGTCCTGGGGTATTAGCATATTGTTGAAAAAATAACATCCCATCCAGGGTTAATTTCTATCTTCTGCCCAAATCCTCCAGGTCACAGCCATCGTTAAGATTGACAGTTCTCCATCTCGGCCCTTGGGACCTCATGCTTCAATCAGCTCCACAATCAGTGGCCATTTTGCCTCAAATCGATTTTGTCTAATTAGCCGGTCTTTTTATTTTTTTTCTCCCTGTCTTCTCTTATTCTGCATTCATAAAATCACCACAGTGTGATTTCTATATTTATGAGACATTTAGAAATTTGTATTTTTAATATAGAGTTTAAATTTTTAAAAAAATGAACTTTCTCTTTTTCTGGGTAATTAACTCCCTTAATTGTATCTTAATAATGATAATTAACAGCCAAGAGAGAAGACATGTAGGCAAAGAAAGGCTGCAAGTACTTCAGCGTCAGACTCATGAAGTGCTCCTTCATAAACAGTGCATTAAATAAGCAGAACACGAGGAAAAACAGCATGAAAATGATGAAAATCTTAAAAAAGAACCTATATACAGTAAATACATTTTAATAAAATTTACCAAACAGTTTTGTAATTTCTGCAATGACCCCAAAATGCAGAAACTGAGAAAATAACAGCTTAATTAATTAGGCTAGGAATGCAACTGAAAAACAAGACGACTGGAAAAAAAATCCTGCAGGGACCCCATGAACCGCTGATTTTGCTAATGGCTGGATTGAGAAGGCTTTAAGAGACTGTGGCCCTTGGGATGTCTGTCGAAGTTGACATTGTCAGATCACATGCACACACATTAATCATTTTCTGCTCTTTTGTCTGGCATCACCCACTTTATACTGGGTGCTCTCAGTGTGAAACTCAGATGGTCACACAGACTGAGCAGCCAAATGGATGACGTGCTTCAGGTTCAGCTGAACTGCTCTCATACTGGCACATGGACACAAACCCACAGCTGCCAAACCTGTAAAATGTCAATGTTTTCTGTAATATACTGTAAATAAAGATGTATGTATTTATTTTTTTATTTTACCTGTGTCATTTTCTTTCATTTTGAGTCATGCGATGTATGGTGCAGTCAAAACACAACAGTGAAAGATGTTTTACAATCCCTGACCTCCTCAAGGTGGGTCATTTACGGGAAACCGCAGCTCTGCCTTGAACTCAGGAGGCTGTCTCTGAGCATGGAGAAGATAAGCCGGGGAATTTTACACACCTCCTCTTGTTATTTCTACAGCTCTCCTTCCTGGTTTGTTCTTCTTATCAGTGTTTTATGAGCAGCTGACATTTCTGAGAAAGTGCAGGAGTGAAACAGCTGATGCCTGTGACAGGGCCGTCTTAACAGTATCATAGGCCCTCGGGCAAAGTAGTATGCTGGGGCCCCTGTTTTGATAGCAAAACAGAAACATACATAGGCATCAGAAACATTGTGGCCCCCTTTACTCCTGGGGACCCCGGCCAGTGCCCATTGTGCCCAAATTTTAAAGACAGCCCTGCGTGTGCTTGTTCACTCAATCACCGTTCAAACAAGAAGAAGCGAGTGACCTGAGATAGCTAGTGACCTGGCCTCTAACAGGGTCTGCCAAGTTGTGACAGGACAGGTGGGCAGACCTGCCTCAGTACCGAAGCCAAACTGAACAGACCGGCAGAGAGCCTGGCGCACCTAGGCACGGCACAAGTTAGCGTAAGAAGAGCTGCTGTCACTTCATCCACTTTTACGCTGGATCCCCATTGTCTATCTAAAGCACTCTGAATTGCTAGAAAAGTGATATATAAATGTAATTAATTACTATTATTACATGTAAAATTTGAGAATAAATAAACGCAAACAATGACTGAGCAATAAGCCAAACTCAAATCCCTGCTCTGTGAGGTCCAGGAACCTGATGGATGAATAGACGGCTCTATTATTCAGAGGTCATCATTTGGAAATGACTTTGAATAAGTGAATCTACTAAATACCTTTATTTGCCTACCACAATTAGCTATTGGGAAGTGAAAGGATGAGAGAGATAGTCATTTAGAGTCAGTGGGCCAGAATAGACAAGGCTGTGATGGGATTTTTAGCCAGGACATTGGGTGGGATGCCCAGAGATCTTCTACGCCCATAGAGAGTCAGGGTTATTCAAAAACAGGTACCATTTTTTCAGCACAGTGTGCCTGTGACTGCACTGGGGCATTGGGATCCACACACAGACCATAGGGTAAATGCCCCTAGCTGGCTTCACCAACACCTTGTAGTCCAGAATATTTCCTTATGATAAAAATGTGGGTTCAGTTAATTGTCTCATTACAAAGAATATGACTTGTGAAGAACAGAAGGCCACGAGACCGTGACGTGATTTTTAACCTTGTTTGTGTGGAGGTGAGTGTTGCGTTGCAGGTGCAATGCTCTTACCAGTTTCAGATTAAAGGAATAATTGCAAAACTACTGCCTGATGGAGCAGGTGGAGCTGGTAGGGGTAATGAGGATGGAAGAGCTTTAAAGAGCAGCAGGAGCAGTGAAGGGAAGTCAGCTTTTGGAAAAAGAACAGTTTAGTTTAGAATAAGGAAAATGACAGGTGTGGTCTTAGGGTTGAAAGCACAAGGCTTGTCCACTCCAATGTGCTAGTAGGCACTTAGGTGGACCTCCAAGCTATTCCCAGTAGCCATCTTCCAATCTGTGCCAACAGAGTACTCACCTTGTATATGCTGCTGATAAAGGCTATTCCTAGCAGTCTTACATCCACTGATATCCTATGAGTGGCCAAACAGGCCATAAATCATATATTTTATGTAATCTAATGGTATGAAAATAAATCAGCAGTGTTCACATATAAATCAATAAATTATGGTTAAAAATATATGATTTATGGCCCATTTGGCCCCTCATAGATACTGGCTCTTGGTGGCCATCCACACCTCACACCTTGCCTGTTGTTAAACCACAATCAGAAAAAAAAGGAGCTGTGGCTGTTGATGGACTTACAAGCGCTGAAAGAAGGAGAGCAAGTGAGGCCGAGGAAGCAGGTCCCCGCCAGGAATACATCTGAGCGTTCGTGAAGTGGGATATATGGAGCTCCACTTGGAACACAACACGGGAATGAAGTTCTAGTAATGTTCGCTAGGGGTTGCCTCTTCTGGAGTCAGTAAACTTGCTGTACGGTAGTGTGTGTACTCTCCTGTGATGGACAGTTTGTTTTAAACAAAGACTAATTTGAAAAAAAAGATTATTATTTGTTGAATTTTACCTGTTTTATTCCTTTCAATTATTTGATCATTTTGATTGTTGACCTGCCTTTTTGCATAATAAACTTTGTACCCACCTTTCAATAACAAGACCTATTTAATGTCCCTCACTTGCCCAGTTTGTGAATTCTGACCATAGACTTGTTGTTGCTACTCTGAAAATCCAGCTTAGGTCCAGTAGATTACTACCTACTAGGAAAATGAAGCTGGACCTGGCCAGACTCCAAGATCAGAATGTTTTTGACAAGTTTGCACACAGTTTGTGTGAGGACCTTATGGATTTGGGTGCAACTACCGATCCTAATGTGACGTGGGAGACCTTCCGTGACATGACCCTGAAGGTTTCTGATGGTTATGTTGGTGTTACCGGTGTTCCCAGAAGGAGGTGCTTCATCTCTGGATATCATCGAGAGGAGTCACAGCGCATGGCTTGATGTCAACTCAATTAAGTAACTTTCTAAATAAACAGGATTCTGAGAAATTAATTCATGTGTTTCTAGTAGGATTGACTACTGCAATGCTGTGTTCACTGGATGTTCAAATTGTTCTTTGTACAGCCTCCAGTTAATCCAAAATGCTGCTGCAGGAATTATTACAAGAACAAGAAAATATGAACACATCACTCCAGTTCTTAAATCATTACACTGGATCCCAGTTAAGTTTGGGGTAGATTTCAAAATCCTTCTTTTAACATATAAAGCCTTAAATTGCCAAGGTCCGGCTCACTTGTCTGAACTTATCATGACTTACAGACCAGAGCACACATTAAGATCTCAAGATGCCGGTCTGCTTATGATTCCAAGAATTAATAAAATAACAGTGGGAGTTTGAGCTTTTAGTTAAAGGGCCCCTAAACTGTGGAATGGTCTGCCTGCTACTATAAAAGGTTCCCCTTCAGTCTCAGCTTTCAAATCCCAGCTGAAGACTCACTACTTCAGTTTAGGACACCCTGACAAGAGCTGCTGATTAACTGTACAGACTGTGTCTCTGTTGTTGGTCATTAGCACTAAAACATAAGTAATAATATCTAATTTGTTATTAACTCTCACCTATTCTGTTTCTCTTCTCGGTACTCAAATGTGGCACTTGGTGCCACTGCCCACCTGCCAAGTTGTTTTGCATTTTTGGGAGTTTTCCTTGTCTTCTTAGAAAGTCAAAGCTGGTGGGCTGTCAAAAGGCAGGGCCTGTTAAAGCCCATTGCAGCACTTCTTGTGTGATTTTTGGCTATATAAAAATAAATTGTATTGTATTATATTGTAACTCCGGTCTGAACCAGGAACTGTGAAGTATGGCTGTGAGGGCTCTGAAGGCAGATAAGGAGGCATTTGTTGGAGGAATCTGTGAACAAGTCACACACCATCTATGGTCTAGTGAACCACATCCATCTTACAGAGGAATCGAAAAATTCTGCACATCCGAATCTGTTCCTTGGAGAGTTGCAGTCAGGGCGGCTAATGGAACAGTCCTTATGGATGACACTGCAGTTGTGACCCACTGGGCTGGCTACTTTGAGTAACTGTTTAAAGTTGATCCTCTGGCTAGGACGCTGAATATCTCTGGATCCACAGTTCTTGAGGCTGATCCTCCAACTAGCTGAGAACCACCCAGTCTCACTGAGATTGCACAGGTAGTGAACCAGCTGAGGGTAGGGAAGGCTGTAGGGATCTGTGGTATCTGGGGTGAACTTCTCCAGGCAGGCTGTCCTCCTGGAATTGCAAGTAATCTTTGCTTCCATTTGGGAGACAGGCATCCTGGCACAGAGGGTTCTCATGGAGTGCAAATGTGAACATCAGCAGAGTTTCTTTGCAGCCTTTGTCAATTTTTGTAAAGCATTTGACTCAGTTGATTGAGCTGCCCTGTGGGACATCCTGAGATTTCGCAGGATCCCCTCAAGGTTGCTGGATATCATGGCCAGCCTATACACTGGTACTGTAAGTGCTGTGCAGAGTGGAGGCAGAATCTCTGCATTTTTACCTGTTGATTCTGGGGTTTGTCAGGGGTATGTTCTTGCTCCTATTCTATTCAGTTCTTGCATGGACTGGGTGTTGGGCAAGGTCATGGGGTCCAGTGGCTGTGGAGTATCTGTTGGCGAAGAATGATTTACTGATCTTGACTTTGCCGACAATGCGGTGATCTTTGTAGAGTCAATGGAGGCTCTGATTGGGGCTCTCGAGAGACTAAGCGAGGAGTTTGAATGTCTGGGCTTGCAAGTGTCCTGGATCCAGGCCTTTAATGACCTCTTGGGCACGGCCATCAGCAGTGTGTCTGTCTGCAGAGAGAATGTTGACCTTGTTGAGAGGTTAACTGACCTCTGCAGTGACATTTATGTCTATGGTGAGTATTCCTATGAAGTCAGTAGATGGATTGGGAGAGCATGGGGTGTCATGAGGTCGATGGAAAGGGGTGGGGATCTCCCGATATCTTTGCAAAAGGATGAAAGTCCAAGTCTTTACAGCCCTGGTGCTTCCTGTCTTGCTATATGGTGGCGAGACATGGACGTTATCCAGAGACCTGAAACAAAGACTGGACTCTTTCAGTACTGTGTCTGAATCCTTGGGTGCCACTGGTTTGACTTTGTGTTGAATGAGCGGTTGCTCATGGAGTCCTGAATGAAGCACATTACCTGCATTATGAGAGAGCGTCAGTGATGGCACTACGGCCATGTGGTGCAATTCCGGCTCCCGGGATCCTCATTGTTGAGGACCCGAGTGGAGAGACAAGGCCAAGGGGATGCCCACGTAACACCTGGCTGTGACAGATAGAGGGTCATTTCTGGAGGGTGGGACTGGACCGTGTGTCTGCCTGTGGGGTTGCCAACCAGGATCTCAAGCAGTTTTGTTGTGTGATGGGTGCAGCAACATGCTGTACCAGTGCATGCTCCACAACCTGACTTGACCTGACTTTCCATTGCCCCAGCCCTGTTACAAACTACCAGGGTCTTATCTGAAAGAATTAAATGAAGGGTATTCCACCCACACATTAACTCCTGACAATGGTTTCTACGTTCAACACAGCAAAAATGAAATGTGAGCAAATGAAAAGTTTTTATATCAAGCCATTAGATCTTGTTTTCCTTGTTGTAAGATTTTTTGACTTATAAAGAAATTTGTAATTAAGATTATTTAGTGTATTTTAAGAAATCTTGTCAAGTAAATTTTGCATACCCCATTGGCAAATGTTTTGATGCAAAAAAAAAACAAAACAACTTTGTTTTCTAGTCTTTGCATATGCATTTTTTGCAGTGAACCCAGTGCTGCTGGAAAGCAACTGATTCTCCAAGATGCCATACTGGAGTGAGCAGTGAGAATGACACCTCTCCAGTCTGGTTTTGGTTCCTGCCAAGTCCTCAGTGCTGCTGGGATGGAGCCTACCTCCTGCACGCCTTGATTGCAATAAGCACGTTGAGAGAATGGATGAATGCATGAGTGACTATGTGTGTGCAGTACTGCTATTTAGTTCAGAGTTTGTACAGACTCTATGCAACAAGGGGGCTTCGCCCCCTGCTCGCTTCGCTCGCCTACTCCGGCGTTTTGAACCCGTGCCCGCCGGGCAGCCACGTGTGAGGATGACGCACGTTTAATACGGAGCGTCCGCCCGTGTCACTCTGGGGCCCCCCACTGTTAATACGGAGCTCCGTCCGTACTATTATGGACTACTGTGGACCCCGTAGTGTTTCCTGTTTCAGTTTGTATTTCGGTCAGTCGAGCTTTTGTTTTTGAAGCTTTTGAATTCCGGTCTTCATTATCTGTAACCTGCTGTCCATGTGTTTGGCCCCCTCGTTTAACCTGTTTATGACGTTTTACTTTGCTTTCTACTCTGTCTTTCATTTCTGATCTCGCTTTATTCTGCTTTTGTTTCAATGACACCTGGCCCGTGGTGAACATATTTTCCCTTTTTCGAGTAATAATTTTCATTTATTTGCGATACTGTGATGTTTATTGTACTGTTAATAATGCATCACTGTAATGTGATTCACCTATGCTGTATAGTTTGGACGTGTGAGGATGACGTATGTTTAATACGGAGCGTTCGCCCGTGTCACTCTGGGTCTCCCCACTGTTACTATGAAGCTCTTTCTGAACTATTATGCGGTGCATTGTGGAGCACTGCGGACTCTGTAGTGTTTCCCGTTTAGTCGAGCTCTTTCTTTTTGGAGCAGTGCCTGCCTGGTCTGCGGCATTTCAGACGCACGTTGTAGGCACCTGTGTTCATTAATTATATTCAGGCAGGCGCGTGTTTGTATCTCGGTTACTCGTTGTTTCTGCCTTTATATTCTGTATCTCGGTGTGCATGTGTTTCGTGCCTAGGTTTTTTTGAAGCTGTTGCATTCCAGTTTTCATCATCTGTAACCCGCTCTCCATGTGTTCGTCCCCGTTCTTTAATCCCTTTATAAAGTTTTACTTTGTTTCCTACTCTGTGTTTTATTTCTGACCTCGCTGTATCCTGCTTGCGGCATGTCAGATGGTTCGTAGTCTTTCTCGTTTTACTCTGGGGATAGGGGCTTTGTTCTGTAACCTGCTCTGCATGTGTTTGTCCCTGTTCTTTAACCTCTTTATGACGTTTTACTTTGTTTCCTACTCTGACGGTTCGTAGTCTCTCCCGTTTTGCTCTGGTGCGGAGTTGGGGGTTTGCTTTGTATGGTGTCTGCGCACGTGCGTAGTCTCTCCCGTTTAACTCTGGGGGGGGAGGCTTTGTGTGGCACTTGCGCACTATGTCTTTTGCGTCCACGGGCAGGTCCCTGCATCCATATCCGGTTTACTATTCTCGTTTAGTAATATGGATTATTCACCTGTATTCTAAGTGCAACAGAGATAAGCAATGATGCAACAGGATGAAATACACATGCTGAGTCTGTGTTCGGAATTTCGTAGAAAGAGAATGATTCGGGACATTGTTAATAACTTTTGGTAGTAGAGTAAGGTAGCTATTATTTTAGGTTCTGATGACAATATAGTATTGTGATTTGAAATAATTTTAAGTCTGCTTTGAATGAAACAAGTCTGAATCATCTTTATAGCATTATTGAACCCTGTCAGTGGTTCTCTCTCTTGAAATAATTTGGAGATTTGCAGCAAAGTCTGTAAAACCCCAGTCCACACTCCTACTGAATGAATTATTCAAAAGCCATCCATCTTATTAATGCGGGATTAACCATCTATCTGTGACACCACACTAAGATAGGAAATATAAAGAAGTAGCATTCATGGTTCCAAACCTAGCAAGAAATGATAACAATTATGGAATTCAACTATACACAAAAGAAAACATTCTCAGCTCACTGCCCAGGTACTCCAGAACCATCTCCACCTTCATGAATGAAGGTTAACCACTCTCAAAAGATTCTCACCATTTTCCTTTTTGGGTCAATGAGCATGTCTAGTTCACTTTATTCCACAATATGTTTCCTTTCTCGCAGGTAGACCTTCACCTTTATCCAGTGCTACTGCATCTCCTGAAACAGTGGACAGTTCTGAACTTTGGATTTTCTCCTTAAGCAAATGAGTTCAAAGAGAACTTCTGAATCACATCACTGGGTAGCATTCCTGAAATCTTTTCCTATCACATAACCCAGCAAAGTAATGGATCTGATCCATCCCCATGGGTTACTTACAGATATTGTCAGAACTCACCTATAAAAAGTAAGCTGCTTCCTCTTTTTACTTAACCATGGCAAGGTGACTGAACCTTATAGGCCCGAGTCAGCCAAGCAGTCATTATCATTAAATGAGAAGCAAAACAAAACACATGAAAACAGATAACACAAGGCAAGGCATGAAATGATAGAGACCTTCAGAAACATGATGGGTTCACATACCTTTTCTGTTACAACTGCAGATTGAAAGTCAGGCACAATTTGGGTGTAGAAGAAGAATCAGAAAAAAATGTCCCTGTCCTTCATTAAATATCTGTGGACACATGTTTCAGTAACTGTGTGGTGACATTATATTAAAGCCAGCAGTAGGAAGAGATGAAAAACTCCTTAAAATTGATCTCTAGCTCCATCTGCTGGGCCATGCTTGAAAATTATACTACATTAAAAACATAGGAAGTGGTAAATTAATGGTGGCTTAGAGGTTACTGATGCTGCTTAACAGATCCAACATCCTGAGTTAAACTTCCATATTTAATTATTGTCTGTATATACTTTTGTCACGATACTCCATATTAGGTTAATTGATCATTTCAAGTTTTAGTGTGGTTGTGTGCGTGAGTGGGCCATGCAATGGATTTACACCCTGTTCAGAGGTTCCGTGCACCCAATACTGCTGGGACTGTGTCCAGCCCACTCGGACCCTCAGTCGGAATAAGTGTATTTGAAAATTGTATGCTATGGTACACAGAATGAAATAAAATGTTGCTTTTTATGATTAAATTTTCTAAAACATTTGCATTTTCCATTTATTCCATATATGACTCCACTTTATACAAAATGGGTGTTGCAAAAAGTCAAAGTCTGTCCCAGCAGCATTGCCGAGTAGAAATCAGCCTTGAATGGGATGCTATGGTGGTCCATCAAATGTCAAGTGTCACACTCACACCCATGCCCACAATTGGCCAGATTAGATATGTCAACACAGCTATCCAACATCAGCACTTACGTGTATTTCTTGCAGTGCCCAGGAATTGGCTGGATGACAAAATGTCCAAGAAAAGATGTTACTGGCATAGACTAGAACATCTTTTTTTCTTTATCGTTCCAATAATCTTAATAATACTTGATTTAAACAGGAAACACTTGGACCTTCAATGCTTGAAGAAAGGTGGGTTATGCTCTTCTTCAGGAAATACTCCAGTGTCGCTCTGTTGAGGGTGTCACCACCTTTTCATGCCTTAATAGGGTGTATGGCTGTCTATTTTATGTATTACTTATGTTTGTGGTGAAAACAAAGCAACGAAGACATGTAGGTTAGGTGGATTGGCGATTCTAAATTGGCCCTAGTGTGTGCTTGGTGTGTGGGTGTGTTTGTGTGTGTCCTGCGGTGGGTTGGCACCCTGCCCGGGAGTGGTTCCCTGCCTTGTGCCCTGTGTTGGCTGGGATTGGCTCCAGCAGACCCCCGTAACCCTGTGTTCGGATTCAGCGGGTTGGACAATGGATGGACAAAGCAACGTGCTTCACTGTCATCAGATATCATATTCCTTTGCCAATGTTCTTTTCTTGTCATCCATGTTGCGTGGTCATGCCGTGGCAGAAGGACTTGAAGTGTAAGTACATGGCACAGGTAGCCGGCACCTCTAATTCTTTGCTCATGTAGGACTTTCTTTTGATCTTGGAGTGTATGACTTGCGCTTATGATGGAAACAATCAATCGGACTGTGCAATGTGCTTAACCCGCCACTTGCTGTGAGAAGGAAATGAAGACCAATTTTTCAGGTTAAAGTCCCAGTGGTTTGTAAGTTACTGTGTGACAGACAGATGACACTTGGCATTTTATATTTTTAGATTATTAACATTTATGTACATTAAGAGATAATTTTATTGTAAATTCTATAGATATGTTCATATTTTCATGTACTTATTGAGTATTTTTGCCTTCAATATTGTGTTTTAAAAATGTTTCACAAAATTAGTCCATAAAGTTCTTTTGATTCATTAACAGCTTGGCTATCCCAGTATCTAATGTTAGACCTTATGTCCTACTGTTAATCAACATTCTTACATTCATTAAGGTCCCTTAATGTTTTTTTTTTCAGAAATGTCATAAATGATGACATTACTAAGGACTATAAGAACTTACTACAGAGCTGATTCCCACCTCATGCAGGGGTGCAAGACACAAATGCTGAGAAAACCAAAGATTTTGTTAGCTGGAAATCTGTAAGAAGTAAACACATCGTCCCACAGCTTCTCTAATTCTGCTGCACAGACACTGAACCCAATCACTGTTATATTTCTTCAAGTCATCAATAAAGAAATCACTGTTCATATAAGAGAACAAAAAAGCAGTTTGGTGTTTGCCAGGTTGTTACAGTCATTCCCAAGAGTCACCCATCCATCTCCACCTTTTTGGTTCTGGAAAACGTCCATGTTAGGTCATTTATAGCTGCTGGCCAGTTCTTTCTTTTAACTGTGCTCTTAACTTCATTAGCTGTTTCCCACTTTATGAATTGCTATGAATCAGTGTGTACAGAGAGAGCTGGATTTGTTTCTTAAATTAGGTCTGTCAAATTGTTTTCTATGAAGAAATCCATCATCGAGCCTCCATCCATTTATTAAAGTGGCTTAATCCATTTGTATTCTTAAATGAATTTCCAGTCTATCCCTGCAGCAGGTGGTCTGCAAGAATGAACCCAGAACTGAGCAGCTGTGATTTTCAGCATACACTCATACACCTACACTCTCTCTATAAAAGGCCAGTTAAGCATTGCCAACTAACTTAGTCCATATGTCTTTGGGATGCTATGAAGAACATGAGGTGTTGGAGATCCAAAGGATGAATGGTCCTATAATTATAAACTGGTTCTTAAGACAGTAGAGACGTTTTCAGCAACCAGTGGGAGTTCTAGCAACATGGCCTTAGTGGATGGCACTTAAACATGAAAATTCCTCATGAAAATGGCAGGAGTCATAATGGGCTCATAAATGCCCACAACCACATGACGTACTAAAACAACTGGGATTTCTGATAGTGTGTTGAGTGATATAGCACAATGTTTACAGAATACATCAATAGGAACCAATGAGTTCTGTATGATGCAGGCCCTGGGCCACCAGTGGTCCCTGACCACTTTTGTTTGTTTCGTTCATATCACACAACAGGAACTGTAACCTTTATGAAAAATATGTGACATGCAAAGAAGATCCATTCAGTGCGAATGTGAGATGCATTTGGGGATTCACAGGGACACTCCCTATTGTTTTGATGCGATGTACGTATACCATAGGGCATCAGAGAAGTGGATATGTAGAATGATGTGGTGCAAAATGCAGCATGATCCAGAATTTGCAGGGGACCTCCTTCGCATTATTGCTTCGAATCACTCATAACTTCTCACACAAGATTATTGCTTCAAAGAGGTGAATGGCAAGGCACACCAGAGAGATGACTATAAAGAGTGATGCAGTGTGAAGTGTGGTGCTCCATCTTCACCGATAACTCTCCAAAGTCCAAACTAACAGATTTGCAAGATGACGTCAGTGCTTTTGGTTGACCAATCAGCAAAATTCATCACACAAACTCAATCCACAATAGTTCCTGGTTGAACAAAAAGTTCTTACCATGGAGTAGGAGCCAAAAAGGTACCAGGAACTACAAATGGGCCCAAATTTCTATGGTTCCTCAAAACATTAACTTCAAGCTGTACAAAGCATTTCATCTAGAATGTTGTGTTCAGACCATGCAGTTATCACATATTGCAGAACAGAAAAAACAGCACAGGAGAAAGTCCAAAGGTGTGTTTCTAGGCTCATTTTAGGACTGCTGGATATAATCTATGAGGAATATAGTCAATCATTCCAATTTAAACAAATGGAGGTTAAAAGACATATTGATATTTTTAAAAATTATTTTGGGATGCTAGCACTTTAACATAGGAACCTTTCCATTTCAGCATAAAGTTTGTCTTGCCCCGGTGAAGGTTTCCTAGTGGTATGGGGAGCAGTGCTAGACTTCACAAAGAAGAACGCTACTTCTAAAAGCAATAGAGATATCTGCCACCTATGTCCTGCCATGCTCACACCCTCCTCGCTGTTAGTGCTGAAGTGTCTATCAGGTCCACACCACAGATGACGAGTCTCACCTTTCAACCACAGCCTCCTAATCTGAAAACAGGCCTCAGTGTCAGTACCAGAATGCCAAACCACACAGCGATCAAAGGAAACCAAAGCAACTCTCAAAGCTTTGTGGCACTACAGCACAACCAGCCTGTCTGTGCCCCATTACAAATAACTCTACCACCTATTGGATGAGCACCTTGACATATTTACTCTTACCAGAACAGATTTAGTCCAGCACAGCAAGCACACAAATGATGCTGCTCACATTTACCTACACCTGCACTGGGCACAGTTTATGACATTTCATGGTAATGCCCTTATAATTGTGCGATGCTCCTGCTGCCTTTGAGCGGCTGATGGGACGGGTTCTAGCTGGAATTCTACTCGGCCACTGCATAGTGCACTGTCCTTGGATGACCTGTTGGTACATGCCCTAGTCTGTGAAAAAGCCTTTGCCCATTTGAGGGAAGTGTTTGCAGCCAGCAAAATTTCACCAGCTACAAAGAGAACCCAAATTCCAGGGCACATAGCACAGCAGAGATAACCACAAATCCCACAAAGATTGGAAGCATCTGAAACTGAACATCTAAATCCAAAGAGCTCTGCACTTTCCTGGACTTGGCATATTACCATCAACATGTGAATTTATCTGAGGGAATTGTTGGCACCATTATGTCTATCGATCAACTTGTGCTGCAAATATCATGATACCAAGATTGGTGGATTAGCAGATAATTTGGAATCTGCTAACTCATTACAGAAGGACTTGGACAGCATACAGGCAGCATACAGGCAGATTTAATGTCAGTAAAAGTAAAGTATTACACATAGGAAGTAAAAATGTTAAGTTTTAATACACAATGGATGGTTGGAAAATCGAGAGTACACCTTATGAGAAGGATTTAGGAGTCATAGTGGACTCTAAGCTATCGACTTTCAGACAGTGTTCAACAGCCATAAAGAAGGCAAACAGAATGTCAGGTTATACAGCGCCCTGATGTGTGGAGTACAAGTCCAAGGAGGTTCTGCTCAAGCTTTATGATGCACTGGTGAGGCCTCATCCGGAGTCATTTGTGCAGTTTTGGTCTCCAGGCTACAAAAAGAACAGAGCAGCACTAGAAAAGGTCCAGAGAAGAGCAACTAGGCTGATTCCAGGGCTACAGGAGTTGAATTATGAGAAAAGATTAAAACAGCTGAGCCTTTACAGTTTAAGTAAAAGAAGATTAAGAGGTGACATGATTGAAGTGTTTAACATTATGAAGGGAATTAGTACAGTGGATCGAGACTGTTATTTTAAAATGAGTTCATCAAGAATACGGGGACACAGTTGAAAACTTGTTAAGGGTATATTCTGCACAAACATTAGGAAGTTTTTCTTTATACAAAGAATGATAGACACTTGGAATAAGCTATCAGGTACAGTGGCAGACAGTAAGACTTTAGGGACTTTCAAAACTCGACTTGATGTTTTTTGGAAGAAATAAGTGCATAGGACTAGGGAGCTTTGTTGGGCTGACTGGACTGTTCTCATCTAGATTGTTCTAATGTTCTAATGTTCTATCAGTGGTCATCAGTGTGCGAGAAGGTGTTCTGCCAGCTCAAAAAGGCTCTGGGCACAGTGCTTGTCTTGGCAATCCTGGACATCAAGAAACCAATAGGGACTAGGGACTAACCAGGGTATGCACACCAGTAACTAGGTGATGGGCAATCCAATTCTAGGTGGAAGGAGGGACAGTGAGCATCATTGACTACTATAGCCACTTCCCAAACAGAGCAGAGCAGAATTACTTTGTGCTATGCAAGGAACTATTGATGGTAGTTTCTGGTTTTTGACAGTTCCAGACTTGTCTCTATGGGTAACAGTTTACCCTGCAGATGGAACACAACTCATTGACCTAGCTAATTAATTTCAATGAGCCAGAGAAACGGGTAGCAAGAAGATGGGAATGCTGCAGGGTTATACCTTTAACAACAAGCACAGAGCCTGGAGTCATCATGCCAGTGTTAATGCCCTGTGATGCAAGCTCTGTATCTCAAACAATGTGGCTATTGTGCCTGGATCCAGCTACTGAATATGATGAAGAACAAAGTGCACTTAAAGAGCTGACTACACAGCACAATATCAGCAGAACTGAGTTCTAGTGGCCATATGAGATATACCCAGCTGTTGTCAATGTACAGCTGATTGCAGAGCCAATCATGAACTTATGTTATACCGCATGGTCCCACAGTGGAGACATACTTCATTCAGTGAGAGAATCTAGAGCCATGGGATGGACTGCTCTGTCAAAGACGTCCATGACTTGCTGCCTTCTTTGGCAGCTGCTTTGCCACAGAGCCTCGAAGATAATATAAAATATTACATGTAAGAAGTGAAAATGTAAGATTTGAATACACAGTGGGAGGTCTGATAACTGAAGACACTTTATGTGAAGGCTTTAGGAGCTGTAGTGGACTTGTCACTATCAACCGCCAGACAGAGTTCAGAAGCCATTAAGAAGGCTAAAAGAATGTTATGTTATATAGCATCCTGATGTGTGGAGTACAAGTCCAAGGATGTTATGCTCAGGCTTATAATGCACTAGTGTACTATGTACAGTTTCAGAGGAGAGTGACTAGACTAATTCTCCGGCTATGGGGGATGAATTATGAGGAAAGATTAAAAGAGCCAAGACACTTGAGTTTCAGCAAAAGGAGATTATGAGGTGACATGAATGAAGTGTTTTAAACTATGAATGAAATTAGTACCTGCGGTGGGTTGGCACCCTGCCCGGGATTGGTTCCTACCTTGTGCCCTGTGTTGGCTGGGATTGGCTCCAGCAGACCCCCGTGACCCTGTGTTCGGATTCAGCGGGTTGGAAAATGGATGGATGGATGGATGAAATTAGTACAGTGGATCAACAACAATGTCAACAAGAACATAGGAACACAGTTACAATGTCATTAAGGGTAAATTTCACAGATAGATTTGGAAGTTTTCTTCACAAAGAAAAAAACTTAGACACAAGGAATAAGTTACCAAGTAGTGTGGTAGACAATAGGACTATGGGGACATTTAAAACTTGACTTGGAGTTATTTTGGAAGAATTAAGTGGATAGGACCAGTGAGCTTTGTTGGGCTGAATGGCCTGTTGTTTTCAAAATCTTTCTAATGTTCTAATCAACATTATGGCCACAGAGGGAAAGAAGACCACCTTATCACTTCAAGGAGTTTGAATGATGTTGTAAAGAACTGGAAATGGGTGACAGGAATACTGTCAGCTGAGCACATTCCAACTGGCAGAAAAGCACGATATTTTGGACCATTACACAAATTCGATGCTGGATTCCAAACTACAAACCACTCTCTCAGCTCACATTCATCCATCCTTTTTAGTCAAATAAACAGAGCAGATGATCTATTTCCCCTCTGATCACCACGTGCTGGCACAGTGCTTTGCTATAGCATCAAAAGCAACTGTACAAATCAACCACAGTTACAATGGAAAACTGCAAAGTATGGTACAATACAAATGTGTTAAATTAATAAATTAGTGGAAGAACTCAGTCCAAAAACCCAGCTTATGTCCCCTTATCATATCACCTGATAGGATTCGCCACACCATGTGGCCCCCAGCACCTCCTCAGCAGTCTCAGATGTTGAGTAAGCAGCTTGCTCTCTGAAACCGAGCTCCTTCCTGTCACAGTGTGCAGAGAGAGATGCAAAAGGGGGGAGGGAGAGGAAGAGGAGGCATTCAGACAAAGCGTCCTACATCGGCTCCAGTCATCACTGAGAAGTTTGTCATCGGCAAACCTGGCCTTCACTTTTGTTTTTTTGCACAAAAAAGAAAGGAGAGGAAAGACATAGGGTGAAACAGAGAGAGAGATGAAAAAGAAAAAAGTTCCTGTCATTGCTGGATGCTACCTTGGAGCTGACCGTGCCTTTGATGGTACCTGCTGTTAAGCTGGCTGAAAAGAGGGGCGTCACCTGGACAAAAAAATAACAGATGTACCTCATGATGGTGTCCATGCCAGCTGCTGATTCCTTCATTTCATAGCTTGTTCCATCCTTCATCTGGTGAATGGCATACTGAGACACTGGAACCTGGCACTGGCCTCCCTGCTTTGGCTAATTTAAATTTGTTCTGACTCATCTCACTCTGCTGATGATTGTCCTCCTTTTTGTATCCCTTTGGTACTGGTCACGGTCTACACAGGGATTCACTGTTGTTGCTGGGACTCATTTAAATACTTAATAAGTATTGCAGCAGACTATTAGGGAAGCCAGTTCAGCTTGACATCGCTGTCTGCCTATTTCCAAGGTCAAAGTAACTGTCTATGCATGGTTTGCTGCTGGAAAAAGTGGGATATAAGAAGCGGAGAGCACAGGGAGTGCATTAGTGGAGTGAGTCCATGGCGTCTTTGCTGATGAAATTGTTTAAATTCCGAGGAGAAAAAAAGAAAATAAAAAACTATGAGAATGTCCAACGTGATGAAGATCCTCAGTTAGACTGGGAGACATTGGGCGAGCTGGGAGATGGAGCCTTTGGGAAAGTCTACAAGGTAAGGATATGAGCTTATACTTTTCAGTCTTCCAAAACCAAAGAGTCTCAAGACACAAGCCTATATGTAGTGGCTTTCATGCACCGTGGTCCGCCACACACAGTTACTAGAATCATCCCTTTCTTGTTGTTTTTCTGTAAGATATTTCTACCATTAAGGTTTAAAAAAAGGTATCTGCAGTAGACAATGCGAACTTGCCATAGGGAACTTTGCGTAACTCTTCAAAGATATGAGATATGAAGTCTCACTGGTCATGCAAGGCTCAGAATGTATTTCCTCCTACATGAGTGTTACACGTCTGCCCCAGGCCTTAGCAGGTATGATACTGCAAGGAGCAGGTGATTCAGAAACCACAGGCATTTCCCGTTTGCTTACTTGAGCTCGTCTGTACTTGTCACTGTCACTTGATGTTGTGATTCTTTTAGGTGATGGGCTATGATTAGATGGCTCTCCTAAGGGAATAGACCCGTCAGGCACAACAATTATTCTGACAACCCAAGAGAACCTAATGTTCTGCGAGTCGTTGTGCTCAAGGAACTTGCAAGATCACAACACTTTGTAATTGTTTATATTCATTTTGTATATTTTGAGGCCAGGCTGGTCAAATCAAGTGACTTACTTTGAATTACAAAGAGAGCCAGAGGAAGGCATTCAATGTCAACTGTGTGGTTTGAAGTCCAGGGACTTAGCCACTACATTCAAGAGACAAAAACAGAACACGGACAACTGAAGTGCACCTCTCGACTTCCTGGAAATTTAAATGGCCTGACAATGAATGACCACAATCAGCACCACTACTCAGTCTGAGTATTCTAACTGATACTATCAGACTCATCTAAAGGCCAGCTAAACCATTCTCAACTCATCCACATCTCTCATCATCAAGTCCTTCCGTGAGAACCCTAACTACAAAGAGGACTACTGTATTTCATTTATGTTAGGTAGAATGCCCAGAGGGGACTGGGCGGTCTCGTGGCCTGGAACCCCTGCAGATTTTTTTTTTTTCTCTGTCTGGAGTTTTTTTTTTTGCTTTTTCTGTCCCCCCTGGCCATCGGACCTTACTCTTTTTCTATGTTAACTAATGTCTTATTTTAATTTCTTATTTTGTCTTTTATTTTTCTTTTTTTCGTTATGTAAAGCCCTTTGAGCTACTTTTCTGTATGAAAATGTGCTATATAAATAAATGCTGTTGTTGTTGTTGTAGAGCCATCCATTAGAGTGTCAGAAATGCAACCTCCTCGTAATTTTCCACTGTCATGTTGTATTTTGATTTAATCATTTTGGAAAGGCTCTCACGGTGCAGTGGCAGTGCTGCACCCTTGCCATAAAGAGATGGGGTTCACATCCCAGGTGTTCTCTGCATGGAGTTTCTATGTTCTCCCCATGTCTGTGTGTATTTCCTCCAGGAGCTCAGGTTTGTCCCTACAATTCAAAGACATACAAGTTAGTTGGATTGGCATTCTTAACGTAATTGTAGTGTGAGTGTATTGTTCCTGCTGTGTACCCTGTGATTGCTGGGATAGGCTTCAGTTTCCCTGCAACCCTTCCCAGGATCAGCAGGCTAGTTAATGGATGGATGGAATGCCACTCAAGGTGAAAGGCACTAAAGTTTGTAATATAAGTGGGGGAAAGGTGGTCTAAGAAGTGCAGGCTTCAATCTACCTATAATATGAAGGAATGATATATAGCATTTTGCTTTGCCTTTCTGTTGAGAGTAAACTTGTGTTTTAATGGTAGTACAAAGGCTACTCAGGATGTCCAGCCACCTCAGATAGTGATTTTAAAACTGTATATTTTTGTACATGTTCACATATCTTTCACATATTTGCCGGTGTCCACATCGTGTTAGAGAACAGGTGGACACAGATTAGTGAAAAACCTTTTAATCCACATACATGCACATGGCACATGCCTGAATGGCATCAAACCACGTCAGGGTAATCTGTTCATTCATAAAGGACAGAGTTCCCCAATAAAATCACGCCCTCATGTCATGCAGTTTAGCTGCCATTGTTGGTTATTTGTTCCTTTAGGCATCATACTGATTTAATACAGACTGATTGATTACTTCATTGTCAAATCATTGATCCTGTAATGAAAATGGGAAGGCCAAAGGTTGTTAAACATTTCATCTCAATGGTGGATCAAAATGTTGTACAGATAGCTAAAGGGTCAGAGGATAATAGCACACTTCTGACATCTGCATATATATTACAAAATACATATTATACATTTTCCAAATTTTAAAAATATTCCTGACCTTGAAAACTAAACCAGATGTACACAAAGCTCCATCAGTTATTTGATTTGTGTTACATTCTTAAGAATTTTCCTGATGAAGTAACGCTCAGACTGTTACAAAAGAATTCAAATGCAATGGTGCCATTTAAGCCAAATGGAAAATAAAGTAACTATATTGATCCCTCCATTTCAGAAACTCATTTAATCAATTTCTGGATTATATCAAGCCAAAGGATATCCTAGCAGTACCAGATACAAAACAGCAGCCAACCTAGAAGGTGTACCAACCTATGACAGGGCACAAAACCCTAATAGCAGGCTGGTTTAGAGTTGTCAATTACCATAACCCACATATCTCAGGAAACACAAAGAGATAGAAAAGTCAATAAAGACAATCGAGAGTGACCAGGCCAAAATTTGAAACTAGTCTTCTGGGGCGTGTGAAGCAGCAATGCTGCCTACAACACCTTAAAAACATAATAAGACATTTGAAATATAAATGCCACTTCTCCATTTGAAAACACCACCTCCATTTGTGCTATTGTCCCACAATTAAAATTGCTTTACAATACCAAAGAGTCTTTTGACTCCCATTGTTTTGGGGTTGGGTTAGTTGACAATGTACTGATAAACACCTTAAAAAGATGGAAAATTAAGGCTTTTCACAGTGAGACAAGCAAATGTCAGAATTGTAGGATATGGCCTTTGGTTTAATTCTGATGGAAGAACTTTGTCTGTCACTTACTTTTAAACTTTTAGTTCAGTTTTAGGCCAGTAGTTGCAAGGGTTTTCTCCAAAATGAATTGGTGATATGTGTTTGAATTTAATAAGGCTAGGTACAGAACAGAACAACAAAAGCTCCTTGCCTGAGTCGTCAGTATAGAGCAAAAGGACAAAGTTTATTGTAGCCATGATGGGTTCAACTCCTGTAAGTTACACAAAACTATTGAAGGGTGTATTATCATAAAGTTTGTGTGACTTACCAGGAATGTCTATTATGGTTGTTTATCCCCACCCTTGACGATTAACACACACAAAGATAACCACATGTACACATAGCGATCCTATCCAGACAAAGTATTGGGTATTGCCAATTGCCAGTCACTCCATAATACTCTGCATAGGATTCTTTACATAGGGACTCACTATCACCTGCTCTAACAAACATGTGGGAGTCGTCACAACACACATAAAAGCGCAACTCTTTTGGTTATAAGCAACTTACTAACCAAACTATGTCTTACTTTTCACTCAGTTGTTCTAATTATTGAAGAGCAACCTCAATAGCCTTGAATAAACCCTACGGGCAAAAGAGCAGCAGTCTTCCCCACACTAGGTGCCCTCTTATTATTTCAATCACTTTTGACAAAAGGCAAAGTATGGAAAATTTAAAAGAAATATGGTATTTATTAATGTATAACAATAGCAAATAGAAGAAAACATAATAGAAAATAAAATAGGTAGATAAGTCTGGAAAAAACAGTCTTAGAAAAGCTTACTGAAAATCTGAAATGTCCAGGAGTGGATGTTGTTCTGGGTGGCTTCTGATTTAGTGATGATGTTATTCACATGGTTACATTTTCTGACGTCCAAATCACATCTCTTGATCTCTAATGTTGCTTCCTTTGTCGTTGGCTTTCTGTCGTTTTTGTTTTTTGGTCCCTCTGATCAAAGTGTTTGATCTTTTAAGTACCTCCATACTCTTTCCTTTCTCAAGTATAAACTAATTCTGTAATTCCTAGTCCTATGGCATCCATCCACTGCAAGTTTATTAATTAAATAAAACAGGTTCTGTGGCATCTGTGCTTATTTCCCATTCCCAGGTCATAAACTAATTGAAAAAGAAACCGAATGGAGCAAATGCATAAATTACTTGTATTATACAGGAAGAATGTACAAGAGAACATGGTTACACTGTCTCTAATTAAAGTACTGTAAATTTTAGGTTTGTTTGAGAGAAATAATTAAAATTTAATATGACCAGTCTCCAGTTCAAAAATATATGATTTTCCACACTGCACACTTATCCACATTGGTTAAGTTTAACATTGACAGTTTGGCTGAAAACATAATAAATTTCACAAGTGACTTGATGCAGTTGAGTCCATTCCGCCTGTTGAATTGCTAAGATCACCCAATATCTCATTCCGTGTACAGGATTACCCAATTTCTCAGTTAAATGCTTTTTAAAAGCTTTAAGGCTTTACTAATCACTAAGGCATCAAGTGAGGCCATTCCTCAAGATGGCTGTATATACCACTGTTGACACACCTGGCTGGCTAGAAGTACAAACATGTCATCTGTCCTTATCCAGTTAGATCTCTCCTCTGCCTTTGACGTTGTCAACCATAAATTCTCCTTTCCAGACTCTCTGACTTTGGCATCACTGAAACAGCCTCAGGTAGTCTGAGTCTCTTGGGAAGATCATAATCTCTGTCCTGGCAAGGAGAAGTGTCAAGGGTACCCCAGGCAAGGCTTGGTGCGAAACACTCCTCTTCTCTCTTTACACCTTCTCACTAGGCCCTATGATCAATGTCCCATGGTTTTTCTGATTAGTGATATGCCGATAATACTGAACTATATCTGTTGTTCCCTCCAAAGAACCACATGGTATCAGTTAGAATATCGGCATGTCTCACTGATAATTGAAACCGAATGAAGGAAAATCATCTCCAGCTAAATATGGCAAAGATGGGCCTTCTTGTATTCCCAGCTCATTCGTTTATTCTGCACTAGATCTCTGTTTATTTTGGCTTCTCGAAGTCTGCACACAACTTCAGTGTGGTGTCAGGGTTGCTCAGTCTTTTAGATTCACTTTATACAATATTCTTAAAATTAGATTGTATATGACAGAATATGTGGCACAAGTCCTGATCCAGGTTTTGGTTTTATCATGTGTGGACTACTGCAACTCTCTGCTAATGGAAGTACCAGCAAGTGTCACCAAGCTGCTGCAGATGATTCAAAATGTAGTGGCATGTCTGGTATTCAATCAGCTGAGGTGGACTCATGTCACTCTTCTTTTCAGAGCAGTCCATTTGCTCCTTGTAGTGACACATTTTAGCTCAAATCCATGATATTTGCTTAAAGAGTAGTCAGTGGGTCTCCCCCTAGGTTTATGGAGGTGCTTGTGAGGTTCTATGCCCCTTCTTGTCCACACGAGTTTGCTAATGAATAGCATTAGATGATGTCACCTCTGCATAGCATCAAATCTTAATCTAGACTCTTTTCTTGTGTAGTTCCCACCTGGTGGAATGAGCTGACCACATGCATTCAAACTTCTGACTCCCTCAATGTGTTGAACAAGCATTTGAAGATTCTTGTCTGGTGAATTACTGTCTAACTGATATTAGTTGTGTCAGGGGATAATTCCTTATCCGGAACAGAGCCTCCGAACAGACAGATGGAAATCCCAACCAGGAGAAAGGAAGCAGCCAGACCCAGAAGTGATGATGGAGTGGATGGATGGATGGACAGCCTATCAGAAGATGTTGTTGGGGACTCTTTATTCCCCCAGTACACTAGATGGCAGTAGCCCTCCAAATTGGTGTCCATTTGGGAACCAGCAGGGAATGCTAGCTAGATGTAGTCTGCCAACACAGCTTTGCTGGGGACCATGAGTGCTGCAAGGGGATGCTATCAGGAGACGCACTCCCCAATTTATGGGACTTCCACATGACCCGGAAGCACTTCCATCAGGAAGTGGCCATGGTACTGGAAGTACTCCCGGGTCCTCAGTAAAAGGGACCGCACTTCCTTGTCCAGGCAAGTTGGAGCTGGAGGGATGTGGAGTGACACTCAACTGGAGGAGGGCAGTGTGGTGGTGAAAGGAGAGACAGGAGGAGAGAGAAATGATACTGGTGCTTGAACTTTTTGTTACTTTGTGGAAGTGTGCTGAATAAACACTCCTTTATTTGAGCCCGGGACACTTAGTGTGATCAAGTTTTGGGGGTCTGTGGCTCGTTGATGCCCCAGGTTCCATCACAGCTGTAAGTTTTTTGTAACCTAGGAATTGTAACTTGCTTGTATTTTTTTCCGAGCTCTTCAATTGTGATATTCATTTTTGTTCCCTTGTCCTGTAAACAACTGATCTCAGTCCTCCAGACTGATTTCTACTTGATTATGTTGATCTCTTTTGTAAGTCACTTTGGAAAAAAGCATCGGCTAAGCAAATAAATGAAAATATAAAATGTAATGCTAGAATAATGTCACTACAGTTTGTTTCTAATTTCCTTGATCCCATATGCGCAGTAGTCCTTCTGAGTAGCCACATTAAATACACATACTTACACATGCGTTTTGCTTTTTTGGCCACTTGGGGGATCATTGAAAGCTTTATAGAAAACCCATGTAGGAAATTGTGGGTGAGTAGAATCGATTGAAGTTAGTCATTTATCATTTTTTTCTTTTGGTAATGCTAATAATTCATTAGACCAGTGTTTCCCAACATAAGTCCTGGGGACCCACTGTGGCTGCAGGTTTTTGATCAAACCAAATTCCTAATCAGTGACAACACCTGATAGCACTGATCTTATTTAATTAGTTGGTATTATTTTTCTTTTATTCTACATTCAGAAAAGCACAGCAGCATGATTTTTACATTTATAAGACATTTAGAAATATTTCTGCTTTTGCTATAGATTTAAATGTTTAATTCTCTTTTGTTGATTTCATTATATTTTGCCCTTTCTCTGTGCATTTTTCCCCCCCTTCGTTGTATCTTAATAATAACAATTAAAAATAAGCACAGCAGACACGCTGGCAAACAATAACCAATAACTGAATAATCAAAGGCTGCAACTACTTTAGCATCAGATCCACTAATTAGTAAATAATGGATTAATTAAACAGTTAGAACACATAGAAAAGTAGAATGAAAATCAAGATAAAAATATTGTTAAAAAGAAAAAAATACATTATTCCATATAACTGCTTGGTACATTTTACTATATATAGAGAATAGAATTCTTTATTGTCATTATGCATACACATAACAAAATTTTTTGATATATATATATTTACCAAACTTAGTTTTCTAATTTCTTTATTGTTCCCAAAACACAGAACTTGGGAAATAACACATCAGCCCAGGAGTTCAATTAAAAACAGAAGCTGGTTGGAACAAAAACCTGCAGCCACAGGGGAAACACTGCATTAGACAATTAAGTAAGACTCCTACATTATGTCTCATGCCTTTCTCTGTAGGTTGGAATTATGGTTAATAGACTTATATCATGTTAACTGTTCCCAGAAACAGAATTGTATAATTTATTAATAAACTAGAGGATAACAGAAATATGTTAACTGCTTACATATCATTAGCAAAGACAGGATGCAAGAGAGACAAGCAGACACGTAACACAGAAGAGGCTCTCTGCACTTTGTTGATGGTTGTACACAGTTTTTAGTTTAGCGTAATGTCTTAGTCAGCTTGTCCTTGTTGGGTGTGAATGGGCTAAACAATTATGCTGTGATTTAAAGCTGTTGTTTTCACGTTTGTCAATAACTTGATGTAAAAACTAAACATTTACCTGACACTGTTATGAGCTTACTACACGGTAATTAGAAAGCAGATCCTTATCTGACTGTTTACTGGGTTCTTAGAGTTCTCATTTATCCTGGCACAGATAAGCAATTTTATGATATCAAGCCTTTAAGGAAGATATTAAGTGCAGTTGTTCAGGCTCAAGCAAAGAACGTTGCTTCTGGTGGAGTTCACTTGTTGTCTTAGCCACAAGGTTCTTTGTCTGTGGTGTGCAGAGCACACTGTTCAACTTTCTGTTGAGTCCTCTGAAACCTTACTGGGAAAAGCCTGACGTATGCTGGCAGGAGAGCTCGGGCAATGAAGCTCATTCTTGCAGTAAAGATACTTCTCAGACTGGCATCAACTACTGGTCCAGAGCTGAATCTTGGTAGAGTGAATTTTATAGGTAGCTCAGGGCCCACAACTTTAAAGCTTAATTAAGAGCAGCTTCCAGGCCCTAGGAAAGTTAATTCATTCTTTGAAAAGGGTGGGCCAGCTTCCTTCTCCAAAGAGAATGGTCCAAGGTTCAATGTTTACTTTTGGTTACACAAGAAAATATGAAATTTGCCTTCTCAGCTGTACCAAAAGTAAAAGCACTGGCAAACAGGTTAAAAGATACACAAACATTCTGAAACATCTGCATCATTTGAAAGAGCAGTACTTTATTAACTGCCTCTGACAATTTGATGGTGAAACAGTGAAACTTAAAACAGTTACACATCAGACATGAAAAACTCCACACTTCTAGAATTTGTATTTTCTTTGATACTCTTTATTAAAAAGTGGTATAACACTAGGAAGAAAGGAATTTCTGGACAGGTTTGTATGAGTCTGTAAAGTGATTATGCTTCTTGTTTTACTGCAGGAAAGTTCTGCATGTAATGGGTGTCTGTCATCAGCTGATATGATTTCCAGTTTCTTCAATATCTACCTCTGACGTACACTTACACTTACCAAATCAAAAAGGCCATGGCCCCTTCCTATTACTCATGCAGTGTTGTCTTATAGACGTGTTATTTTGTCCATCAGGGTAAGACAGAGTTCAGCTTGTGATTCTAGGCTTAAAATAACTTCCCTTTTGATTTGTAGGAGTATCTATCTATCTATCTATCTATCTATCTATCTATCTATCTATCTATCTATCTATCTATCTATCTATCTATCTATCTATCTATCTATCTAGCTAGCTAGTGTCGCAGTAGAAGCGTGGAGCCACCTCTTGAACCCTCAGGTACCACTCCAGACACCGGATAAAAGTATAATTATTATTTATTAAATAATGATACTGTGCACAAAGCACCCTCCACTCCACACTCATAAATCACAAATAAACTCTCAATAATACTCTCCTCCTCGCCCAGACACTTCGCCCTCCTACCTCCCAGCTCAGCTCAATGTCTGTGCTTTCCCACAGTCCTTTTATACACCCTGACCCGGAGGTGTTCCTGCCCAATCAGTCCACAGTTCCTTATCCCTTCCGGGTTAGGGTAAACAGTCCTTTTCTTCAACCCGGGAGCACGTCGTTCCTTCCTGTCACGTGACCGTGACGTACTCCCGGGTTATAGGGCACATAAGAGTCCACGAGCCCCCCTACAGCGACTCCCGGTGGCCCCCAAGGTATCCAGCAGGGCTGTGTATAAACACTACATAGTCCATGAGGCCCTGCTGGAACTCGGGGCACGATCATGCAGTCGGGAGAGCTCCTCCTGGCGGCCTGGGGGTGATGGCCAGAATATGTAGCCGGCAATCCTCCACACTAGCTACGATATAGTGCCTTTCTTATCTATATATCTATGTAATGTTGTGATCCTACCGACTATACTAAAATGAATATCTATCCATCCATCCATTTTCCAACCCACTGAATCCAAACACAGGGTCATGGGGGTCTGCTGGAGCCAATCCCAGCCAACACAGGGCACAAGGCAGGAACCAATCCCGGGCAGGGTGCCAACCCACCGCAGGACACACACAAACACACCCACACACCAACCACACACTAGGGCCAATTTAGAATCGCCAATCCACCTAACCTGCATGTCTTTGGACTGTGGAAGGAAACCGGAGCGCCCAGAGGAAACCCATACAGACACGGGGAGAACATGCAAACTTCATGCAGGGAGGACCCGGGAAGCGAACCCAGGTCTCCTAACTGTGAGGCAAACTGCGCCACCATGCCGCCCTCCATCTATCTATCTGTGACATATTGTGATATTTACATCTGGCCAAGTTAACTGTAATCACTCAACATCATGCTTCATCATAGGTTTAAGGTCTTCCTGTTGAAAGGCAATTTTGCTAAATTCATTTAGGCCTTGCGGTAAAATGAATATCTTTGGCTCATTTATCCTAAGCGCAGTATTCTAAGTGTTGTTCAACACATTAACTTTTGTGAATTTGCACACCTTTGTAGGATGTATGAACAAAATAATATTTGACACTAACGCTCTAAAACGGCACGTCACATCTCTGAGTCAAGTCAAACATTCATGTCCTATTTGTAGGATTACCCCATACGACACATCATAACTGCCAAGACAATGCTTCTCTCTACCAAGCTTTGAATGGGTATTTATGGAAATGTTTTCTGAGAGCAGAGACATGCATGTTAAGGTTGATTGACAACTCTAGTTTGGCCTAGTATGAATGAGTTTGACCTGTGATGGACTGGCATTGCATTTAGAGTTGAGTCCTGCCTTCCACCCATTGCATCTGTAGCCCTCAACAATCTTACTTTAAAATGGACATTTTCAAAAGCAGTTTTATTAGACAGACTTATATCTTATGGGGTGTATGGCTTCACATAACCTTGTAATATGTAAATGGGTCCCATGACTCCATATTAATGCAGACCTGCATTCTTCAGTAGGAGTCCATTTTCGTTCTATTTGTTGTCTATAAGAGGCACTACTCAAATATGTCCAAACCAGATTTCATTCTTTACAGTGGTCTCTGACATGGTTGTCCTTTCCTTACACTAAACACAATAGAGCATTTAAACAAATGCACAGACTTGACGCAGCTACCTTCTCCATTACCTACTGATATTCATTAACTGAAATAAATGTAGCTGCTGAAAAGCCACAAATTCAGCTCTGTGGTTTGTTTAATATCCTCTCTCAAACTGCTCAGAATACAAAGCACTGCTTCCTGCCAACATGAAAGATGATGAGACTGAAGCACACTATCACCAAAAAGTACCTCTGTTATGATGTGCTAGAACTTGCTCTAACCAATCACTGGTAAGCCGCCTTACTTTGTTCCTGTATAATATTGTGCATTACATGGGAAAGCTCTGTGCTGCTGTGCAAAATTTTAAACATATCAAGAAAATCTGATTGGTTTCCAGTGAAAAACTGTTACTCTAAAAAGGAGCACTATCAAGGAATTGCACAACCAAATTTTATTAATTTTTCAAAATGTCTAGTAGATATTAAAAATTACAAATTGGTAACACTTTAGAACATGGACATTGTCAGTTACAAAAACATCAATAATTTTCTGATTTGGGTCCATTCAATTTAAGACCACAGCAAACATCATTTTGTTTAAAAATGCACATCAAATATTCATGTTTGTCCTGTACTTATTTAAGCAAGGAGAAAGAGTCTCTTAAGAACATGAGAACGTAACAGATTTGACAACCGAGAGGAGACCATTCAGGCTCATTCATTCAGCTAACAGTAAAGCCAGAGGATTTTTGCTGCTCTAGGCGAAGTTGTAAATGGCACCCTGCCACCCCCTTTGTTTGGAAGGGAATCATCATAGCCAGACCTGTACATTCAGACCCGGAGACAGCAAAGTATTTAGGACCTTGAAATCACAATTTGAAAATGTCAAGCTATACCAACCTCTGTTTACAAGAATGTCTCTTGTGGGGAGCCATTTCAGAAAATAAGTAGAAGTTGGGCTGTATTAGTAGTCTTTATGTATTGCTTTTAAAATGGAGAATCACACCACATGTATTATTGCTACACTTGTGTTAGGTTATGTATAGTTATAGTATCTATTTAAACTGACAACTAAATCTGTGCCTTTTGATGATGGTGACATCTTTTACATACTGTGTATATATATATAATTTTTTTTTAACAAAGACATTACCGTAATATATACGTGTTATTTAAATTATTTAAATAAATTTAAACTAGGGATAATGACAACATTCAGTGAAACTGAGAATATAATTATCTTTAAATAGGATTATTTACTCACAATTCCTATTTACATTATGCCCGTGTATGCAAATAATGCAATCTACCTATCAAAAAATCGCACAACCGCTTTAGTATGTCCAGAGTGAATCTCACAAATGGTGGTGAGCAATAGAGGATGATATTTCCTAAGTTTTAACAAAAGTTTCAATGTATGTCCATTTGGGAGATAGTTTGGGTTAATCAGCTTTTAGTATTTCACTCAATAGTTACAGTCCTGTTGCCATTTTGATCTTTTAATTTTATTTGACATTGTCTCTCTTTTATGCTACAATTTGAGGATTATTATTATTGGCCATTGTTGTTGTTGGATGTGTTATTGTTGGACTGTGTAGGTCGTTAGTCATTAAGATCGAACATCGCTAGTATACGAAAATAATTTAAAAAAAAAGTATAATCGGACATTTGTTTGGAAAAAAAAATCTTGCATCACCCAATACCGTTTCTGAGCAACAGATTATGCTGTGCATAGTTCAGACAGTGCAGGCATTGCTGAGGTGTGCAATATAAACATTTCTTTGTGTTCTGGTCTGGACAAATTTTTCCAAAAAAGATAGGAATCTCTACGTGGGGCTGCAGTAAAGGAATTCTGCTGGATCTATTTTATCAGTGCCTTTAAGAATTTTGAAGACCTGGATTAGGTCCCCATGCAGAATCCTCTGTTTAAAACTAAACAGGTTTAATTCTCTGAATCTGTCACAGTACATGTCCGTAAATCCTGGGATGCACTTGGTGGATTTCATTTGCACAGCCTCAAGTGCTACTATGTCTTTCTTATAGTGTGGTGACACGAATTGCACACAGTAATGCTGAAACCACTTCTGGAATACTGTGTACAATTTTGGTCACCATGTTACAAGATACAAAGCAGCGCTTGAAGCTATGCAGATGAGAGTAACCAAATGAATCCTGGGACTTAAAGATAGGCCTATCCCAGCTTCATCTGGCCATCTGAAACCCCTTACATACATTTACATCCTCTCACACTTGGCCAATTTGGAGTCTTTAACTAGTCTAACCTACATAGCGTTTATGGAGAACATTCAAGCTTCACAGAGAAAGTAACTGAGATAATATTCCTAAAGCTATTACATAGCAGCATTAACCACTGCACCGCCTTGACACTCCTATGTATCTCATCCATTTTCCATGGACATTTCTTCAGTTTAGAATTAGTGTCTTGGAGTAAACCATCCCTGACAACCTGAAGTGGGTACAACTAATACTGGGTATCATTTAGAAGGTTCATCCAAGTCTTTACTTCCTCAGATGTCCGTGGAAAGCTTCAATATCCCCAGCTGTGTTCTTCACCATCTACAGTATAAGTAAAGAGTGGAGTTTATCTGCACTGACCGTGTGACATCCTGGTATGAAATATGTACAGTGCAGGACTGGGAAGCACTGAGGGAGGTGGTGAAGCCTGCACAGAATATTGCTGGTGCACAGCTCCCCTCTGTTCAGGAGATACTGGATGTAACATGCATGTGAGGACAATGACAATAAACTTCGTTTTAAACTTAAACTTGAAGTTACTCTTACATGTTAATGATTTTGGTGGACCTACTGTAAGATGCTGTGTTTGTCACTGATAATGCCAATAATATTTCCCATCTTCTTTGAGGTACTGTTTCAAGATGGGACATAACTTATCACAAGTAATATCAATACCATTTGCCACCACTAGTAATCCAAAAGTACATCATAAAACGACAAACGAACTGAGATTATTATTAAAAAAGGAATATAGAATGAGTCCCAGCAACCTTAACAACTCTGTACACGTAACTGTACTACTTGTACTACCCAAATGGCCAAAAGTTTGAGGACACTTAACCATCATACCCATATAAGGTGGTTGGACGCCCCATTCCAAAGCCATTGGCATTAAAATGAACTTGGCTTCTCTTTGTGGCTGTTAAAGCCTCCACTCTTCTTTCCACCAGATTGTGCCCATTTGGTCATAAGAGCAGTTGTGAGTTCCAGCTTAGTGCAGCAGAGTTTGAATCAACTGGAGCTATGATATAAGATTAGAAGTGGCACCTGGCAGTACAGAGTTACAATAATCGATGCGGGATGTAAAAAAAGCATTGGACAAGTTTCTCAGCATTAGAAAAGGAGATGAATGAGCGAACATGGGATATGTTATGAAGGTGGAAGTGAGAACGGTTATTAATTTAGTTTATGTGGGTGGAATAAGAAAGGGAGGAATCAAAAATGACACCAAGATTCCTTGCATCAGAAGAAGTTCTGATGAGATCACCGTCAAGAGTGACTGAGGGGCTCATTTTCTTAAGTTGCACTTTAGTCTCAATTTGCAGGAGTTCAGTTTTTCTGCAATTTAATTTTAAAGTGTTCTGCTCCATCCAGGTTTTATTTTCACTACAGCAAGTTGTGAGCTGAGAAAACCTTGATGAAGGTTTACTTTTAACATTGAAATAGAGTTGAGTATCATCGGCATAAAAATGATAACCCAGGTCCAAAGCTACCAACGAAATGGCCAAGGGGAAGCATATAGATACAGAAGAGTAGAGGGCCGAGGACAGACCCCTGACCGGCGCCGAGCTGGACCTGCTGGTGCCAAGACTAACAAACTCTTGTCTGTCAGTCAAAAAGGACTTAAATCACTGAAGGGCAGTGCCAGAGATATCCAGCATGTTCTCCATTCTGGACAGTAGAATGTCATGTCTGAAAGTGTCAAAAGTTGCACTAAGATCTAACAAAATTAATTGGCTGGTTTGTCCAGAGTCTGCTGACATAAGCAAATCATTGGTTACCCAAAGCAAAGTAGTTTCACAGCTGTGCCGCGCCCTGAAACCAGACTGAAAGGGTTCCATCAAATTATTAGAAGTTAAGTATTTGGTTGAGTTGGGAGGCTCAAGAACTTTTGACAGAAAAGGTAAGTGAGAGTCCTGCCCCTTTGGACAATTGAGTACTGTATGTGTATGAGATATGACATGTTTGTGGTTAGTATAAGAGTGGTGTGCCTTGGGATGTTTTTGGTTACAAAAAATGTGCCACCACAGAAAAAAGGTTGGGAAACACCGGTCTATCAGACTGCCAGATAGTGAAGTGTGATTAATCACTCCAGAGAACATATGTCCACCGCTCCAGAGTCCAATGGCTTTACCTCACTCCAGCCAACACTTGGCATTGCACACAAGTCATCTTAGGCTTGTATACAGCTGCTCAGCCATAGAAATCAATCTCATGAAACTCCTGATGCACATTTGTTGAGTTGATGCTGCTTCTAGAGGCAGTATGGAACTCTGTAGTGAGTGATACAACAGAATCTTTATGCACTGTGTTCTGCAGCATTCAGATTTTCCACTCTATGAGTTTGCATGGTCCACCATTTCATGACTGAGCTTGCTGTTGCTACTTGATGCTACAAATTCACAATAAAAGAACTTACAGTCAACCAGGGCACATCTAGTAGAGCATACATGTCACATACTGACTTGTGACAAGGATGGCATCGAATAACAGTGACACATTTGAAGTCACTGAGCTTTTCAGTATGTCCCATTCAATTGCAAATTATGTCAGTGGAGATTACATGGCTATGTACTACTTGATTTTATGCACCTATTGATAATGGGTGCAGCAGAAACAACTAAAGTCAATGATTTGGAGGGATGTCCACATATTTTTCCCCATATAGTGTATTACTACTACTACTAAAAATAATACTACAACTCCCCCAGTGGTGCATCATGCTAACATAATACATTTTACTCTTTAATTTGGAGGTTCACATCAAAGGGATATTTGCTAATACTGTCAGGGTAAACCATTTCAGAATTTGTAGGTCCTGTAACCAAACTTGTATTTATGTATACCTGCATTTCATCTCATGGAGCCAGACATGATTGTCGAATGAGAATACATGTCTTGATGCAGAGAGAAAACAAAAAACTAAAATTTCTAAAATCAATTCAGGAGCTCAAGGTAACTGAAGCTTAATGATTGCTTTGTATAGTGCAGTGAGTGTGGCAACAAAAGAGACAGACAGACACATACACACACAGACCATCACTGGTACTTGACCCCATGCTTTTTAGAACTGTCTGCTATGATATCTGTTGTTTTGGCAATTACATCACTATATGACATAATAACAGCAAGTGAGTTTAGATAAGCACTGTGGTCTGTAGAAATACTGCGTGTTAAAACTCTGGCATGGCATGTGTCATTTCCTATTCGACAATATTTTTAACTTAGTTATTCATTTAGATGTGCACTTAGGAGGTGGATGCTGGGTAACCTAATTTGTGGTTCTGCTGAATTGTATCAAAGTCTTTAGGCAAATTTACAAAGTCACATGTTTTGAGTACCTAAATCTGCATCTCCTGTGGCTCGTTGTTATCAATGGCAGATCTTTTTATCTCCTTTTGACAGGGTGTGACACACCATTTACTCGCAAATCCATATTTTGGATTTCATATTTTACTAATGAAGCTGCCAGTTCTTTCAACCTTACCTCAACTTCTGCATCATTAGCATAACAGTGAACAGCACCATATTCATGAGTTTAGTTAATAGTTATTAGTTTAGAAATGTGACACTCAGTGGATCGTCTGATTGTTCCCACTTCTAAACAAAATTCACTCATGGTTGTCTACAGGCATAATATTAAATGTCTGGCTGTGGAAGACTAACCTGCATTTGACGCAGAAGAGCACTCTGGAGAACAGGTGTTAATAGGTGTGAAGGTGAGGGGGTGCCAGTGAGCCTCAAACCCCCAACACAAACACACAAGACTGCCCCAGGTTCAAACAAAGGGTTTTTATTTCAAATACCTTGTACCTTTCTCTCTGCTCTCTTCCAGTCGATTGTTGCCTTCCTTCCTCCCAGCTTCGACTCACCTGGACAAGGCAGTGCAGTCCTTCTGTTGAGGACGCAGGCATACTTCTGGTGCCGGGGCTTTTGCACGTTTGAAGCATTTCCAGCTGAAACAGAAGTTCCCAATAGTACGGAGTGTAACACCTTGCAGCGCCCTTTTGCGACACCCATGGACCCCAGCAGGAATGCGTTACCAGACTACAATTCCTGGCATGCCTTACTGCTTTCCGACCAGGCACCAATATCTATGGCCACTGCCATTTATCTTCCCGGAGAAATAAACAACCTTCAGTTGTAGTCCTTCCCTGCCCTTCCCTTTTATCCTGGTCAGGGAAGGTACTCCAGTCCTGCCAGGAAACCTGTCCAACTGCCTGGGGATACCCATTCAGATAAGGAGTCTTCCTCTCCTTTGTCTGGGATGTCTGTCCACCCCCCTGGTGAGTCTTGTTTGGGTGCGGCACCTTTTTCTCTCTCTCAGCCAGGATATCTGTCTGTCCACTTCGAGCGTCCCATCCAGGTAAGGAAGCTTCCCCTCTCCTGTTGCCCATCCGCCTCGTGTTGCACTTATATAGGTCACTAGCCAAAATACCCAGGGTTGCCCGGGAGGAAAATAAAGTGTTATTTTTTTAATTGTTTGAGAAGAATAAAATTAAAAAAAAACTACAACATTAATAATAAATTAACAAACAATGAAGACTCACTGATGAGCTTGTCTTGCGGTCTTGTATGTATATTATCATCCAGATGATGCTCGGAACCAGCCAACTCTATTTAATTTCAAAAGCAACAGGGGCGCGGTGGTACTCAAACATAAAGAATGCTGGCAGTCACCTCCATTCGCCCTCTGGTGGTCGTTCTGAGTGTCAACTGGACAATAACATGCATACAAGACCACAAGATCATGAAGTTTAGAGCTGTCAGTATTGTCTCACTCTCTTCAGACTTTATTTCCACTAAGACATCATGTGTGCAGCACGGTGGTGCAGTGCTTAGCACAGTGGTCAATGCTCCAGGAAAGCAGGATTCTAATTATGGAGTTTTTCTCCATGGATTATTTCAATGAATATTTGGTTGATTGGAGACTGTTATGAGTGTTTGAGGGAGCATGCATGAGTAGAAGTAGTAGAATTGTCATTGTATAAAATACAGTTTCATTTTTACTTTTATGTTTGACCAACATGTAATATGTCATAACTCTCCAATGCTTTGAAAAACAAGAATTTACTAAAATACATAATCTAATTTTTTTTAATAGAAAACATAAAACAGCTTATGTGAATAAAACGTTTTTGTCTTTCTCTAAGTTGTTTAATAAACAAAGGAGAGTTTTGTGCTTGACTTTCTACAATTATTATACACCAGTAACGGCGCACTGCACGTTACACTTGACTTGATCATTCCTAGTTTTCAGACTCTTTCTCTGTACGTTTAACTTCCTGAGCAGCTCTTCTTTTCTCCACCCTAGCAGCCCGCTTCTTCTCTTCTTTCATCGGCATCTTTTCGCGTTAAAACTAATTAAGTAAGTGTTTGTGTTGCAATTACTTAGTACGTTTTCGCCAATTTTTCACTTAAGCTTGCACTTAAGTCTTCAATCTGCCTCAAGAATGATTTAAAGATATGAAGAGGTAGGGGAAGTGACAGTGAAGGTGGTAGAGATGAGAACGGCGCCCGTACAAATGCACCGCATGGCCGCACTGCTGGCTGCTGCCGAGAGTTGATTCTACAATAAAATAAAATAAAAATAAAAGAGGAATAACCTTGGAGGTCAATCATCACCCCGAAAGCGGATAGTAGACGTCAATAGTTCAAACAGGTGATTTAAAATCCTGGACAGACAAACGAACAGCCACGGTAGCGTATGGTTATGGTTAATAATAATAAATAATAACTATATTATTAGAACAGTGAAAAGAAATCTAGTGTTTAATAGATTAACAGTTGGTGTATAAATTATAAATTAATACCTATTTTATTGTAATACACTAGGAAACACAAGTTAAAACACTGGCATGGCATGTGTCATTTCCAATTCAACAGTAATGTTAACTTACCTCAGTTTTAAGATGTGCAGTCAGAAGGTGGATGCTGGGCAACCTCATCCGTGGTTCTTAAAACACAGTGATTATTAGATTTCAGTAGTGCACATAATTAAAATTAATGCCCATCTTATTATAGTAAACTAGGAAACACGTGGACCTCTGGTCCTCAGGTAAAAGTGAATCTTATTGAGCAAGCTGAACATGTCCATTTGACCAGACATTCTTTTGTATTCAGTATGAAGCAACAGCACCGCGCAGTGAGCATATCTCTGATGTAACTGTTGTAAGCAGTGCTCTTCAACCAAACATTGATGGAAGAATTTACAAGAAAGGTTTGTATGTGGCCGAAAGTCTCGTCATTTGTGGGCATACATTTCTCTGTTGCTGTCATTCTGTATCGTGGAGTATGTCCAGCATATCGATGAGCCATAGCATTTGCCAGCTGCTCAGTGGCTCAATATTCAAGCTTACCTCTTATCGTTTCTCATCCTCCTGTGTTTGGCTTGATGCTCACGAGATGTCTCCACTCAGATTCTTTTATGTGCCATGACAGTAAGTAGCACTATATTTTGCGATCATCACAATCACTTTGTTATGAGGACAGGAGCACAAGTGCAGGCAGTTGTCTACCTTTGCCGCATGTGCATTCTGTATCCAGTACTTGAGGCTCAGCAGATGGTGCTGCTGTTCTTCTTCAAATCAGCGACCTCAGCAACGCATTTCATGCTCACCTGTTCTCTTCCTTTTTGCCATGTCACCCTCTTGAACAGTTCACCGTAAGAAAGATGTGACCAATGATAACTTCATGAAGGTTACCACTACCCAAATATTTTGCTACACCAACTTGCATCACACCATAAGCTTTTGATCAAGACCAAGTTCAAGGTTCTAGACACAATAGCTCATGAATTACAGTGTGACAGACGGACACAACCATTAGCATGGTATATATGTAAATGTGTTCAGGTTCTAATTCTCACAATGTCCAAGGTTGTTTCCTTTCGCTCTTGATGCTACTGGGATAGGTACTGGCTTCAAATGACCCTATTAATGCATTAGATGGGTTTAGTAAATAATGGTTGCATCTCATAAAGGTAAAAGATAGAAGTAAGAACTGGTCCTAGCACTGATCCCTGCCAGATGTTATATCTAACTTTATGAAGGAATGACAGTTTACTGTTATCATACCCCAGTACATTTTGAAAATGACTGAATAAATAGCAAGTAAACCATTAAGATGTTCCAAGCCTGTGTAATAAAAAAAATCGTCTGTTATGAGCTTCATAGTGAGATGGACTTCCCAGATGTAATAAAGGAGCAGTGGTACTTTGTAATGCGGGGTGCTGGGGTGCCATCCCCCCAGATATTTAAAAAACTTTACTTAAATTAATTTGGTAATGTGAAATAATCATAAAAAAATGTGTTTATTTGCACAGCATACAGGGTTGTCAGCTCATGTCAACATTCATTAAAAATTAGTTCCAACTTGTATTTGTTTAATTTCTGTGTGAATAACAAAAAATTCTGTATGAATACCTTACATTCCAGAGTGAAGAACGCTGGCCAAATGAGAGTCTATGCCAGTCCTTGATCTTTTGGCCAGCAGGTGACCTGAGGCTGCCCTTTAATTGGTTGCTTTCAGATTTTTCCGGGGGCGTAGCGCTCTGTGCCCTGGACACTCCCACATTTATTGACAGCGAATTAGTATTGTTTAAGTTTTTTTAATTATAATTTGACTGGACAATCATTGACTCACTATGTCATGATGACATCAGCGGTTCACAGTTCACACCCGCTCTTAACATTATGTAACTACAAATGAGTAAGCAACACTTTGATGGCAACTTCAAGAGGAACGTCGGGATTCAAAGAAAATTCATTCACTTGAAGAAAAAAAAAGAAGATAAAGGAGCTTGGACCGGACCAACCAGACTTAAGAACTTAAGAGGATGATGAACTCACACATTAACTTTTTCCAGCTTTTGTTAGGACAAAGGGAGTTGGCTAACTGGGTATAGTGTAAGTAATGCCTCTTTTTTTTTTGCTTTCCCTGTTTGCTGTTTCAAAGTGTTGGTACTGAAGTGTTGTGGACAGAGATAGGGGTATGCGATCAAAAACATCTTTCTGAAAAATGCAAGTAGCATGAAAGTAGCTGCAGTCATCTAGACCAGGGGTGGGCAATGTCGGTCCCGGAGAGCTGCAGTGGCTGCAGGTTTTGTTCCAGCTTAGATTCTTAATGAGAAGTCAATTAGTGCTGATGAAGCACTTATTGCTCAAGTGACATTCTGATGCTTCGTTTTAGTGGTCTCGCTTGTTAAGGTTCCCCACACTTAATTGCTTATTTCAGTCTTAAACAGCTGCATTCAGTATGTTTAATTAGCAATAAGATGTTAATGACAAAGCAGCCAGCAGTTCTCAATCTAGCTTGTTTCCATTTATATCTGTTTGTGTTCATGCACTGTTTGATTTGACAAAACACTTAATAGAAAATGTGACAGACTGAATGTTACTCATTTTAGGCTTCAAATCGTTTGGATGATATCCTTGGAAAGGGAAAAATCTCCAATATAAGAACCTTACATTGCAGACTAACAAGCCATAAAATTAAATAAGGTCTGAGATTGGCAAGGATTGGTTTCTAATTAAGCAATTGGGTTGGAATGAAAACCTGTAGCCACTGTGGCTCTCCAGGACTGACATTGCCCACGCCTGATCTAGACAATAGGATGAGACTAAAGTTTCTTGGCAGGCTTAGTATTGCTGAACAGCTAGATGAAGGCTGCAGGACTGGCATTAGAAGGCACAATGAAGGGATGACCAAAACTTGACATCCTGTCCAGAACAATAGATGAGATATACTGTATACTGTATATGTGTTTGTGGTTAGTAGAATAGTGGTGTGCCTTGGGATGATTTTAGTTACAAAACGCTTGCCACTCCAGAAAAAAAGACTGGGAAACACTGCTCTAGACAATAGCATGCAACTATTTTTTGTCAGGCTTAGTGAAATGACTTAATTTAATCAGAAAGTAACTGATACTTTTTCAGGCCTGAAGGAAAGGAGGGCAAAATTTATGTTCAAGGAAATACATAATCAAAAGGCAGAATTTAGGATTTAGGTTGAACTTGTTCTGTGGGTGTAGAACAATACAAATTCAGGGGTGAGTTATGTGTTCAGTTGTGAGGGTCTGTGGATCTTACAATGTGAATCTGTGCTCAAGTGAAGGAAGCCTGGCAAAGGAATCTGGGCAGACTGGCAGCAAGTGTAGAATACAATTTAGGTGGGAATGACTATGTGGGTGAGGTAAATGATAAACTGGAATACAAGACTTGAGAAAAAGCAGAGGACTAGTGATTGTATAATGGAATACAGTGGAAATGGCAAAGAACTGGGCACTCTATTAGCAGAGGCAGAATAAGATTTGGATTGGACGTATGCCACGGAAGTGTTATAGGACAACAGAAGTGCATGTTATTGGAAGATTACCAAGATGGGGGTGTGGTCATTATGGTGTGAGTTTTGTAAAATGGGGAACTGTGCAAGTTGGCAGAGAATTTGGCAATTTAGAGAGAGGTGTAGTATAAAATTTGGGTGGCAGGTGCACCTGTTCCTTTCCACATCTATAGGGCAAGTTATGCAAAGAATACGGGGACAGTGGATGTTATGGACTGAAGTTTTGGAACACTGTAGAAATGGGAAGTCTGGCATCAGATTGGGCAGCATGGTGGAAAGGGTATAAAACATTTCAGCCTGCATTTAACCTATGGGTCTTGTACTGGACAGGCCAAGATGTGAATTGACAGTATGATGAGGATCACAAGAGCACGTGGGATGGTCAGATAGATATACAGACATGAAAGGCACTATATAAGAAATAGATGTGAAAGACACTATATAATATTTAGATAGATAAATATGAAAGGCATGACATAATAGATAAGTGCTACTTCAGTTTTTCCGCACAAAAGCTGTGCCCAAGCCCAAATTTTTTTTCACCATGGGGGAAAGCAGAACACTAAATGTGGAGACAATGGACAGGCAGGAGTCGGAAATACCAGAAAAGGCAAGAAAGAACAATTATGAAAACCAGGAATGCTAAAACAAAATTACAGTCAAAGTAAACATGGCAAAAAGGTCCTGATATTGACGTGTTTTATTTGCTTAACTATGGCTAACACGTTTATGAACAGGAAACCCAAAGATTCATGAGAAGGACCAATAAATGATAAGAAGAGATGGGTCTTCAACTCTAAACAGTCCTTCTTGTGAATCTTTGGGTTACTTGTTTACGTACATGCTGATAATTCCTGAAATAACTGTTTAACCAAATTTTAGCAAAAACAGCAATCATTTTGCATGCTTTGTGCAAGTGACTGGATGGAAGACAATATATGACGCGAGTAAAATGGGATATTTTAGATTATTTTGTAGGTATTTTTTCCATAGTTTGCCATTGTACCACACTGGAGAGGGAAAGGGTAGAGACGAAGTTCAAACTTGACAAAACAGACGCATCGGAGGCAGAGCCACTGCCTAATCCTGGCAGTCTGTACCTCACTGCTCCACACATGTCTGATGACACATGAAACCTGTGGCTCTACTCATGTGTTGTATGTTAACCTGCAAATTAGTTACATAAAACATTTGTAAAAAGCCAACAGCTGGTATGCATTCAGAAAGTTGTGTGTAAACGACGACCAAATGAAGGATAGCACCAGAAGGGGTTGTAGCTAAGAAATGAAGAATAGCGTGTTGTCAGTTTCTTCCACAAGTCTGGTGCGTCTTCTATAAAGGTCTCGGTATTTCTGGTTCATTTGTTTGTTAGCTCCGTATGTCCTTCCTCTCCAAGAATCTGCACACATTGCCAGCTGCAAGTTTTCACACACATACTGAAAAGTAGGATTAATAACCAGGACTGTTGCTCACACAACCCCAACTCCTTACCCTATTTTCATGTTTTTTTTTTAAACATGGAAGTCATAAAATAAATAATCTTTGTTGAAATTTCTTTACTGTATCCATGGAACAATTAGAAAATCTCAATTTATCATCAACATACATTAAAAAAATATCTGTTTGAATAGGATGGACTGCTTTCTTAATCTTTTTAAAGTGTATGACCAATATATTTATCTTTCATGACATTCTTCTAAATAAAATTATCAACAGGCGATTTCATAAATTTGATGCTTCACTGCTAATATATCTTTTTGATTAAAGAAAAGAGTTTTAAATCTCTCGGCAGTGCAAGCAGAAAATTGCTTAATGACAGCATATATCTTTCCATTAAATAAAATGGGCTGGGAAAATGGAATACAAAATGGTACAAAGGCAAAAAACTGAAATCTTTACTCATTTAAACATGTTGATATTGACTGATCAGACTTTCAGCAACAGAAGGGGTGAAACCAAGACTCATATTAAAAAATGGGCCAATTTGAGGAACCTGAAATTCACAGATTGATTTTTTTATTTATTATGAGAACACAGTAAGAGTTTTTCCATTATAATTAATGATTCAAATAAGGAACATTTACTAACACCCACACCCTATTCTTTAATACAGTTAGATGGCACCAATCTGATAGGAATTACTTAGGAACTAGGCAATGGTGACACACACCTAACAGTCATGTATCAAGAATATTTTTCTACATCCAAAGAAAATAAAATTAAATAAATAAATAAATAAAAATTATCTAATAATGCACAGGACATGAACTAACACTAAGTTCTGTCAACACCTCAGTCCGTGCATTTGTCTAAATACAGGTCAGGTCATGTTGGGGAGCATGCTCTGGTACAGCACGTTGCAGCGCCCACCACACGAAGAAACAGCTTGTGATCCTGGTTTGCAACCCCCCCAGGCAGACACGCAGATCAGTCCCACCCTCTGAAAATGACCCTCGATCTGCCACAGCCAAGTGTTACGTGGGCGTCACATTGGCCTGGTCCAGTCTCAGTAAACCGGATCACCCTCTGGGAAATGCACCACATGGCCGTAGTGTCGTAACTGACGCTTCCTCACAATGCAGGTAATGTGCCTCATTTGGGATCTCCATGAGTAACCGCTCATTCAACACAAAGTCAAACCATAAGTACCCAAGGATTATCCAAAGAGACACAGCACCGAAGGTGTCCAGTCTTCGTCTCAGGTCACTGGATAGTGTCCATGTCTCGCAACCATATAGCAAGACAGGAAGCACCGGAACTCAAAAGACTTGGACCTTTGTCCTTGTGCAAAGATATCAGGAGCACCACACACCCTTTCCAGCGACCTCATGACCCCCCATGCTCTCCCAATCCACCTACTGACTTCATAGGAAGAGTCACCAGAGACATGACTGTCACTGATGAAGCAAGTAAACCTCTCGACGCAGTCGACACACTGACAATAGCTGTGCCCAAGAGGTCATTAAAAGCCTGGATCTTGGTTTGTAATATTGAAAATTAAAACCAATCAGTTTTTAGCTTACTCCTCAGATTCAAAGATGTTTCATTTTCCCCATGACTTAAAGCCTATCTTCCTCTCCTCTTACAGTTTGAGGGACATATTGAACTAAGTCTATAAGGGGAGGTCACTGTGTGCGGACGCCTCCGTGCATTACCAATTTAAGTTAAAGTAACACCAAACCGAACATTATTGTTTTTAATGGTAAATGTACGCCAGCGTAAAGGAAGAGCTCTTACCATTTGCATGTTGAAGACGCTGCTATATGAACAAGGGGTCGTCTCAGAGGAGCCGGTATAATGGCCAATACAGGCTCCTCCTCAGGTGTTCAATTTCACACGCCGGTGTCCTCACAGCCTGCCTATTGCAGGCGGTTTAAGGCCCAGTTGCAGTCAGGACAGTTTCTAGGCCTCAGACAGTTTACGCGACCTGAGAGATTCTGAGGCCCATAAAATAACGCCCCTTTCAGCAGCATCTCTTTTGACTCCACCCACTTTCCACGCCCCCACTACCATGTTTGCGCTACACTTTTATCCTAAATTAGGTTTGCCAGATTAGAAAATTAAAAATACAGGACACTCTTAAAATCTCTCTCTATATTACTATATATATACATTTATACATGCCCCCTACACACAGAGCAATATATTATATAAAAGTAGAGACATAAGTTAAAAGCATAAAGCAAGGATTTTAATGGGTTATGAGGAAAACAAAAGTAAAATCCAGCCATCCATCCATCCATCCTCTTCCGCTTATCCGAGATCGGGTCGCGGGGGTACCAGCTTGAGCAGAGATGCCCAGACTTCCCTCTCCCCGGCTACTTCTTCTAGCTCTTACGGGAGAATCCCGAGGCGTTCCCAGACCAGCCGGGAGACATAGTCCCTCCAGCGTGTCCTGGGTCTTCCCCGGGGCCTCCTCCCGGTTGGACGTGCCCGGAACACCTCACCAGGGCGGCATCCAGGAGGCATCCTGATCAGATGCCCGAGCCACCTCATCTGACTCCTCTCGATGCGGGGGAGCAGCGGCTCTACTCTGAGGCCCTCCCGGATGACTGAGCTTCTCACCCTATCTTTAAGGGAGAGCCCAGACACCCTGCGGAGGAAACTCAATTCAGCCACTTGTATTCGCGATCTCGTTCTTTCGGTCACTACCCATAGCTCATGACCATAGGTGAGGGTAGGAACATAGATCGACTGGTAAATTGAGAGCTTTGCCTAACGGTTCAGCTAATTTTTCACCACGACAGACCGATGCAGAGCTCGCATCACTGCAGACGCCGAACCGATCCGCCTGTCGATCTCACGCTCCACTTTTCCCTCACTCGTGAACAAGACCCCGAGATACTTGAACTCCTCTACTTGAGGCAGGATCTCGCTCCCAATCCTGAGAGGGCACTCCACCCTTTTCTGGCTGAGGACCATGGTCTCGGATTTGGAGGTGCTGATTCCCATCCCAGCCTCTTCACACTCAGCTGCGAACCGATCCAGAGAGAGCTGAAGATCACGGCCTGATGAAGCAAACAGGACAACATCATCTGCAAAAAGCAGTGACCCAATCCTGAGTCCACCAAACCGGACCCCCTCAACACCCTGGCTGCGCCTAGAAATTCTGTCCATAAAAGTTACGAACAGAATTGGTGACAAAGGGCAACCTTGGCGGAGTCCAACTCTCACTGGAAACGAAAAAGTAGAATCATTTGAAAATTATTTAATACAAGCTAAAAAAATTCTGCAAAAGTGAAATCATTTGAAAATATTTATTTAATACAGAAAACACAGAAATATTATTATTATTTAATACAGGCAGTTAGAAAAAAAGTGGGCCATAGCAAGTAGTAACAACACACTGTATGTTGCAATGCTGATCCAGAACTGCAAAGCCGCGCGGCTGGAGAGTAAAACGGTAAGAGTGCCGCCGTCCTCAGCCAAGCACAGCAACTGAACAAGCTGCAAACAGGCAGCAAACATGAGTTTCCTCGTTACATTTGGGTTATTTTCATCAAAAAAATCTGAGAAAAGAAAGTATAATTACTTATAAAGTTACAATTAAGTACCGTACGAAGGTAGTAAAAATAGATTTTTATTACGAAATTTGAAAATGAACTAAATACGAGATCTTTGGGTGTCCCTGAAAGGTCAGTACAGGACAGAGGACAAAATTATCAAATATCAGACATGTCCCGTAAATACGTAAGGGACGTCTGGCAACCCTATCCTACATGTACTATTATAGTAATGGTGGCAAACTGAATGTGTGTGCAAAAAATATTTATTATAAATAAAAAAGCTTCCTCAGGATAAATCTATCGTGCTAATGTTATAAACTTCTCTTTGTACTTCATGAGCCATCCTCAATGGGCACGCAAAGCCGCTCGGCTAACAGAAAAGGTCTTAGCCTGGTGACTCAAAAAACTACTTTACACCTCTTCATGCTTCTGAGGACAAGTGCTTCATTCCTCTGGAGCATAAACTCTGCCACAATTAATGCATTGTTAATATAAATATTAAAATTTTGTACACCAGTAATAATACTGTACTAATGATATAACACTGAGAGGACCACAAAGAAACATCCAGCATGTAGTATTGCATATTTTGATTGTTTACACAAATTATGTGATTTATTCGATGCAGAGTCTATAAGAATATGAAGTGTTAATCGTAGCTGAGTGCAGCATATAATTTATTCTTCTTCGTCTTCTTCCTTAGCATTTCCCATTTTTATATGCGGTCAACTTTCTGTTTACCAGTTTAGATCCTTAGCCACAAAGCCACTACTCTGTTGAGTGACGTATTAAAAAGTGCAGTCTCATGAATGAGACATGGCAAATGCAAATATAAAACGTACAGTATACTATAAAATACAAAATGTTAAAAAAAATTGTTCAATTTGTTTCTAATATACAGGTGCTGGTCATAAAATTAGAATATCATGACAAAGTTGATTTATTTCAGTAATTCCATTCAAAAAGTGAAACTTGTATATTAGATTCATTCATTACACACACAGACTGATGTATTTCAAATGTTTATTTCTTTTAATGTTGATGATTATAACTGACAACTAATGAAAGTCCCAAATTCAGTATCTCAGAAAATTAGAATATCAATTAAGACCAATGCAAAAAAAGGATTTTTAGAAATGTTGGCCAACTGAAAGGTATGAATATGAAAAGTATGAGCATGTACAGCACTCAATATTTAGTTGGGGCTCCTTTAGCCTGGATTACTGCAGCAATGCGGCGTGGCATGGAGTCGATCAGTCTGTGGCACTGCTCAGGTGTTATGAGAGCCCATGTTGCTCTGATAGTGGCCTTCAGCTCTTCTGAATTGTTGGGTCTGGCATAATGCATCTTCCTCTTCACAATACCCCATAGATTTTCTATGGGGTTAAGGTCAGGCGAGTTTGCTGGCCAATCAAGAACAGGGATACCATGGTCCTTAAACCAGGTACTGGTAGCTTTGGCACTGTTTGCAGGTGACAGGTCCTGTTGGAAATTGAAATCTGCATCTCCATAAAGTTCGTCAGCAGCAGGAAGCATGAAGTGCTCTAAAACTTCCTGGTAGATGGCTGCGTTGACCTTGGACCTCAGAAAACACAATGGACCAACACCAGCAGATGACATGGCACCCCAAACCATCACTGACTGTGGAAACTTTACACTGGACCTCATGCAACGTGGATTCTGTGTCTCTCCTCTCTTCCTCCAGACTCTGGGACCTTGATTTCCAAAGGAAATGCAAAATTTACTTTCATCAGAGAATATAACTTTGGACCACTCAGCAGCAGTCCAGTCCTTTTTGTCTTTAGCCCAGGCAAGATGCTTCTGACGCTGTCTCTTGTTCAAGAGTGGCTTGACACAAGGAATGCGACAGCTGAAACCCAGGTCTTGCATACGTCTGTGCCTACAGAACTAGACTGAGAGACCATTTGAAGGCTTTTGCAGGTGTTTTGAGTTAATTAGCTGATTAGAGTGTGGCACCAGGTGTCTTCAATATTGAACCTTTTCACAATATTCTAATTTTCCGAGATACTGAATTTGGGACTTTTATTAGTTGTCAGTTATAATCATCAAAATTAAAAGAAATACACATTTGAAATACATCAGTCTGTGTGTATTGAATGAATCTAATATACAAGTTTCACTTTTTGAATGGAATTACTGAAATAAATCAGCTTTGTCATGATATTCTAATTTTATGACCAGCACCTGTATGACACCAAAACAACTGCTTCGGATGCATAACTGAGAGTTTAATAAATGCTGAATACACATATGAGTGCAGGAACCAAAGGGAATTGAAATTGTTATGATGGGCATGGGGCGGCATGGTAGTGCAGTGGTAGCGCTGCTGCCTCGCAGTTAGGAGACCTGGGTTTGCTTCCCTGTGTGGAGTTTGCATGTTCTCCCCGTGTGTGCGTGGCTTTCCTCCATGTGCTCTGGTTTCCTCCCACAGTCCAAAGACATGCAGGTTAGGTGCATTGGCGATCCTAAATTGTCTTGGGTGTTTGTTTCCTGCCTTGCACCCTATGTTGGCTGGGATTGGATCCAGTAGACCCCCGTGACCCTGTAGTTAGGATATAGCGGGTTGGATGATGGGCGTTGAATATAGGCGTCGGTGCAACAGGGGAATGGCTCCACAAGGGGGCGTCAATTTATGGATCTCATAGCGTCTGAAGTGCTCGAATCTGTCCGAGACCTACAACTGACCTGACTGCAGCAGGACACTCCTCGTTTAGGGTGCGGTGCGGCTGCAAGAGAAAGCCAGCATCTGCATTTTGTAATTGAGGCTAAGTCAGAGATGGGTATCCTGTATTCGAAGTAAATAAAGTTTATTTACTGGAGCGTCGGCAACCAGCGTGCTTGAGCTTAACATAGCCGTTAGCCGTCTGTGAGGCTTGAGCGCGCGTGACCGGGAAAGGGTCTGATTTTAATTAGAAAGGACGTGACGCAGTGCGTGACGTGAACGAACCAGCGTCTACCCGGATAGGTGCGTGGGGTAGACGGGGGTGGCAGATTGGCCGGATAATCTTCCCGGGTGTATTTAAGTTGTTGCCGGTCAGTAGGGGTCGTCAGTACACCTAAAGGCGAGGTAGGGTTAAGCACTGCTGAGCTATAGAAGGAGCAGTTGTTTTATCTGACAGGTAAAAACTGTATTTCTCTTTTTGTACATATGTATCTTCGAGTGATGGTTTTGGTGGAGGTATATATACATCTTTTGATCTGGGTTAGTTTTTGTTTTGGGATTGGTGCAATTTTTTTGTATACATACACACACACTAGTTATTTCTTGTATCTATTTTTCCTCTGTTTTTCCCCCTTTTGAGGATCTTCCTGAGCCAAAGATAAAGAAGGAAGACTGCCTTTATTTGTGGAACATGTGTATGTAGTTTTTCTATAAAGAAACGATGAGTGCATTGTACTTACTGTAAATACACACTTTTTTCTTTTTTCTTCCTTTTTGTTTCTATTTGATGGAGTGTCAGCCCTGAAGGGCTTTGAAAAAAAGCCCACCTGACTTTTTGTTGCATAGCACTCTTGTAAATAAACTTGTACCTTTCACCCTTCAATTTTGGATCTGTGTCTTTTCTCACCACTGATCCTGTTCAGCTCATGAATTATCAGGTGTCTCGAGTGTAGATTGGGACCACTTTCCCACTATACGGGATATCACAGTCACCTCCCACAGAAGGCGCTTTAATATGATCTGCTAAATACATTCTACATTCATGTACTCTGACCTCTTGTTATTGGGCAACTGCTATGCTTTTAAAATAGGAATATTCACACATTACAGACTGTATAGTTTTTATAAATTACAAGCAGCAGAAATAAGCTAATCTTACTTGAACAGTTTCTACTGCTGTCTTCTTTAAGCAGTGAAATCCGTAAGATATCATGGATAACATATGATAACCACCAATCAGGTATATTTAATATCAATTATTATTAGTTTTTTCAGGAAGTGATTACAAATTATGTGTTAGAAGGCTGTTGATCAATGAACATTCACAATTTTGTTGTATTACATTAAGCATGAATGATTTTATCCATATAAATCCATTGAAACCTGATGACCCCACATATAATAAAGTATTATAAAAGTGGCATAAAAGTGTTCATAAAAGGCAATGTAACCTTTAAGATTCTTTATATATTGGTGGACAACTAGAAATATTTAGTCTTGATTCACATGGGTCTGCCTGTTTCAGATTCAGTCAGTAAAGATAACACCCCAACAGCTTCAATACCTTACCAGGGGTTGGAAGCCACTCGCTTGTGAGGTGTCACTTCTGGGATGTGCGAATGTGTTGATCCATCTTCAGACTGGTCCTACTGAAAGGGCTACACTTCAGAATGCCCTAGCAAAAGCCAAGATCCTCCTCAAGGGTAATCCCTACTGATATTTTCTCACTGAGATAGCTACCTTTGCAAGGGGCTCCATAATCTAAGAGAAGCCACGGGCTTGTTGGGCAACCTTCCCTTACCAGATCACAACAGACTGTACATCGAATCGTTACTTCTGAAAGAATTTTAACTCAGATTTCAGCTTCATCAACTGTCATTTCACATGCAGAATGAGAGAGATTGCAATGCCTGATTACATTTTATGACTGGCATGTCATAGAATCAGAAGAATTTCTGTCATGTCAGAAATTTCATCCAACTGTCTTGTAGTATAAGTAGTTTCACAAGCCAATTTCTGAACATCGCCTTTAATTTTCCCAAAATTCAATGTGTAGCAAAGGTCACAACACCCTTTCATGTCATCCATCTGTAATACAACATGAAAAGAAATTCAACTTCTTCTTCTTCTAGCTGTTCCCATTAGGAGTTGCCACAGTAGATCATCTTAATTGATATCTTCATGTCCTTTGTATCTTGCTCTGTTATACCCACCGCTTTCATGTCCTCTCTTACAGAGGATAATAAACCTTCTCTTAGGCCTTCCTCTTTTCCTCTTACCTGGCAGCTTCATCCTTAACATCTTTCTCCCAATGTACCCAGCAATCTCGCTTCTCTTTGACTTTGTCTGCAAACTGTCTAACTTGAGCTGACCCTCTAATGTCCTCATTTCTAATCCTGTCCATCCTCGTCACACCCAATGCAAATATTAACATCTTTAATTCTGCCACCTCCACCTCTGTTTCCTGCTTTCTGGTCAGTGCCACCGTCTCCAACCCAAATAACACATTTGGTCTCACTACTGTCCTGTAGACCTTCCCTTTCACTCTTGCTGATACCCGTCTGTCACAAATTACTCCTGACACTCTTCTCCACCCATTCCACCCTGCCTGCACTCTCTTTTTCACCTCTCTTCCACAAGCCCCATTACTCTGTACTGTTGATCTCAAGTATTTAAACTCATCCACCTTCACCAACTCTACTCCCTGCATCCTCACCATTCCACTGACCTCCCTCTCATTTACACACATGTATTCTGTCTTGTTCCTACTGACCTTCATTCCTCTCCTCTCCAGAGCATATCTCCACCTCTGCAGGGTCTCCTCAAACTGCTCCTTACTCTTGTTATAGATCACAATGTCTATGAAAAGAACAATGAAAAGAAATTAACGCCATGATTAAAAATGACAGTTACTTCAACAGGTCAGACAGATGAATTTGACATTGAAGAGAACAATTATAACAGCAGTGAGAACTGATTGATATTGCATTTCAGTATGTTGTAATATAGTGCCTGGACTTTGAACATTGGATATTGCTGCTGTTATGTTCATTTTCACCTTTTTTTTGCCAATGATAAAAATGTTTAGTGGAAAAACCCAAAATAAACACACACAGTAGTAAATTACATTGATTATGCGTATCCAACTTTGTCTGTGATATAGACAGACTGTTTTGTCAACACCTTTTGTTTTGTCTTCGTAGAGTAATATGATGCTCTACTTTCCCCTTTTGTATTATTAATAAGTAGCCTTTGTCAGAATGCCTCAAATCTCCCAGACTTACAGTACCACTGTTCCCTCCTACATCTATAACCACAGGCAATTAGGTGTAGTAAAAGGCAAGCAGGAGTTAAGTTACAATTTAAACAATGTATTATTCATAATATTCATAAATAATAACAATATGCAAAGTACATTTGAATATTGGAAACCATACAACCTGATTAACTGCTGATGTGTAGTTTCTGGCAGCACACAGGCTTGTTAGTTACTTAAAAATGTCTCTAGTTAAGGCATCATTTGTGGTCAGCTTTCTTCAGAACAGGCCACATTGCCTGTCTCAATATGGCTGCCAAGCTGTGCTCTTCATTGTGTTGTCCTTTTCAGTTCATGGTGTGAGATGGTCATTCAGCAGTTTGGCAAGAGAGAGAGAGTAAGGGAGTGAGCAAATTTATAGATTTTCTGTCCAACCCCTACAGCCAGTACTTAAAGGCTTCTGATATAAGCCAGTTCCAAATAGCCGTACTTCAGACCAATGGGGGAATAAAACATCTTCACATCTGCCCCCCAAACCATATGTTAAGGTAAAGCTTGGCAGTTAGGCAGCCTGGCTTTGTGTGGGGGATGAGATAGAGACTTTAGCAGAGAAACACTTGCCAAACTGGTTTGAGGCACTTACCCCCAACTCTGTCGTAAAATTCAAAGACACCCATTCCTAAAAGGAGGAGTAAACATGAATGCTTCTCACTAATGTAACACTAATATTACATTGGTTTGCCTAAATTACAAATAAAGACATACAAAATATTTATTAACTTGTATGCAAAATCTCACATCACAACACCTTCTAAAATATTTGCATTTCTGGTTGCTCCTTTTTCTTTTCTTCATAGTTTCATAGTACAGCAAGACTCAGAAGTGCAGCTCTTTTCTAGTTTTACATTGTGGTTGCAATATTATTTTTGTGAATGGGTAAAGCTTTATTCCAAATTATCAGTGGGTAATACTATGTGTTGGGGCCATGTACTCATGCAGTCTGAGCATCCATGTCAGGGCATGCCAAAAGGACTGAACATGCTTGAGCACTGTAGGTATCATGGAGGAAAGACAGGCATCCTGGCCAGGGTGCAATAATGGATGGACTGGGCAAATAGGCATACTGGGAGCAGTTCATTCCCCCACATGAAAGGTGGCAGTGTTCCTCAGGGCTGAACCCAATTAGGACATGCACAGGGTTGCATGGGAATTGGAGTCTGGAGACACAGCCTTGTCAGGATCATTTGGAGCTGCCAGAGGGTGCTGTTGGGGGAAGACCTGAGTGTGACGCCAGAAGCAATTCCCAAGTTTGATTGAAAGGGACCCCCCAGTCACACTTTGTTGAGTCAGAGTCGGGAGGCAGTGAGTGACACTCTACTGGAGGTGGAAAGAGAGGCTTTATAATTCAATATTGTGACTGGTGCTTATGTAAATAAGGTGTTGGAGCTGAATAAAATTCTTTTATTTAAACCCAGAATAATGCTGGGCATTATTGTGTCTGCGGGATGAGGCTCAGTGATGCCCCCTTGTGATTACAGCACATACAGTGGTGTGAAAAACTATTTGCCCCCTTCCTGATTTCTTATTCTTTTGCATGTTTGTCACACAAAATGTTTCTGATCATCAAACACATTTAACCATTAGTCAAATATAACACAAGTAAACACAAAATGCAGTTTGTAAATGGTGGGTTTTATTATTTAGGGAGAAAAAAAAATCCAAACCTACATGGCCCTGTGTGAAAAAGTAATTGCCCCCTGAACCTAATAACTGGTTGGGCCACCCTTAGCAGCAATAACTGCAATCAAGCGTTTGCGATAACTTGCAATGAGTCTGTTACAGCGCTCTGGAGGAATTTTGGCCCACTCATCTTTGCAAAATTGTTGTAATTCAGCTTTATTTGAGGGTTTTCTAGCATGAACCGCCTTTTTAAGGTCATGCCATAGCATCTCAATTGGATTCAGGTCAGGACTTTGACTAGGCCACTCCAAAGTCTTCATTTTGTTTTTCTTCAGCCATTCAGAGGTGGATTTGCTGGTGTGTTTTGGGTCATTGTCCTGTTGCAGCACCCAAGATCGCTTCAGCTTGAGTTGACGAACAGATGGCCGGACATTCTCCTTCAGGATTTTTTGGTAGACAGTAGAATTCGTGGTTCCATCTATCACAGCAAGCCTTCCAGGTCCTGAAGCAGCAAAACAACCCCAGACCATCACACTACCACCACCATATTTTACTGTTGGTTTGATGTTCTTTTTCTGAAATGCTGTGTTCCTTTTACGCCAGATGTAACGGGACATTTGCCTTCCAAAAAGTTCAACTTTTGTCTCATCAGTCCACAAGGTATTTTCCCAAAAGTCTTGGCAATCATTGAGATGTTTCTTAGCAAAATTGAGACGAGCCCTAATGTTCTTTTTGCTTAACAGTGGTTTGCATCTTGGAAATCTGCCATGCAGGCCGTTTTTGCCCAGTCTCTTTCTTATGGTGGAGTCGTGAACACTGACCTTAATTGAGGTAAGTGAGGCCTGCAGTTCTTTAGACGTTGTCCTGGGGCCTTTTGTGACCTCTCGGATGAGTCGTCTCTGCGCTCTTGGGGTAATTTTGGTCGGCCGGCCACTCCTGGGAAGGTTCACCACTGTTCCATGTTTTTGCCATTTGTGGATAATGGCTCTCACTGTGGTTCGCTGGAGTCCCAAAGCTTTAGAAATGGCTTTATAACCTTTACCAGACTGATAGATCTCAATTACTTCTGTTCTCATTTGTTCCTGAATTTCTTTGGATCTTGGCATGATGTCTAGCTTTTGAGGTGCTTTTGGTCTACTTCTCTGTGTCAGGCAGCTCCTATTTAAGTGATTTCTTGATTGAAACAGGTGTGGCAGTAATCAGGCCTGGGGGTGGCTACGGAAATTGAACTCAGGTGTGATACACCACAGTTAGGTTATTTTTTAACAAGGGGGCAATTACTTTTTCACACAGGGCCATGTAGGTTTGGATTTTTTTTCTCCCTAAATAATAAAAACCATCATTTAAAAACTGCATTTTGTGTTTACTTGTGTTATATTTGACTAATGGTTAAATGTGTTTGATGATCAGAAACATTTTGTGTGACAAACATGCAAAAGAATAAGAAATCAGGAAGGGGGCAAATAGTTTTTCACACCACTGTATATGACTGATGACTGTATCATGCAGGGTGAGTAGTCACTTAACCATGCCATGCCTAAAATAACCATTTGCTCTTGGCTTTTCCTTTACTGTTTCTAATTAAAAATCAAATTTTTCCTGATGACCTTATCAGTTTTAATGATTTTCAGTTCTTTGTGCCCAAGCAGCTTGTTTAGAGTGGCGGGCCTATAGTTGGATTTTGTGGTGTTACAGCCAGGATTTTGAATTTTATTTCTGTTAGTTTTGCTTATCATTTGTTTTGTGTGTTCTGCATCCTTAAATGTGTTGTAACTTCTTGCAGTCTGTGGGTGGAGTCCCAGGAGGTGGGGCCACCCTGATGTCACTGCTGCTGGATTCTAACTCAGGCTATTTAAGTCTCATAGAGAAAGGATTCAGGAGCAGGCCATTGAGTTTGTATTGAATGTTTTCTCTAAGTAATGATTTTTCATTATTGATGGTTTCTGGATTTTCTTGCTTTGTTTTCTTGGATTGCCTTTGGATTTGCATATTGGGACTTGTTTGCCTTGGATTGCCTTTTTAGGCACATCTTTTTTGCTCTTTTAAGTATTTTGCCCTATTTTTCTGTTTTTTGTAAATAATAATAATCCAACAAGAGCATTCATAATAACAATAATGTCACTGGAAAAAACTCTATGAGGTTGTATATTGATTGGATAGTTATATTGCATTTCTCTGTATTATAATAAAAAAATCCTGCAATGAGACAAGACTTTTTGGAAGACGAGACTTTTTGGAAGATTTTTTCAAGTCCCGCAAGTTGAGACTTTGGTTATGAGATGTTTTCAAGTCACTCCCTCCTCTCAACCATAGAAAATCACGCACATGGTACCCTCACCTCTCATTTGTGTGAATGCTTTTGACAGACACAGTTCTTGCTCCAACGAGACAAGACATTTCATCAGGGTTATCTACAGTAAAAATGAGTACACAGGCAATCCTAAAACTGAGAAACAATGAGGCCAAATGAATTAACACCAAAAATGATGATCGGTTACACTGCAAAAAGGTTAAATGTGTATCAATAGACTATGCTGTGACAGATGGTGGTGATCCTGCAGAAGATGAAAACATCAACTTACAATATTCCGAAGAATATCTACAATCGTTAGCACTGTCCGGTCTTCTTCCGCATGAATTACTGTAGAATGACGGATGTATCCAAGAAAGGCAATGTAGTACATCATCAGGGGATAACATTAAACAACAAAGGAGGTCTTGATATGCCATTCATATTAAAATGTTATATGTAAAATATTTCCCATTAGAATAGCTTTTGCAAAGACAATTTACAAATCTCAGAGCAGAACATTCGAAAAAGGTCGTTTTACTTAACAGAGGGAAAGAAACGAAATTCAATCACGTGCAGTTATACGTGGAGTTGTCACAATGAAAGCCCAAATACAGAATCACAATTCAATGCGATATTGACAAAAATTTAATAAAAAAATTGTTTTAACTTAAATTTTACAGTAAAAGTGTAAGTTTAAAAAGTTTTTGCGCAATAGTCTCAAAGCCAAACTGAACAAAATTGTATTACGCAATGAATAACTCTAGCGCAACATGAAACATAATTTACATTCAAATTATTACGTATTAATATTTTTTAATATGGTTTATTACTTGCTGCAATGTAAAATATTTAGTAAACTGTATATCCGCATCCTCATACGCAAGAAGTAGAACCGCAAAGTGGCCAGCGCGTAGCACAGGCACAGGGATTGGTGAGCGAAATGAGCAGGGGACAAAGCCCCCTAGTTTTGCATACATTAATGAGCAATCAGCAAACAGGAATCATGGGTAAATAATTAAAGAGAATAATTATACTTTAGTTTCATTGAATTTTGTCATTGTGTCAAGTTCATTTCAGTGACCAAAATGAAATGTAAAAGTTTTCAGAGCTATGAAAGTTTTGAAATTAAGTATAACTAGACTGTCACCATCATCATTAGTTATCTGTAGACTGGAGGTTTACATGGAGAGCTATGTATCTCTCATATGGTTAAAGTGAACATTTTGATTGTATAATATAATTGCTTTTTCTTAAGAAAGAAAGAAAGAAAGAAAGAAAGAAAGAAAGAAAGAAAGAAAGAAAGAAAGAAAGAAAGAAAGAAAGAAAGAAAGAAAGAAAGAAAGAAAGAAAGAAAGCATGTTAATACACTCCAATTCTTAAATGTTTTCTGGAATGGCACAGCTCAGAGTATTCTGAGAGAGTCTTGTAAACAGATATTACCATAAATAATTAATGTCCCCCTCAACACTGTCAATCCACTGTTTTGTATTAATATTTCATTCTTTCCAGTCCTAGCTCCTCTCTCATTCTCTAGATTTGTAGCTACTGTACATGTCTGGCAGTGATGATTCTGCCAAAGCAAGGGGATTAATGGGGTGCCATTTAGAGCTTCATCTAGGGCAGTAGAAATGCTCAAGTCAGCCCCATTTGTAAGTCTTGTTTACAACAGAATTAATGATTCTTTACTGCTAGCTGCAGCTCTGTGGATAAACGCACATCTATACATGCATTCAGTTCCTTGGACTCTTGGAGTGAGGTTTTTCAGTATGTCACACAAGAATGCATCTGCTCTCTCTTTTCCTTAGGTGCGCAAAAAGTCATCAGGAGTCCTGGCAGCTGCCAAAGTGATTGAGGTGAAAAGTGAAGAAGAGCTAGAGGACCATGTCATAGAAATTGATATCCTGGCACTGTGTTGTCACAGTAACATCGTCAAATTGTTGGGTGCACTCTTTTTTGAAAGCAAGCTTTGGGTGAGTGGAGAAGACATTTAATCAAACTTTAATTGAACTTGGGTTGATGACAGAGGTAATGGAACTAAACTAGCAGATATGAAAAAAGTTGGGTCAAACAAGTCTAAAGGCAGAACCATAATGAATGTGGGCAAGTGGGATTTCATCCCAAAATGCAATGCTTAACCTTGATGACTCTGGCATTAATATCTTCCTTCAAAGTCAGTATAGTGCAAATGGGTATAATTTATACTGTATTATTGTAGCTTTATGAAAGTAAAAGTTGAGCCTGTTTGTAGGGGAATGTTGGACTGGTGGGTGTTATTTTTTCTGATGCATCCATTAGGCTAAAGGATTGGAAAAACATTCCTCTTCGAAGCTTATTTGTTCTTCTATCCTACAGATTATAATTGAGTTTTGTCCAGGAGGAGCATTAGATGCAATAATGTTGGGTAAGTGTGTTGCTGTTAAATATATTATTTAATTTCAATATGTTGCATGTCCTGTAGTGGTTATGGAAGTGGACTATAAAATCAAAAGACTGCAAGTTCCATCCTCAAATCTCATTTATTGTGAAACTCTAAGCAAGTCACTTAACTTGCCTATGATGTGAATGTATAAAAATTAATTTTAAACAAATATACACTCATTGGCCACTTTATTAGGTATGCCAAGCTAATACAACACTTAATCATCCTGAGCATGTTTGCATTTTATACTGTACAGTATATTTTGAGGTTGAGCTACAATACTGGGCTGTTTGGAGGAGCAGACTATTTGTGTTAAACAGCTGGTGAACTTAATAAAGTAACTGGTAATAAATAACAGATATATATAGTAACAGACATATATATATAGTAAACAGAGAAGACAGGAAAAGGTTTCGGGCAGCACCGTGACCCCGTATATTTGAAAAACAACCAAGTAAATAACTCTTGATAGAGAAAGATTAATAACATCTTTTCAGACGCAAGTCCAGAACAGAGCTGAATCAAGATGTTATGAGTCCTTCTGGCAGGAAGATGAGGCTCCAGTTGGATGGACATCAGTGGTATAGCTGTCAATCTTCCAGTCTGCAGAGGGAGGAAGAGAAAAGGCATTAGCACAAAGCGCTAACCCCTGGGGCATCAGGAAATTACCATCACCAGAGCCCTTAAGCTGCTTTCAATGTGCATGCATGTTACAGTACAATAAACTGCTGAAAAAAATTAAAGGGACACTTTGAAAACACATCAGATCTCAATGGGAAAAAAATCCAACTGGATATCTCTACTGCCTTGCGCCCTGTGTTGGCTGGGATTGGCTCCAGCAGACCCCCGTGACTCTGTAGTTAGGATATAGCGGGTTGGATTATGAATGGATGGATGGATATCTCTACTGATATGGACTGATATGGTAATGTGTTAGGAACAAAAGGATGTCACATTGTTTGATGGAAATGAATATGATCAACCTACAGAGGGCTAAATTCAAAGACACCCCAAAAATGAAAGTGAAAAAATGATGCGGCAGGCTAGTCCATTTTGCTGAAATTTCATTGCAGCAACTCCAAATTGTACTCAGCAGGTTGTATGTCCCCCACGTGCTTGTATGCTTGCCTAACAACTTTGGGGGGATGCATGCTCCTAATGAGACGATGGATGGTGTCCTAGGGGATCTCCTCCCAGATCTGGACCAGGGCATCACTGAGCTCCTGGACAGTCTGAGGTGCAACCGGGTGGCGTCGGATGGACCGAAACATAATGTCCCAGAGGTGTTCTATTGGATTTAGGACAGAAGAGCGTGAGGGCCAGTCAATGGTATCAATTACTTCTTCCTCCAGGAACTGCCTGCATACTCTCGCCACATGAGGCAAGGCAGTGTCGTGCACCAGGAGGAACCCAGGACCCACTGATCCAGCATAGGGTCTGACAATGGGTCCAAGGATTTCATCCCAATACCTGATGGCAGTCAAGGTGCCATTGTCTATCCCGTAGAGGACTGTGTGTCCCTCCATGGATATGCCTCACCAGACCATAACTGACCCACTACCAAACCAGTCATGCTGAACGATGTTACAGGCAGCATAACGTTCTCCGAGGCTTCATGAAACCCTTTCACGTCTGTCACATGTACTCAGGGTTAACCTGCTCCCCTCTGTGAAAAGCACAGGGTGCCCGTGGTGGACCTGCCAATTCTGGTATTCTATGTCAAATACCAATCGAGGTCCACAGTGCCAGGCAGTGAGCACAGCGCCCTCTAGAGGACATTAGGCCCTCAGGCCACCCTTATGAAGTCTGTTTCTGATTGTTTGGACAGAGACATTCATACCAGTGGCCTGCTGGAGGTCATTGTGTAGGCTCTGGCAGTGCTCATCCTGTTTCTCCTTGCCCAAATGAGCAGATACCGGTCCTGCTGATAGGTTAAGGACCTTCTACGGCCCTGTCCAGCTCTCCTAGAGTGACTGCCTGTCTCCTGGATTCTCCTCCATGCCCTTGAGACTGTGCTGGGAGACATAGCAACCTTCTGGCAGTGGCACGTATTGATGTGCCATCCTGGAGAAGTTGGACTACCAGTGCCACCTCTGTAAGGTCCAAACATCACCTCATGCTACCAGTAGTGATACTGACTGTAGACAAATGCAAAACTAGTGAAAATACAGTCAGAAAAGATGAAGAGGGAAAAATGTCAGTGGCCTCCACCTGTTAAACTAGGACAGGGTTTCCAAGAACATTATCTTTATTGCTGAACAGGCTGGAACAAACATAAGAGTTTATTCTACAGGAGCTTATCTCTCTATATATGTATATATACGTATTTTGTGAAGCTTGGGGGCACGTACAGCCATCCTAAGCCCAACACAGACAGGCTGGACACAAGTTTCACCACACAGCACCAGGTTTTATTTAGAGTCGGGGAGTACTTTTCTTGGCTTCCCACATTAACATAATAGCCCCAGCACAGTGAAACACAGTCCCTTCTCTCAGCCAATCCTTCCACCTCCACTCCTCCTCACGAGCTTTGTCCACTTCCTCCCGACTCTGGCCATTGAGTGGTGGAGAATATCTCCTTTTATATGGCACCTGGAAGGACTCCAGGTGCCCAACGAGCTTCTTCCAGCAGCACTTCCGAGTGTGGTGGAAGTGGCTGCCAAATTGGGCCCTGCAATCGTCCAGGCGGCCCTTGATGGTGACCACGAGCTCCAGCAGAGTTGAACTTGCATGTGGGGCTGCCTTCTTTCTGTCCAGAGGAATAACAGTGTTGAAAATACTCTCTTCCCCCTAGTCCTTCCATGGTCAGTATGACCTGGCTGGGTAAGGGCCTTGTGTGTGTGTGTGTGTGTGTGTAAATATATATATATATATATATATATATATATATATATATATATATATATATATATATATATATATATATATATATATATATATACAGCGGATTTCTGAGGACAATGGGTCTTTTAATTTCTGGTACATGCTTCCTCAGTTGGTTTGCCCAGTTGATTTCATACAAGGGACGCTATTGGCAGATGGCTGAGAAGCTACCCAGCTTACTTTTCTTTCTCTCTCTCTCTTGCGCTGACTATCTGTGATCCTGACGTAGGGGGTGTGAGCAGGGGGGCTGTTCGCACACCTAGACGATACGGACGCTCGTCTAAAAATGCTGAAAGATTATATTCACGTTGCTACCTTCTGTGTGCAGCTTTTCAGTATGCTGCACGGTGCTTCGCATACTTAAAAGCTCAAAGGGCACGTATTGATTTTTGACTTTGTTTTTCTCTCTCTCTCTCTCTCTCTCTCTGCTCCTGACGGAGGGGGTTTGAGCTGCCGCCTTCAACAGCTTTGTACCGGCGGTGCTTCGCATACTTAAAAACAAACAGCCCTATTGATTTGTTTGCATTCCTCTCTGTTTCCTTTGAAGAGGAAGATATGTTTGCATTCTTTTAATTGTGAGACTGAACTGTCATCTCTGTCTTGTCATGGAGCACAGTTTAAACTTTTGAAAAAGAGACAAATGTTTGTTTGCAGTGTTTGAATAACGTTCCTGTCTCTCTACAACCTCCTGTGTTTCTGCGCAAATCTGTGACCCAAGCATGACAATATAAAAATAACCATATAAACATATGGTTTCTACTTCGCGGATTTTCTTATTTCGCGGGTGGCTCTGGAACGCAACCCCCGCGATGGAGGAGGGATTACTGTATATATATATATATATGGAAGAGAAGGTCTGTGATACGGTTTGCATATTTGCAGTTGGAGATCCACGAAGGGAGAAAAAACGAATCACGTATCATAAAATAGTTTTATTCCTGAGCTTTCAACCCCTATCATGGGTCTTCATCAGAGGATAATGCTTAGACTTACAAGAATCAAAGGCAATATACAGCAACACATTCAGTGGGGGGTGGGGGGGGGTTTGGGTGGGTGGAGGTGACTAAGTCAGAATGATCAAGGGGGGGGGGGGTTGTACAGTTTAATTATTGTGTACATGTCCTTCTTAAGTTGGCATATGCTGGATTTATGTCCAAGTGTCTGTTGATGGCGTTTTCATCTGATAGCCAAGACTCGGCCAACTCTCTGGCACTTTTTGTACTGGCCTTAAATTTTACTTTTACGTTGTCCCAGTTGAATGTGTGTCCTGTCGATTTAGTATGTGCATATATCAAAGATAGTGCGTCCTTTCTTCTGACGGCGTTGCGATGTTCCTCCGATTAATGAATGTTTTTGAGTATCCGTTCGAGGTGAAAAGTTGGACGAGAATTAATTAATCGGAGTCTACACAGCAGACGCCAAAGGAATCAGCATACAATCGACTTAAATCAGAACCCCCACCCCACCTGGCATTCACTCCCGTATCACCATAATGTGTCAGAAGGCACGGCACGCACCCTAACCAAATGGGGCATCAGAATAGCACATAAACCCACGAACAATCTGCGCATGGTCCTGTTTAATGCTAAAAACAAGAAATCGACAGCCAAAACACGAAACGCAGTTTATAGTATTCCATGCAATTCTTGCTCAGCGGTATACATAGGACAAACGTCAAAAAGAATTTCAACACGTGTACAGGAACATCGCAACGCTGTCAGAAGAAAAGACGCACTATCTTTGATATATGCACATACTAAATCGACAGGACACACATTCAACTGGGACAACGTAAAAGTAAAATTTAAGGCCAGTACAAAAAGTGCCAGAGAGTTGGCAGAGTCTTGGCTATCAGATGAAAACGCCATCAACAGACACTTGGACATAAATCCAGCATATGCCAACTTAAGAAGGACATGTACACAATAATTAAACTGTACAACCCCCCCCCCCCCCCCCCGATCATACTGACTTAGTCACCTCCACCCACCCAACCCCCCCCTCACAACCCCCCACTGAATGTGTTGCTATATATTGCCTTTGATTCTTGTAAGTCTAAGCATTATCCTCTGATGAAGATCCCTGATAGGGGTTGAAAGCTCAGGAATAAAACTATTTTATGATACGTGATTCATTTTTTTTCCCTTCGTGGATCTCCAACTGCATATATATATATATATATATATATATATATATATATATATATATATATATATATATATATATATATATATATATATATAATAGATAATACCTTGCAAACAGACACAGCTTGTAAAAGTAAATTTTAATGTGTGTTCATAGGAGTGTGTTCAAACTATTGCATATATGTGAACATGTGTTTGTTTCAGTATGCTCATATATGTGTTTGAATGTGTATATGTACTGTATGTGTGTGAATTTAGTGAAATTTAGTATATTTGAATGTATGTGCGTCTGCATCTGCTAGTATGTACTATATGTCAATGTGTGTGTGGATGTGTGCATACACCTGTGGAGTGTGCACACATGTGTTTGTAAATGTGCATAGTATATATGTGTATACCAGTAAGTGTATGAGTACCTGAGTGTATGTGTGAGTGAAAGTGAGTATACATTCACATGGGTATGTATGTATTTGTGTGCATGTTGGTACATGTGTACAGGTATGTGTGAGTACTATTTGTGAGATTTCAGTATGATGTACTCACATATTCATATCTGATACATATGTGTAAATGTGTGTGTGCATTTACAAGTGTATAAATGCATGTGGGTGAATACATATACACTTGTTTTCAAATGTGCATGTGTGTTGTTGACATGAGTTGTGATTGTATACCTGTGAACATGTATCCCTAATCCAGAGTTTCTTAAAGTTTTGGGTTGCGGATTGCTGCTTTTGTGTAGTGAGTCTCCAAGGTGGACCCGCCCACACTCCGATGATTGGTGGAGATACTCCAAATGGCTCCAACATCATCATGGGTATCAAAGACACTAATAAAGGCAAGATTGAGTCAGAAGAATATAAAGGTTTAAGAAGCCCTGTGGGCCTAATCAAGTTTATATACAGGGTATGTGTTTGAATGACTATACTAGTGTTTGTGTGAGAGTGTGTGTGCTTGCATACAAACAGTATGTAGTGTGCATTTCTCTTCAGTCATTTGGATAGAGATTCCCCAGTGTTTCATAGTCACATTGTAATGCCAAAGCCATTTGCATTTATATCTCCTATGCCATCACAGAGCTGGAAAGAGGGCTAAGTGAGCCTCAGATTCAAGTGGTGTGCCAGCAGACCCTGCAGGCCCTGGACTACATTCACAACAACAGGATCATCCATCGAGACCTGAAAGCAGGAAACATTTTACTCACCTTGGAAGGAGATGTTAAACTCGGTGAGTGAATGCCAATGTTGGCACAGAAAAGTCCCTGTTGCATCACATTATATGATTCTAATGTCTATCTGTAATTGACCCTGAGCCAGTTATCAGATCATGATTTACTGATTTAAACTAGAATACATTAACATTAAGTCTACACCAGCAGGAAATTGAGAAGGCACTGAGCCTGTTATGTGTCTTCATACTGTTTATACCATAGGACACTATTGATGAAGTGATTCAATCATTTATTTTCATGGTTATGTCGTATTATTTGTTCATTGCCATGATGGAACACATGCTGCTTGCAAGTGACATTGGTCTTTGAACTGCAGATGGACAGACATCGTATTTTTGACCCTTCCTAAACTTGGCATTACTCTAAACTGAAGAAATCTTAGAAAAAGTTTATTTGGCTTCCAAACTACTTGACAAATTTTTCTGACCTCACAATTCTCTTAATCTTCTCAATGTTTTTGCCTGTTTGTTCTTGAGTTCTAGGCTAGTCTGACCTTGAGAGATCTTTCTAATATCCGCTGTCAGAAAATGCCAAAATATTTCTTAAGCAGGGTTTCTTAAACTTTGGATTGGGTGGCGAGTCACTGTTGTATTAATGGGAATGAGTCAGAGATGGTTTGTGAAGTGGGTAGCAGTGGGTTCCCGCAGGTTGATTAAGCAATCAACATTTTCCCCACAATCATCTTTGATCATGCTCCCAAAGCTCAGATGATTTTCAGTGGTTCTCCAAGGGATGAGTCTTGAAAACACCAAGAAGTGCAATATTGTGTTGTGACTAAAAAACCTTAAGAAACCCTGTTCTAGAAATCTGAGAAAAAAGTCACACCTTGAAGTATGAAAACTTCATTATTATTTTAAACACTTAATAAAACATTGAATCTTAAATTAAAGAAACACTAACTTTATCCTTTGTTTCACAGCTGATTTTGGGGTCTCAGCTAAAAATGCCAGCACTTTCCAAAAAAGAGCTACATTCATTGGTACCCCCTACTGGTATGTATGCTTTATTTTTGAATTATGTTTAATGCTTCAGAGCATCACTTAATGACAGTTTTAGAGTCAAGTGTACAAATTGCGTTCCCCTGCATCCTGTGGGCTTTTCTCTCATATCTTAAAGATATGTGTCATAGATTTGATGTCCGCTCTAAATTGGCTTTGTGGATGGGTGCCCTGTGACTGTTACCTCATCCGGTGCGTTTGATAATAGATGGACAATGGAGGGACTTGCAGCCATTAGTATCTATTACTGGCAAGTCCATTTCTTTTTCATTTAACATTTGCATTTACTCTGTCAAATATGGTCTGATCTTGCAAATGATGTATAACTTGAATCTGCAAGACTGAGAAACAGTAGTTTCATGGTCCCTGAAGTGCAACTGGTCACCGATTACCACCCCAAGATTGAGAACAGACTTGGTAAGTGTTAGTGATAATTAGCCAAGCTGAACAATGATGAAGTGTTAAATCGACAGATTAGCTACAATAACATGAAGGTCTGTCTTTGCCAGGTTGACCTGAAGATGGTGTCCCTTCATCCAGGTTGAAATATTAGTGAGACACATGATACTGTGTGGTGCTCTGGCTGAAAAAACAGTTAGAGCTGCATATCTTCAGCATGGCACTGATCAGAAAAACCACGGAACAGGATGATAGGGATTAGTGAGGAGGTAAATAAAAACGAGAGGACTCAGCACTGATCCTTGGGGCATCCTGGTGATAGCCTAGTATAGCTTTGACATGTCTCCAGGACACATGGTAGGATCTGCCTAAAAGGTGGGACTCAAACTACCTGAGGGCAGTCCCAGTGATGCCAATATGGCAAGGAGGATCTAGTGGTTGACCATGTGAAACGCTGAGAGTGTAGTAGCACTGCTGCTTGTCACAGGACAATGAACTCAAACACCATCCAGGTTACTGTTTGCATAGCGTTTATGTGTTTCCCCTTCATCCAAATGTATTTTTTCCAACTGCTCTGGTTTATAACCCATCCTAGATTAATCGGTGTGTTTACATAAACCCTATTTGAGTGAATATATGAGTGTATTCCATACATGGTTGGTGTATTGTCCAAGGTTGCTTTCCCTCTTGTACCCACTGCAACCTGGAAATACAGAAGAAAAGGCAGGTTCTTCAAATTAATACATGGACAACAGGAATGTGAGGTATGGTATGAGGACTTCTTAAAGGACTAAGGGAAAACATTAAAGACAGGTCATTTTGGCCCCCTGATCATCTCCCGTTTATGATTGGTTAACTAATTCTCACCCGTTCACCAGCTAACAGCTAACGTGTGGTGAGCATACTGGTGCATAATGGCTTTTGTCACATCATCCAGGTGGTTGCTACACATTAGTGGTGGTTGAAGTGGCTCCCCACTTTGAAAGGTGCTATATAAATGTAAAAAAATATTATTATTATTATTATTATTATTATTATTATTATTATTATTATTATTATTATTGCTGCAGCCATGAAGGGGAATGTGCATTTCTAAGAGATCTGCCTTCAGTTCTCCATGTGAACTCAACAGCCGCTCCCCACATCCTCTCATTCTCTGGTATTTTCCACTTTGTGCAATAAAATAGTGGCATTTTATTGGCATCTGGGTTACTGTCTATGTGAGTGGCCAACTAGTATGTGACCTGGGTCTAGCCAGCATAATGTAATTTTTAAGAAGCTGCAAAATAAGAATGAAACAAAACGAAAACAAAACAAAACATAACCAGTTGTATCTCCAATGTTGTAGGTCGCCTTGGATAAAAGCGTCAACTAAATATGTAAATGTAAATGATTTTGCCCTTTTGCAAATGGCTTTGGCATTTTGAAAGTTCACAAAAAGTTTTTAGTTGATATTGATATTCTCAAATAAATAAGTCATCTGGAGAGTCTTGTTAAATTCCTTCTAGTTTCAATTTTTTTGTCATGATGGGTACATTAACAGCCCCATATGTTGGCAGTGATGAAAAAAGAAGAAATGGCAATATGTGGGGTCACTGAATTCTCTGGAACCCAAAGTGGCCCCAGGATGAGTTGGAGATGATAATCAGTTGGTTAACTTATAATGCATAAGACATGTAAATGCATTTTCTTTCATATTTTCAAAATCTCTGCTATAATGCCCATCTTCATCTTTTACTGTTGTTAATGCTGCTTGCTTACAACATCTCCAACAAGGTTCCAAGCAGACCCTTGGATCATGTGGACTACAGTATGTTATCATAGCACCAAGATTATTATTTTCTTAAGCGTCATAGGGAGCAGAACATACAACAGCAGCCCTGGATTGGGCCATTAGGTCGCTGTTGAACCCAGTCATGCTCATTCCAACATCCATATCCTTTCAATTTTAAGTCACAAATTATCCTTGCCTGCTTGCCTGTGGGACATGAAAGCAAAACTGTAGCACACAGAAGAGACTACTTTCAAACACAAGGAAGAGCATGTAACCTCACTGTTCTTGTTGGGTGTCACTTTGGACACCACAGTGTCATCTTTCACAAGTTGGATTTGTTGTGCAGCTAAAACTTCAGGCACTGCCTTTGCATTCCTCTTAAGGCAAAGGTAAGATTGTCCAAAATTTTCATCTAATAAATATTTACTTCACTTTGATCAGGATGGCCCCAGAGGTGATCCAGTGTGAGACATCAAAAGATGTTCCTTACACTGCCAAGGCTGACATCTGGTCCCTGGGGATCACTCTAATTGAGGCAGCAGAAATGGAGCCACCATTCCACGAGCTCAACCCCATGAGAGTGCTGTTGAAGATCACCAAGTCTGAACCCCCGTCCTTGAAACTGCCACATCTATGGTAAGCGGCTTTATGTCTTTTTGCTTCCTACAGCTCGTCCCCTGTTCAGCACTGACCATTTTTAAAATTGTACTCAGGCACATGGTCATGGAAAGTGAAATGTTACCTTCATTACCTTCATTGTCTTTCTGCTTAATTACGGGAGAATGAAGAGGGGTGCAGTGTATGCTGCAGCAGTTCCATAGAGTTGAAGGAGATGATGGTGGTATTACAACATTGCCATAGATAGCAAAGGAGAGCGCAGTGCTTGTTGTATTAGTGCAGCCATGGGTTTGGAGATGTGACAGTGAAAGCCATGATGCAGTCTATTGTTTTTTTTACAGTGTGGTTTGGCTTTACATCATTCATAATAAATCTTATTGTTAACTAATAATACTTCAAGATGTACAGAATTAGAGCAAGGCATTGTGTAAAAGGATGGACAAAGTGTAGAATCTAGGTTTTAAAGTGGCAGTATCACCATAGGTCTGGTAAATGAGCACCAAGGGAGCCCCCCTACTTTAAGCAGACATAGCCATTTTTACAATTGTTTTTACACTATACTGTCAATTAAGACTCCCAATTTCAACTCAGATTTTCAGGAAAGACAGCTGCACACTAATCACACAACTAATAATGTTTGTGCAGCTAAGCTAAGTTGCACATTTACTTACAATTTGTAAAATATCAGTGGAGCAACTTCACTCTTGTACTCCAACAACTTTGGGCCTGCGGGTCATTAGGATGCCACACACAAATCTCTTGGGAAACTTATGTCAGTGCAACTCCAGAGCACATTTTATGTTCATTAGAACTACTTATGAATGTTTAGAAATCACTCTATTTTTTTGTCTAACCTCTTGACTCACCGGTATGAGAAAACTCACATAAAAAACTCACATATACTGTAATTTATAGTTTGACTTGTTGTCAAATTTACCCCTTTTCACAAACCTTATTTTGTTGATTTTCTAAGAATATGCAGATACGGGCTAGAAGGAATTTGTGAAGGATAAAGAGTAGAACATCTAATTAAGTGTCAAGTCCTACACAGAAAGATGAAGTTTCTAATTAGGAGATTGTCCTTAACAATAAAAAGCCTGCAATGACTGCATCCCCCTGTAGGCCTAGGATTGAGAACACCTGAAGTTCTGCATTAACTTTGGCAAGAAACGGGGACCCTGAACTCCATTACTCCTTCGCCTAGTTGGCAGACTTGACAACTTCCTTGTCCAGTGTTGAGGAGCATACCTTTCTCTATTTATTTTTTGACTGCTAAACTACAGTATTTTGGCACCAGGTTCTTGGACATATGACAATCTACGACAATATGCGGGATGCTTTAGTAATTCGTAAGGAAAGCTTTAATGCCATATGTGTTTCACACCTGATTAACAGACAGATGACTGTCAAATTCCATCCGTGTGGTCACTTCAGAACTCAGCATGACAGGTCCAATTAGTAGTAGTTATAGCAGTGGCAATATGTCACTACACTGGCTTTAAGAAGAAGTTCTGGATGAGATATTGGGACAGATTAGCTGTTAACTAGATAAATAGTTTTCCCTCTTGTTTAGTCTCCTCTCGTTTTTCAAATTTCTTATGTAGTTGTAGTAGTACTGTTACATGTGCAGAGTACTGGTAAATTCTTCCTTAAACAGGAATGTGTGAAAACTTATATGAGTGTAAGAAAAATCATTAGATTTAATTTAATAACTTAAGTGTGCTTGACTTTGATCAATCCAGTGCAGGCCATTCCATTGCAAAGCAAGGAAAAATACAACACAACAACCACAAAAATAACCTGGCAAATCAAAAAATAAATAAATACATTTTTATAAAAAATTAAAAAAAGACTTTGCGTAAAGCCAAATACCAAGGTGTCAAATCAAAATGCCAAAGAAACAAAGTGAATCTTATCAGGATATGATTAACATCACAAGAGAATGAATATCTATAAAGAAGTCAGCTTTAAATGGTTTAAATGAGTAAAGCAGTACTGCAAAATAAAAGTGAATGGTTTCAAGTCCAAACTGGAGTGTTGAGACAAGTGGAATATCACAAACTGACCTATGGAGGATGATAGAGTCACACAATGTAGGAGATACCAACGTGTTGGGTGGAGGTGTGTTGTGGAACTTTGGATACCAAGAATCCCAGAAAAAGAATACTGTGAGCACTTGAAAGGCTTTAATGAATGAAGCAGGAAAGAAAGGAGTCGGGTATGGTAAGTCAACAGCAAAGTTTAGAACATACAGAGAGAGGTGAATAGTGGAACAATCATATGTATAGTTCATAAACCTAACAGAACATCACCATAATACTCTGAGCATAAGCATTAGCATTCTGGGTGACTTTCTCAGCGACATGGGTAAATAAATGACTTCCTCCATTGCCAACTAAAATGAGTTAAATTTTCTCTGCTGTCAGCCCTACCTTGAATAATGAACCTCTTGTCTAGAATGATGCCAAGAAGGCTATCATATAAAAATATTCCTTTTATTAAATAACTCAAACTAAGTGAACGATAAGCAAAGGATGAAACAAAGGACCAATAAAATGCATTAAACAAAAAAAAACCCTGCTGGTTTTCTAGGCTTACTTTAACAAGGGTTGATCTGTTAGATGGAGTGTTTCACCCACTGGCTTCCTTCAAAGTACCACAAGGCACTGATGTCTCTTCCTTACAATAGTCATGTACTGACTGCCAAGGAAGACAATGGGAAGATGTGTACAGGACCAGAAGACAGACACAACCTAAAATGAAGTCACACAACTGGCAAAAGTGAAAACATGGAAGAGCAAAAGATATGTACACCAAAGCCAAATGAAACCCAAAGAATCATTGTCAGGAATATCTCCAAATGTTGTAAATTCAATAATACTTGCTAAACTCTTTCACTATGACTTTTATATAGTCCAAACACTTAGACAATCCTGGGAACCCATCCTCACTCCCTAACCACTGAAACTCAAAACAGTGTTGTACATCTGTAACCCAAGATGGCAAATGATACATATTGAAATATTACATCCTTAATAAAAAACAACTCTCAAAATTAAAGTAATATGATAAACTCCCATACCACAAAGATTACATAAAAATCTAAACAAATAGAAAAAAATTTTAAAGGAGAAAAAAAAAAGTAAGCAAACATCTGTCATATTCCAGATTCATGACAAGCTGAGCCCCTACTGTCATGTTTCAGCCAGGTCTCTAGCGGCTGGGGTTCAAATGCCTCTTTTTGGTTCATGTTTGATTATTTTGTTAATGTTAAGATTGTTAATCATTTAATTTCTATGTGTCTATGTATCTTCTGCTATGTTTAATGTGTTTTGTGGTGGTTCCCCAAGAGGCAGAGTCGTCTGATTATCACTCTCATGGCCTATAAAGGTCGGGAAAACCCATAGTCCATTGCGGTTCATTTGCATCTGCCAGCAATAGTGATTTTTCTGGTGATTTATTGCTTCTTTTTGATTATTGATTTTCTGGATTTTGACCTCTGTGCTCAGTGTTTCGACCACAGTTGGTATTTGTGTCTTGGAACTTCTTTGTCTTGGATTGCATTGTTTTTTCAGACAACTCATTTTGCCTTTTGTTCCCATCTAAACTTAATTTTGTCACAGAGCATTTGTGCTGAAAATTAATCTTTTATTGATGAAGATCCTGTGTTTGCCCTTTCATGACTAGCAGGGTTATGATGGCTTTCCCTCCCCTAGTAGGCATTTTGAGGTAATTTTAAGACATTTTGTGCTTCAGAACACCAAGTTTAAGAAACCTGCCTCTTCTTTCCTTGCAAATGAAGTCTCATGAACCTTTGGATTTATGGTGACTTTAAACACTGTCTCAAATGCATTTCTGGTCAAGCCTATCTATCTATCTATCTATCTATCTATCTATCTATCTATCTATCTATCTATCTATCTATCTATCTATCTATCTATCTATCTATCTATCTATCTATCTATCTATCTATCTATCTATCTATCTATCTATGGGCTCTACTATAGGTGTTCATTCACTCAGAGCCTTCAGTTATCCAGAGAAAGCAGCATCTCCAGGACAGTTTAGTAATTTCTCCTATCGCAGTATGGCTACATGTAGTATTTTATTGGCTAATCAATCCTTTTAATCTTTCCTAATGATCTTCACATCTCACTTTGGTATCTGCTGGTTTGCTTATCCTCCAGTATCCAAGGGGAGCAATGCTGCTTTCTCCCACCCAAGTGATCCATATCTTTGTCACAATTTGTACCATCTGGATATCCCTGAAATGCCCGAGAACTGCCCAGAAGCAGTGCTTCCTATTTCAATTTCTAGTCAGGAAAGTTTGCTGGAACAGCAGTTCACTTGACAGCAAGCAGTGATTGAAGAACCTTTAGCCCTGAGGTCAGGTTTATACTAAGAGTGAAAGCCAGTTTACAAATAAGAAAAACCTAAATGAAGAACAAGGTGAAAAAAACAAGAAAGGAGAGAAGCGAGTATAGCAATAGACTTGAAATTGGGCTCTATTCTTGTTTTATCTTGGTAAAGTTCTACATTACTCTGCTTTCCTCTTTTGTATTTTTTATTGTGTAGTCTTTGTCAGAATGCCTCAAATCCCATAGAGATACCACTGTTTATAAGGTATTGAACTTTATAGCTTCTGCACACCTTGCCTTCTACATCTGTAACCTCAGGTAATTACATAGAGTAAAACACAAGCAGGAGTTAAGTTACAACTTTTAATTATATATTATTGATAACATTTGTAAAATAATAACAATAAGCAAAGTACATTTGGATATTGGCAACCATACAACCTGATAAATGCTGATGTATAGCTTCAGGTGGCACACTTGTTAGTTACTTTGTAGCGGTCTGGTGATGCTCATATTTAGACCATCAATGGGACGGTGATTTATTTTTTTTTTTGGTGGGGATTACAGGAACACACCCATCCTTGGCCCAACCCACACTCACTCACAGACAGAGACACAAATCCACTAAATCAAATAAATGAATGAATAATACATTAAATGGAAACCAAATATAAACAAACAAAATTCAGAAAACCCTCTCCTTTCCCTTTGGCGATAACAAATACAACGCACAACAAAAAACACCTACAACAATATCCATGAATCAGTCCCACATAATGGATGCAAATGAAGCTGGCGTGGGGGGAGAGGGGGCAGATCCTGTGAACTGTAGAGGTGAATATAAAGCTTGTCCTACAGTTTCTGAAGCATTTTGTATTGAGATTCGTGGGAGCGCGCCTTCTGACGAAGACGATGCTGATGGGCATGAGACAAAAATTAAAACCAAAACAACAGTAATGCAGGACAACCACATAATATCCACACAGACAAATGGCAGCAGTGATGACAAAAAACAACGATGCTCCTTCTCTGTTTAGCTGGCTCTCTTTTAGAGTTCCCGCCAGCTCTTTTTGTCCCAAGCAACCCCTGTACCTATTGCAGACATCCAATGAGGGCAATACCCTTTGGGGGCAGCTGGGAAATGAAGTCCATCAAGTTGTTCCACAGCTACAGATTTAAATGTCTCTAGTTAAGTCATCATTTAATGGCTTTCTTCAGGACAGGCTGCATGCCTATCTCAATATGGCTGCCGAGTTGTTTTTTCATTGTGGTCTTCTGTTCAGTCCAAGTGTGTGAGATGTTCCTTCATCGTGACGGTGTGAGAGAGAGGGAAAGGCAAAGCAGGCACAATTATACATTTTCTATTCAAATCCTACGGCCCATAGTGCATCATGAAACAGAATGGCTTCTGATTCAAAACCAAACAGCCAACTTTAGACCAATAGAATTCTGGTGTGACACATCACCCATTTACTGGCTTATTTTTATACCTTCCCCCAAAAACCATTTGCTGAGTGAAGTTTGCCAGCTAGGTAGTTTGGCTTTCCTGTGGAGGTGGATTGAGAGAGTCCTGCAGAGAATCACTTGCCAAACTGGTTTAATCACTTCCCTGAAAATTCACTCTCTGAGTCAGTCCTAAAGACTCTTGGATTAAACATGAAAGCATATCAATGAAATAAAACACTAATATTGCATTTGCTTTGTCTGACTTACAAATAAAGGCAAAAAAATATATCAATTTATGGACAAACTTTCACACTACAACAATTCTAAATAGCAGAGGTCTTGGGGATATTTGGAACCATTGATTGCCAAAATACTGATTTGCGTGAAAGACATGGCCATAGGTAATAAACAGACTGGGTGCCGATAGATAGTAAAAGGTGTGTCCTTAGATGTGAATAATAATAATTTTTCATTTTCCTGCCACAATTTAGATCTGGCCATAACAAACAGCAGTCTAAAGTGGTATAATTTAGAATAATGGAGATTAGCTAAGAACCTTAAGGAGAAAAAGAATAAAACCTTAGGCATTATTAGGATATCAAGGAGGAGAAATCAATAGTAAGTATTAAATACCATAACAAAACTCTAGTGTTGCTATAGTCCAAAATCAAGTAAATGATATAAGTAAATAAGTTACTGAAGAAAATCATTCTCTTGTAGATTTCAACTTTTCTCTTACCAAAGATCAGATAAATTCATACACCATGCATACAAGTCTGCCAAGATCCCTAACAAACCCTACTAAGTCAAGGAAATCAGTGATTTCAGACTCAAAACACTCAACAAGAGAAGCATAAACAAAAAAAAAGGAAATCTGAATGGAAATAAAATAAAACAAATTTGATATTATTTACATACAATTTCCATGTCATTTCTCAACATGCCATCCTTCCCTGCAATTCAGTATTTAACAGTTGTCTTCGAAGCAATTAAAAGACAAAAACCCCATCCTGACTTCAGTGAACCGACTCCATGTCTGACTTAAAATGACCTTCAAAGTCCCACAAACTCCCATACAAAGCCATCAACATTAAACATATAAATCCTTACTCCTTGTGCTGTACACATTTTGGTGCTCGTTATCCATTAATATTCTTTTCTCGAAGATATTTCCAAACACACATCTTCATCCAAACTTTTCATAACATTATAATGTATATTCAGTGACAAGAAAAAACAGACAAAGAATAAATAAGAGGTGCAGAGTTGACACATTGATAAAAGCTTCTTTTCTGTTTGCTGAATTCTTGTTGTGTTCTTCTTGACCTGCAGGTCTGCAGATTTCAAAGACTTCCTGAAGAAAGTACTTCAGAAGAACGCAGACTTGAGGTGGACAGCCAAGCAGCTGCTGGAACACTCCTTTGTGTCCAGTGTGAATGGGAATGGACCTCTCCTAGAGCTCATTGCTGAGGCCAAAGCTGAGGTGATGGAAGAATTTGAAGAAGAGGAGCAGTGTGAGGAAGAGGCGGATGATACCCTTGTATGTATTAACATGCCTGACCTGTGTTTACTGTGAGATGGCTTCATTCATTCATTTTCTTCATCTTATTAATTAGCATTTTCCCCTTCTCAAAGGCATTTATTTCTGTTTAACATTTTTGAAATGTATTTCTTAACGCTTAATTTTACTGTTAGTTTTTAGATGCCATTTAGCGACATAGTTGTGATGATGCTAGTCGGTTGTTATTGATGTGGTCATGCAGATCACAACCTCAATGTTCATTACAAAAAGAACTTAAAAGGGCCATTTTCTATCCAAGTGTGTGGCTATATCCCCTAGAAGCATTTAGTGTTTACTTAACCTCTGATCTCCTTTTTGTTAGTGGCTTCAGCTTGTTCCTGTTTGATTTTGATTTCTGCTTAACGATTTTTTGTTCCTCTGAAAGTACTGCTCAGTTTCCTGTTTACGATCCTACTGTGTATTTTGACTATGTCTTATATTCTGATAATCTACTTAAAAACTATGCTTTTTAATTCCAGGACAGTACAGTGTTGAGCACTTCATTTATTAGAAATTATCATAGTATTAATTATTGAAAATAATCCAAGTAAATGTGGTATATCTTTGTTTTTGTTGATTAATCTGTTTAAAGTACCTTGAGTTGCATGTAAATATATGATACGGTGCTATATAAATAGTTATTATTATTATTATTATTATTATTATTATTATTATTATTATTATTACATGGGCAAACTATCCTTCACACCAGGTTTCACCTAAAGCAGTTGTTCATAGCATGGGAGAAAATCTCTAGGAATCAACTAAAATGATGCAAGTGGTATGCCATCACAGCTCTTGAAAAGAATGAGGATGAGCAGAGTAGTCAATCGTTTGTCTTTAAATGATAGTAACAGTCAGTGCCTTTACATGCACACATATAATCAAAGTAAGCTGAATAACCTAGTTAAGGCTGAAACCTGGTTTCTTAAAAACACATATTTACATGGTTAAGTAATCTTCTGGAGCTCTCGTTTGGCAACACGCTCCAACAAAAGAGTACAAAAAAAGAGTTAAACGTAATTATCATTAACATTATACAAACATACTGTCTGTCTGTATACCTGCATTGTTATCACTCTTTAATTTAATATTGTCTTTATCAGTATGCCGCTGGAGTATATGAATTTCCCCTTGGGATTAATAAAGTATCTATCTATCTATCTATCTATCTATCTATCTATCTATCTATCTATCTATCTATCTATCTATCTATCTATCTATCTATCTATCTATCTATCTATCTATCTATCTATCTATCTATCTATCTATCTATCTTATCAGTCACTGTGAATCCATAAATGTGCATTATGCCTGTGATCATTTTCTTGACTTCTATAAATATGTTTAATCAAATTGCTAATTTATTAAGTTTCTATTACTGGGTTGTATGCAGCAATCTCTTCTCTGCTTGGCTGTGTGACTGAGCCCTGCATATTCCCGGTGGTACGTGTGCTTCTTGACTTGCACCCAGTGCTGCAGGGATAATAATAACACAAGTATTTTTACTTCAGTGAGATATGCGTTAGGTTACTCGTTACTTTAAAATGTGATAGGCCTGCTTAATGCACATTACATTTAACGTGTTCCCCTACTTCTCTTGAGATTGTGTTGCTGATCTTAGCACATGTATGTTCAGCTCTTCAACATAAATGTAACGATTTCTGAAATACTGAGACAGATTATTTCAGACAGGAGAAGTAATAATGTGAATATTTGCCTCTGAAAATGTATTTTGTGGACACTTCTATCTGTGGCTTCTAAAAACATGTGCAAACGTAACACATGTGCAGGCTGATAAAGTGTAACAGACATGCACAGACTACAAAATCCTTAACATGGATTTACATGGCCACATAATTGAATTATTCACGGAAAAATCTAGCTCTGTTAATGGGAGTAAGGGTTTACTGTACATATTTAAAAATGTAGGAATACAACTGGTTGAAAAACATAATTTTACTTAATGACTGGTGAATTGTTTATTTTGTTTGAGTCTATTAAATAACCTGGTTTCAAAGAAAACTGCAGAGGAGGACTCTCTGAAGGTGTTTTACTGTGATTGTCCGAGAGTTTAAGAAGATTAAACACAATCAGCGTCTATTAGTTGGAAGGGATGGCACACTTAAAACAGGAATTGATTTTTGTAAATAAAAGGGCAAAACAAAACAACATCTATGAATAGCCTAAAATCAAAATTAGTATATTGTTGTGGTAAAGTCATTTGTTTCTAGCAAAGTTCAGATAATTTGCTTATGAGATGCTTGTTCCTTTGTAAAACAGTCAGAGGGATGCCACACACTGTTATCAGTATGTTCCCAACAAAAGCAACTGATGAAACTGCAAGAATATTAATATCATCACAAGCAAGGCCTTATGACCATAGCATTAGCAAAAGAGGGAAAATATAAATCTAAATAAATGCCAAACAGAATCTAAAAATTCTAATATACTAGCTGTGTAAGCCCATGCTGTAAAAAGTCTGCGGTTTCGTTTTGCGGACGTGCTCTCTCCCCTTGTCTATCAGCAGCTAAGCAAGTTTCTCTCTCCTCGAAGGTTTTGTTTTGACGATGTTCTCGCCTTGCTTGTGCATTAGCAGCTAAGCGAGTTTGTCTTTTGTCGGCGGTTTCACTTTGGCAACGGAGTCGATTTCTTTCAGCTTCATGCTGTAGCCTTACACTTCTTTCTTCTTCCAACTCGTTAACTTGTGGCCGCCTTTCCAGCTCTTTGAGCTTCTTGCTGTAGCATCGCACTTCCGGGCCAGACATACAGACACACACACACACTTCCATGCATAGACGTTTATCTATAAGAAAAATAATGTTGAATGTTGCAGAAAATGATGGCAGCCAGCACCTTATTTCAAAATTAAAGGCTGCTAAATGTTTAATCAGAGCAGCCAAAGGTCAGAGTCAGTGCATTACCTTTGTGGAGACCTAAACACTTCAAGCGAGAACATCGGACAGTCAAGATCCAAGTAAATGTTCCTAATTTGTTTACACAAACCCTTCCAAACGCTTGATCCTAAATCCCTTTAGACACAGTATCACCCATGCCAGATTTCATGGATGCTTCACATCTGAGCAAATTGTGTACTCAAACCACTGTGCTCCTCAGACCCTGTTCTCTCTGTGGTGCATATGCCTTAGTCTCACACCTGCTGTAGATTTCCATATGACTTATCTGCTTAAACCTTCCTATGAAGCACACACATGAGCGTCCCAATGTCAGAAATCTTTTCTCCCAAGAACTAAAGTATTTCTTTCAAACTTAGAGCCATGTTACGCTGGACGACTTTTCACTCATTGCCTTCATTCATATAATCGTAGTGAGTTTGAGGCAGTCGATGGTCTAATCCCATGAAAGCCAATCATGTGATGTGACATGCCCAGCAAGTCAGTCCAACTAGTCCACGACACGCTCTTTAGTGGAGGTGGGCTCTATGTCCGTGAGACCTGACAAACAATGAATACTCATCTAGAAGTACAAGTAAGACAGTGACGAGTAATAAGGAACATGGAAGTTTTAGATCTTGCAAATAGAAGAGAAGTCTGTCTGATGTTTCGTGTTTTACAAAGAGAAAAAGAAAGAAAAAGAGATTTTGACTGAGTTCCCCAAACCTGTTAACCCTTTGTCCACCGCCTTCTACAAAAGATAGGGTGCTATTGTCTATCACAAAAAGAGGTGAGCACGACTGTGCTGGAAGGTCAGTGGAGCGGTGGCTCTGAGGCTAAGGATCTGCGATGGTATCCCGAAGGTTGCCAGTTCGAATCCCTGTCAATGCCAAAAAGAAATTCTACTCTGCTGGGCCCTTGAGCAATGCCCTTAACCTTCAATTGCTCCAGGGACGCTGTACAATGGCTGACCCTGCGCTCTGACCCCAAGGGGTATGCGAAAACTAACAAATTCCTAATACAAGAAATTGTATAAGGCGAAATAAAATTCCTAATACAAGAAATTGTATAAGGCGAAATAAAAGAAGAACAGTTACTAAACCTGACAGTCATGTAAACTGATGTGGTTGGGTGACTAGATCATCAGTCAGCAAATTTGACATACACAACCAATAAGTAGTCACATAATGGGACATCAGTTTTATTCACAATGAAAAGCATTGTAGTTTTCTCCAGACTCTGAAGATTTCTTTAACTCTTTTCCACACTAAGCACAAAAGCTGCCATTTGTTCATTCCATAGCAAATAAACAAGTGTTTCTTTTGTTCTTTTTCATTTAACATTTTCCTTTCCTTTTTGGTCCACCTTAATATTAACATGTTCCTTTGCTCTTATTTCACAAGGCACATTTTTTTATTTTTGCTTTTAAATTACACAAAAAATCAAAGTAAATTTCCCTTTAATGTAATCAATTCTAATTCCTGTAATATCTTACTCTGTAAAAACAGCTTTCTTTCTTTCTTTCTTTCTTTCTTTCTTTCTTTCTTTCTTTCTTTCTTTCTTTCTTTCTTTCTTTCTTTCTTTGCAATAGGAGAAATTCCTTCACAATATGTTCTTCTTGCCACCAGCTTTAAATAAAACGTTGACTGTGATGTTGCCTGTTGGAATCCATGCATACAAATAATTATAATGGTGACAATAATGCTGTGAGCACCAAAACATAATGGGGTAAAAATGGAAAAAGTGCACAAAAATATTCACCTCAGATCTTGACAAGTAATCTGTGAAAATGGTATATTGTATTATGGTAAAAAAAACAAAACTGTATATTGACAGATTACTGTTACATTTTGAATATTTTTTGAATATAAGGACACAACAAAGTAACAGTTTATTTAAATATATACTTAGATTTCTGAGGCCAGAAAATGATATAAAATATTTACAATAAAAGTAAATCTACGTAACTCAGGATTTTTTTATCTCACTATTGGCTTAAAACTAGATCACTTCCAACTGTGAGCCTTGTGTCGCTGACCTCAGAGATGAAAGTCATGAAGAATCCTTAACAGAGATGGCAGACCAGCAAAAATCAGAGTTTAGTAAAGATGCTGTGAATGTTGAAATGGTCCTGGAGGTGCAGGAAGGCCCAAAAATCCAAGAAACTGGGACAATTACCAACCCATCTGATGCTGGTTGCACATGTACAGATATAGAGGCCAAACATTTAGTACTCCTTGACACAGCTGAAACAGATCAGACAAAACAGCAAGAAGAAAAAAATGAGCCCAGCTTAAAGGAGAGCAATACGACTCCGCAAGAAACTGGCCTTCCATTGGCAAGTTTAAAGAAGCTGTGGCGGCGTTCAGATCCCATATCCTTCCTGCGAAAGTCTTCCGGAAGAAGGCAGAAATGCAAATCTTACTACTGGAAAGCACATGCTGCTGAAGAATTGACCTGTACAATAGAGGCTGATGTCCTCAAAATGAAAGAAAACAATGGCCAATACCCAGACATTTGTAAGGCCACTATTAAGTTGTCCGACCAAGAACAAAGCTGCAAAGCTTTACTGCCAGAGACACCAGAGGAGGCCACCATAACCACTTCAGAAGAAATAACAGCAGAGTTAAGACCTGGCCATACAGATGGATTAATGAGCTGCACAATGCAATTACCTGATCAGGTCTCAAAAGATGAAAGCTCAGAAACAGAGAGTAAAGAGACACAAACAAATAATAAGACAGATGACCTTAATTCTGAGGCCAATGACCATGTGCTACAGACAGAAGTCAAAGAAAATTCAATTTCTTTATCCCAATCAACCAATGGAGAAAGCACAGAGGAAACCCCAAGGTCAGCAATGGAAGATCCCTCGATGGTGGTTCAAGAAGAAGGACTACCACAGAGTAGCTGTCCTATTGGGGAGGTCACTGACATCCATGAAGGAAGCTTCACTGCTGAGGACCAATCCATTTCTCATTCAGACAGATCTTCCAGTGTGGACAACGATAAAGAGGAACCATTGTCTCTGCCAGACATTTCTTTTGCAAAGCATGATTTAATCTGGACACTGAACAGACTGTCTTACCTGGACTTGACACTCAGTCAAAGAGATAAAGCTCTGATGACAGTGTCTAGACAGCAGAGCCAACCTGACTTGGGAGCAAAGGGTGAAATGAGTAAAATGAAGGCAATTTGGTATAGCACAGGTTTGGTAGTGCAGAGAGGACAGACATCAGAGGAGGCAGTCACACCAGCAAAGATAAGCATTCGTAAAAGGGAAATGGAGGTTGAGTCTGTGCCAGAGAGCACGGTCACCCGGAAAAAGTTTAAGAAAAGCAATCATCAGGAGGAGGAAGATAATGAGGAAACAAAGGATAGCTCAAAGAGCATGACTGAACCTCCAAACGTCTCCAAAGTAACCAAAAGTACTGAAAATGATATCACAGAACTGATAGACACATGTGATCCTGCTGACATTTTAAATGTTAAAGTAAATACAGACAGAAGTCCCCTGAAAGTAAAGGAGGCTCAAGAGGAGGAGCATGCAGAGATACAAGAAACTTGCCTAGAAGATAAGTCTGGAAAGGGAGAGACGCTGGTTAAAAGAGTGAATTTTGTCTGTCAGGCTCCAGTCAACATGGAGAATGAAGTTCAACCAGAGGAAGAAGAGAAAAACAAAGAGCTTCAAGAAAGGTTCACTGAAAATGGTCATTTGGACCCAGAAGGATCCCACTGCAGCACTGAATCAGGAGGGAAAGTAGCAGGACAAAAGGGCCTTGATGAAAATGGACACTTCCCTGGGCCCATGACAGATGAATCCGGGCTGTATTTGAAGGTAATACTTTTAAAATTAAACGCCTGGAACATCATTTTATGAAACTGTGGCATAGCTGGGAAACATGTAAGCACTGACAAAACTAGTGAATTTAATCCTTTGTGGACGCTAGGGGCGCTGTTACCCCTTTAAACCTAACAGACAGATGCATAGGACACAGGTTATAAACACAAAGAAGTATTTTTAATTCTTTTCTTCTCCCACAGCACCACAGCCACAGTAAACAGGCAAGTAAATAAGCACAAAACACAAATCTCTCTCTCTCTATTTTCTCCTCCACACCTCCCAGCAAGCTTTGTCCACCTCCACCCGACTCTGGCTCTATGCTGGGTCTTCAGCAGTCCTTTAAATAGTCCTTGACCTGGAAGTGCTTCTGCTCTTCCATCCACGTGGCTTGTCAGCACTTCCAGGTCAGACAGAGAATTAAAGTTCTTTAATCAGCCCGGAAGTGCTTCGGGGCTCCCGTCCTCGTGACTTCCTAGTACTTCCAGGCTATAAAGGAAGAACGACTCCCCCGGTCCTTCCACAGTACCCCGTGGTGGCACCTATGGCACCCAACATGGCTGGGATAGTGAACTCCAAGTCCCAGGATGCCCTGTGGGAATCCGGGGCACCGCTATACTCCAGCGGAGCTGCCATTTAGTGTCTTGGGGGAGGCAGTGTCCTAAAGTAGCTGCCTTCCCCTTCTTTCCATTCTCGAGGAATCCCAGCCGGGTTGAGCTGCTGGCTGTCTCTTACACCTTTTATCATTTTAGTTATTTACTTTGATATCTTAACTTTTTTGTGAGTTTAATGTGAGTTGTATCTATTTGTATAGTGTATCTACTGTTTCTACCATAAATTGTAGGGGGGTTCTTGACATCAAAGAATCCAGAAAAACTCCAGAGAATCAAAAATTATAAAAAAAATAGAAGATTTATCAAAGAAATTCTTGATATAAGGATGGGGGAAATTTGGAGAGAAACAAAGTAACAAATAATAGACAAAAATAAAAAATTAACTTCCACTTTTAGCCTACCTAACACAAAAAAAAGTTCTGTGTCAATTTCCTTCCTTTTCCTTCCTCACCTCCGCCTCTGGCTTCATGCTCACCCTCCAGCTGAAACCTTTTTCATATACACAGTATCGGGGGTCTTCAGTGCAGGCTTTACCACAGAGATGGCCTCAGTAAATGTGCTCATTCATCTTTTCTTAATGATATTTCTGTTACCTTTTCCAGAAAACAGCAGTATCTGAAGCAGTGTCTGAGGGGGTGAGTACATCTTCATGTCTCAAATAGCTGAAGCATTTGTGACAAAGTTCCTAATCTGATTACATTTCTTTCCATTTTTTTTTTTTTTGACAATCAAAATATTTAAGGTAGTTTTAGACATGGGGTGGACTTGAGACCCTGTCCAGAATTGGCTCCAGAATGTTTCTTGTTGATGCTGGAATATGCTCTGGCTCCCTGCAACCTTGCATTGGATGAGGATAGTTGGAAAATTGATATATGTATTGATGGAGGAAGGGGCTGCAGGGTAGGGTACCACATTTTGGGGAATATATAAAGTGCTGATGGATGAATGCTTATCTCAAAGATCTGATCAACACAATAAGAGAAAATCAATCTGGCTCTCTCAACCACCACTCCATACATTTGTGATTTGCTGGTCATTTTAGGAAGTGGAGGGCAATGTCAGTCCTGGTGAGCCGCAGTGGCTACACGTTTTCATTTCAACCCAATTGCTTAATTAGAAACCAATCCTTGCCAATCTCAGACGTTATTTAATTTTATGGATTGTTAGTCTGCAATGTTGTGTTCATATATAGTCGATTTTTTATCCTTTCCAAGGATATCATCCAAATGATTTGAAGCCTAAAATGGATAATTTTCAGTCTGTCACATTTTTCTCTTAAGTGTTTTATTAAACTAAATAGTTCATAATGAATCCACACAGGTGTAAATGGAAACAAGTTAAATGGAGAACTGCATGCTCCTTTATCATTTGCATCTTATTGCTAATAAGGAGCCATTAAAACACTGAATGCAGCTGTTTAAGATTAAAATAAACAAATAAGGGTGGGGAACCTTAAATGAAGCATCAAAATGTCCCTTGAGCAATAAGTGCTTAATCAGCAATAATTGACTTCTGATTAAGAAAATGGGTTGGAACAAAAACCTGCAGCCACTGTGGCCCTCCAGGACCGACACTGCCCACCCATTCTAGTACCCTAAGCACCATGCCAAACTAACTAGTGCACTCTATGTATCCCACTGTGCAGGCTTCCTCATCTCAGTTTTGAAACTTGATTCTACCTTGTGCCTACTGCTGCTTGTATTATCGAAATAAGAATGACAATTAAATCCACTTTAGGCCACATGGGTGATCCATTTCATCTTTGCTTTCTTCAGATGACAAGGTCTCTCTGCAGAGCATCTTGTAACACAACTTTCAGGTCCTACCTCAACATTAAACCCATCCATTCATTCTTTTGCCATTTTGCAATTTGCTTCATTCAAATTATAAATTGATATCAGGCACAGATATGGGATATCTTTTTATCTTTGTCTTACAGGAGGGGACAATACACAGGAAAACTGTGAAGAAGACCCGGAAATTTGTTGTGAATGGGAAGGAAGTGAGTGTCACCACCTCCAAAATTGTCCTTGAAAATGACAGGAAGGGAGAGCAAATGAGATCAATCAGGTAAGAGGACATCGGAGCACCAAGTTGATTTGGGAAGTTACACTCTGCCAGTCCAACTAGCCATACACAGCCATTTTGATATTACAAATTGAATTCACTTCACTTTATTCCTGCACTTTTTTCTAAGATCCCATCACAAAATAGTAATTACTATTCAGAAAGGTGTTTCATTTTGGTAATTTTTTAACCTAGATTTGAGCTTTAGGTATAGTATTAGTAATCTAGCAGGAATAACAGAAAGGCATGTAAATGTGATACTGTTGAACCCCATATATACAGTACCTAAGTGTTCAACAGTTTGGAATCACCCAGAAATGTCCACTTTTTGGATAGAATTTGATTCCATTTTTATCAAGGAACCATTAAATTGATTTAAAAATACAGTGAATTCAATTCTAATGGACTAATGGCTATTACTGCTTGAAATGACTTATTTTTAATTTATTATTCACACATTACTGTTGCAGATGACACTGGTATTTGATGTAAATTTAAGGAAGAAGCCAACTGAGGACCTGTAAGATGTTTGTTTCTCAAATGACAGACTCTGATGTCCTTATCCTCTTATGCAGTTGCCTATCTGCTCCTTCCCCATCTTTTTCTGTCCTGGTTAGGTCCAGCTCACCTTGAACTTCTAAAGCAGTAGTAGGCGCCTTTGTATGAAATCTTTAACTTCTTGGCAGTCTGCGACATGGAGTAACCTTCATTTTGAAAAACAACAATCGTCTGTGCTTTTAGAGAAATCTGTGTCATTTTGGTTAATTCTGAACCCAGATTTCAGCTTTATGAATGCTAGTATCTTGCAACACAAAGTGAGACCATTTACTTGCTTTATTGAAAGGAATGTTCCAGCGATGCTACTGCAAAAATTAATCTCATAACCGCTAAGCATTTAAACATGTACAAATTAAGGATAAGCTAAGGAAGTTCATTATTAGGGCACTGAAGGAATTTCTGCTGAAAGTAGGACTTTGCAGTTACATGTGAATGATGAATTAAAAATCATTTCAAACAGCAGTAGCCATTAGAAACACTAGTAATGTCTTCCCTGTGTTTTAAATAAATTTAATGATATCTTGAAAAAAAAGGTATCAACAACAACAGCAACATTTATTTATATAGCACATTTTCATACAAATGATGCAGCTCAAAGTGCTATCAATTTTTGTGTATGTTCAAACTTTTGAATGCTAGTGTATAAAAGATGCATACAGTATTTTTTAATTATGTATATTACATTTATTTATTATATATATATATATATATATATATATATATATATATATATATATATATATATATATATATATATATACTGTGTGTATATATATAACAGATAGAGGGCGCTGTCGTCCTCTTGAACCCTCCGATCAAACGCCAGACACCAGGTAAAAGTCCAAATATTGTTTTTATTTGAACTACACAGTGCACAAAGCACCCTCCTCTCCACAATACTCATATACAATAACAATAATCACTTCAATAATCCTCCACTCTTCCAGACGCGTTGCCACCCTTCCACCCAGCTCAGCTCGACGTCTGGGATTTCCCACAGTCCTTTTATAGTCCTTGACCCGGAAGTGTTTCGCTCTCTCTGTCCATGTGACTAGGAACACTTCCTGGTTATATAAAAACTGTTCTTCTTCATCCCGGAAGCACGTCATTCCTCTTGTCCATGTGACTCGGACGTACTTCCGGGGTGTAAGGCAAATAGTCGCTGCTCCTCCCTGCAGCGCCTTCTAGCGGCCCCCATAGTATCCAGCAGGGCTGCAAAGGAAAAGTCTAATGACCATAATTTCCTGCTGGCATTCGGGGCACCTCCATGCTGCAGGGAGGGCTCCACCTGGCGGCCTGCGGGTATTGGCCGGGATGAATGGCCGGCCATATATCACTATATATATATATATATATATATATATATATATATATATATATATATATATATATATATATATATATATATATATATATATATACAAGGTGAGACACAAAAATAACCGGATTGGTAAAAAATATATATTTATTGATGAATTACAGCATTGTAATCATTATCACCTTCTATATACCCCCCCTCCCAAACTCTACACCGCTCCATGCGTATCTTCCATTGATTGAAACAGTGCTGGAAGTCTTCTTGCTTGAGGCTCTTCAACAGGCTTGCCGTTTCTTTCTTCACTTCATCCATTGAAGGAAAATATGTTCCTTTCAGGTCACTTTTGATTTTCGGGAACAAGTAAAAATTACAGGGAGCTAAATCGGGCGAATAGGGAGGATGATCGAAGACAGGAATGTTTTGTCAGTCAAAAACTGCTTTACGGAAAAAGTATTGTGCGCAGGAGCGTTGTGTTGTCTTGACTCGCTGTTTGCTTTTTTCACACAACATTATAGCGGCAACTCGTGTATCGATTGTTGTGCAAATACTGACTGGGCTATTCACAGGATATACCTAGCTGGTCGGCGGTTTGAGAGGGTGTGTAGGAGGTGATATAGTTCTATGATTCACCTCCAGATGGTTTTCCAGGAAAGCCTCAAGCTCGGTCTGGTTATTTTTGTGTCTCACCTCATATATATATATATATATATATATATATATATATATATATATATATATATATATATATATATATTTTTTTTTTTTTTTTTTTGGTATAATATACAAGGGACATTCAAAAAGTTTCCGCACTTTTTTTTAACTCTGTCTATTAAGAATTTCAAAAACAATTGACATCATTTTTCTACATAGTCACCTTCGTTTGTGATGCATTTCTCCCAGCGTCGTACCAAAATTTTAATGCCCAATTACTACTCCTCCCACCTTCACCGTTTCCAACAAATATATAAAAATGTGGAAACTTTTTGAACATCCCTCTTAAATATTATAAACGAATGTACAAAACAATGTTAAAGGTTTGAGGTTCCACCCCATATACTTGAATTAAAGTTGGGTTAGAGTTTACAGATATGAGCTCAAAACAGAACTGGAGAGAAAACAAACTGGCTGCTATATATATTTAGTAGACAGGAAGTGATGTAATGGGAGAATAGTATTCTGAGAACCATAAATAACATCAGAATGAGGTGGGTTCTTGAGAACCTGAAGAGGAACAAATGTTGGCTGTCTTCTAAGGATCATTCTGAAGTTCTGAATTATAATCTGATTATTTAGATGGTTACCTACCAGGGAATGTTTGTGCTTGGTCAGCTAGTTGACAGACATCCTCCACATCCTCTCAGTTGTGAGAAGCAGCTCATAGATATGTGATACAGTATCTGTCAGATAATACAAAAGGTACACGACACGTGTTTCGCCCTTATTGATGCTCTTCAGGTGTACACCTCTTAGGGGGTATGAACCTAGGATGTCAGCACCTGAGGCGAAGCCTCTGACATTGCACCATGGTGCTGGTTTGCTTATCTGACAAGGTGAAGATGGGAGTACAGTAGGTGAAATATGTGTCATGTACTTTTTGCATTATTTGGTAGATACTGTATCACATAGCAATGATATATATGCATAATTGTTTTAAAATCAGTTAATACTTCTTCTGAAAGATGTTTCCAACCAAATACAGTTCCCTAATATGAATTTTAGTTGCTTAGGCAAAAGAAACAAGAGTGCCTTACGCTGAAAAAAACACTAGTGGCGCCATACACACCAAAAAAAGAAAATCCCTATTCGCCTATGTGGGTACAAAAGCAATAATTTATTTCTTGTATAGCCCAAAATCACACAAGAAATTCCTCAATGGGCTTTAATAGGCCCTGTTTTTAGACCCAGCCTTGACTCCCTTAGAAAACAAGAAAAAAAATCCAAAAAAACCCTTGTAGGGAAAAAAAATGGAAAAAATCTTGGGAAAGATGATTTAGAGAGTGCAATGGGTGTCAAAAAATGGGATAAAAACAACACACAAAACAGAACACAAGTAATCCCCTTCACACAGCTAGATGGCCAACCTATCATTGCCACCTCAGAGTCAGAATCACTTTTATTCAGCAATACTTAATGTACAGTAATTTGACTTGGTAGATTTGGAGCTGCTTATATACATTGATACAATACAGCAGTACAAACTACAAGGCAAAATGCAAGAATAGATGATACCACTCACTAAATACAGAACTGTCACATATTTGGATATGGATTTGTTCAAATACGTCATAACCAAAGTAGAAACTAATTAACATAAATGAAAAATGCTACCATGTTAACTTACTTTTTGGTCTTTCCTGAAGTGTGGTTGTCCTGAACATTTATAACAGTTGTGTTCCTAGAGCTGAAACCTGTACCTAAGTCAGATCTGCATTTTCAGAAATAAGACACCTATTTAATGTGGCTGTGGGAGCACAATGGTTAGTTTAGCTGGCTCGGAGCTATAAAACCCCAAATTAGTTAATATCAATGGAATCTGCACATTGTTTCTGAGTCAGCACGGTTTTGTCAAAGTACTCTGACCTTCTTCAACATCTTAAAGGGATGTGCAATAAACTAATAGAATTCTGGTGAGAGTTAGCTTGTGAGTGTACTTGACTGTTGTCTAGGATTAACGGCCATCATGTCCAGGTTTATTTTCTGCCTTGCGCCCAATCCTGCTGTCATAGATTAAGGTTTCCCACAGTCCGGTAATTAAGAAAAGAGGTTAAGAAAATGGATGAATGGAGATGAACTACACAGTTATAAGCTTTTGCAGGTTCCAGTTTATATTTAGAATTAAGCATTGATCTTTTTTCAATATATAAGTGTTGGTTAAACATAGTCATGTACAAACCTTATGGGTCTGATAATGGATGGATGAATGTTTGGGCTATAATGTAACTTAGCATCACATTTGAAGAGTTACAAAGCACACACAAGTTTCCATTGTACATACGTGTAAGTGTGGGAGAGCACACACACACACATCCTTGCTGGCTACGCTTAATCATTCACTAATGTGTTTCACTTTGAATTCTTCCTTCATGACCAAGTAGAACTGTGTACTACGCTTCTTAAACAGCCACACAAATATTTTGATTATATGTTTGCTTCCATAATACCTCCATAAATATGAATTTATTAAACTATAATACCGTATACTACTATTAGTTGTTATCTAGCTGAAATTAATTGAACATGGCCTCAGGTTCAAATTCTCAACAATAGAGCTACTCTGCCTCCAAGAAAACCATTTCCTGAATTGCTTGTAGTTCCTGTCCATCAATACCCATAATCTACAGCAAAGACCTGAAAAACAGTCAGGAAACTGGGTGATATATTCCATGGCAGCCTTCCCTTGACCTCAACGACCCATTCGAGGTTTAGGATTCCTGGTCAGGCCTTCAGTGCACTTCCAAGTCTAATCTTTGATCCTCTGTCTGCAACGTCTTCATATAAGAACTCAGACATTTTATTGATTTTACAAATTCTCTTTAATCGTTTTTAGTTTTTCCATTGCTGTCTCAGTTTATAACACTCCTGAGCCCTCCTGGACTCCATTAGAGTTAAAGACTTGGCTTATTAAACCACTAGAGCAGGGGTGGCATTCTAACTCTTTTCCTAATCAGTGACCAGTTTTCACTGCTAATTAACTTCTTTTTCCCTTAATTTTAATAGCCCTGTTTTTAAGGATTCAGTGCTCTGAATTAATTATTTTCTTCGTTAAATGACAGCCAAACAGAAATCAAATGTGAAACAAGTCAACGGTTGACCAGCTAAATTGGGGCTTCAAACTCCAACTAATTTCACTCCAACCAGTTTCTTAATGAGAAGCCAATTCTTGCTGTTAATTAAACTCGTTATTTAATTCTATGGCTTGTTGCTGCTCTCATTCTGACACAGAAGACATTTCCATAACTGTTGATTTTCTGTTTTTTCTAAGAACATTGTCAAAATGTTTTGGTGACCTGAGAGATCAACCTTACTGAGACCTTCACCTTTCTTTACTGTCAGATATTATGTGATGGACACGGGTGAGCTGGGGCCTCATGTATAAACGGTGCTTACGCACAGAAATGTTGCGTACGAACCTTTCCACGCTCACATCGCGATGTATAAAACCTAAACTTGGCGTAAAGCCACGCACATTTCCACGGTAACTCATTCCTTGGCGTACGCAATTTATCCGCCCGGTTTTGCAGACTGGCGGCACCCAGTGTTAAAACAGTGCTACTGTTCCTGTGTGGTTACCCTTTCTTAGATCCACATCCACGGCGGCGGCTTTATCAAATACACTGAAATTAACCGAAATATCGTTCATAAATTTAATGCATCTGATTGTAATTAACCTGTAACAATATAATGGTCCACAGAATGGTCAAACTACTGTTCCTGTGTGCTCATCCTTTCTTTCTTAGCTCCACATTCCTGACACGGCTTTATAAATACACTGAAATTAACTGCATATTGTTTATTAGTGTAATGCATCTGATTGTAATTAACCTGCTGCAATATAATGGGCCAGGGAATAGCCATAGTATTCCAAATACCATAACTGCTTTAGCGTTGTTACGCTCACTGCATCTTGTTCTTCTTTTTGCTGTTCCCGTTAAGGGTTGCCACTGCGGATCATCTTTTTCCATATTACTCTTACTGCACCACTTGGAGTATTTATATCACTGTATCTGAGTGTGAATCACAGCAGCAGATGATCGGAAAGAGAATTATCGGTATACAGTTTCAAGTACACACTACCTCAACCACGGCAAAAAGCGTCAAAGCCTTTCCTGTACGGACCTCGCGTTTCAGAAACAGTTTCATCCCAAGAACTATAAACGCACTCAATCACCTCACTGTAAACTTGCACTACAGTTATAATATTGCACAACCTGCGCTACTTTATAAAGCGCGTATGATGACAATATCATTTTTAAGATGAAATGCAGCAAAATATGTTGCTTATAGTATACAGATAAAACTTTAACTTCATTTAAATAATCTGTATTGCTAATAATTAAACATGTGAGGACACGGTGCCGCAGCGTATAGCTAGTTCAAGGATAGCTCCTGCCTTGCGCTGTATTCTTGCTGGTGCTGACGCGACACTGGAAGGATAGACGAATAGAATAATTAAACATGTACTATGAAGATATTTCAATGTTCCTTAAAAGTTTTGAAGAATCGGCGTTCTAAGCTTACAAATGGCTTAACGTCTATTACAGAGCTGATTGTGTGGCGATTGGAGAAAGAAAAGTATGGACAGGAATTGGAGGTTAGTACGTTTGAAAGAGACAGTACTTCTGTAATAAATTATTTCATCGAAGGTCACACATGGTGCAGCAAGCCTCTTGCGTGAGATATGAACAATCACTGCGCCACCGTGTTCCCATGTTTAATAACATGCTTTCATTCCTATCATCATGAAAATGATATCACGTATACATCTCAGTATTTTAATTATTCAGAGAGCTGTAATATCTCGAATGTAATGCATTCTGTGTCCTGTCGGAGAAAGAGAAAGAACGGAAGCACGTAGTGATTCACACACATAGAGCACATAGAAGATCAAACACAGAAAAAAGCATTTAACATGCTACTTGAGAAACTAGTAAAATAAACGATTTTAAGATGAAGTTTATGATGTTCTACTTTAATGGCAAAATAAACTACATGATTAAAGTGGAAATTTCGAGATTAAAGTTGACATTTCGTGCTTTTTCCCCACTGTGTGCCTATGTTTTTTGTTTGTACCCTAATAAGCTTTCATATGACACTCAGACGGTGGGCTACGACTTGCCTTTTCACAGCGACTTTGATATGTGATTTCTTTTTTATTTCGGGCACTGTGCGACTTTGTGAATTTGATCTTTCGAGTTTTTCCGACACTCTGTCACTCGATCAACTTTCTTTTGTTGATTATACCACTGTTTAAACCAACAAATAGTATGTTTTTCCTTTGCCTCCACTTGGTATTCGCTGAAATTCTTATATTTTCCCCTGTGCTTTTCCCATTGTCTTTTCACAGAAGGCTATTTATATTGATTTGCATATTCAAAGAGGCGTAATTCTAGGAGGAGTTGGGGCGGGACAGAAGGCGCGTGCACGTGCGTTACTTTTCACGCAAATCGGGATTTATGTAGTGGAAGAACGTGGAAGTATGCGTGCGCACAGATTCCTGCATCTGGATTTTTCTGTGTACACGCACATTCCCGCTTTTGTGCTTACGCCATGTTATAGTGTGAGTTCTACGCACGGCGTTATACATGAGGCCCCTGGTCTTGTGGCACCTTGTTTTGTGTCTCATTATTGTTTGGCAGCTAATTAAAGAAAAAAAAACAACTAAGGGGCCTGAATCAAGTTTATTAAAATTAAGGCAAAATAGGTTAATTAGCAGCAAAAACTAATGAAGAAGATGATTAGAATGAAAACCTGCAGCCACTGCGGCACTCCAGACTGGAGTTTGCCACCCCTGCACTAGAGGATCTGACTTTGTGTAATTCTATGCCAGCTCTGCCACAGACACCAATCAGAGCTCTGTGCTCAGCCTCCTTTAAATGACTGATAATTCACTGTCTAAGGGACTGCAAATTTAATAAGTCCACAATGGCTGATGCATAAAGTGGATAAAACATCCATCCATCCATCCATTTTCCAACCCGCTGAATCCAAACACAGGGTCACGGGGGTCTGCTGGAGCCAATCCCAGCCAACACAGGACACAAGGCAGGAAACAATCCCGGGCAGGGTGCCAACCCACCGCAGGACACACACAAACACACCCACACACCAAGCACACACTAGGGCCAATTTAGAATTGCCAATCCACCTAACCTGCATGTCTTTGGAATGTGGGAGGAAACCCACACAGACACGGGGAGAACATGCAAACTCCACACAGGGAGGAACCGGGAAGCGAACCCAGGTCCCAAGATCTCCCAACTGCGAGGCAGCAGCGCTACCCACTGCGCCACCGTGCCGCCCGAGGATAAAACATTTATTTTAAAATGAAGTCCTGCTAGTGGATCATTGCAGAGCCACAGGGAATTAGAGCAGCTGTCTTAGACGCATTGTTCGCAGGGTGCCACCAACTCTGGACAGGCCACCTGTCCATTACAGTGCACATTCCCTACACATTTTTACACCAGGCTAATTCAGGGCATCCAATTAACATAACACACAATTTTCAGGATGTGAGAGGAAAGTAGAGTGCTCAGAGAAGACATGACGTGAACATAAGGAAAACATGCAATCTTCATAAAGAAAGTTACTGCGCTGGGATCCAAACCAGGACTCTAAAGCTGTAAAGTAGCAGTTTGCCACCATACTACCTATATTAAATATCAAGAAGTTAACTTTAAAGACATATAATTTAAGTTACAAATTTTATGATAAATTTACCTGCAGAGTAATTAAAAATTCTACTTTACTATATGAATGATTCTTTATAATCATCTCATCAGACGGCAGGAGTTACGTGAGCTTAGAATGATGCAGAAAGAGGAGCAGCGAGAGCAGACACAAATGGAACAACGCATGCAGCAACAACGAGAGCAGATGTTCCGGCACATTGAGCAAGAGATGACGGTAAGGTCCACTCTACTGGCACAGATGGCATAAACTTGCCGCTGTTCAGTGCACTCATATTCTGAATATTTCTGCTTGGTAGCCATTACTCTGGAGGTCTTCACTTTTCTCTCTAACAGGCTTTCTCATTCCTTGAATCTCCTTTTACTTTTTAGTTTGTTCTTTTTGTAGGCTTTGTCACTGAGTGGTTAAGATGTTTGATTGAAAATTAAGTCTTTTTTTCCTATTTTGATATTTGCTGTTTCTCTGTTCTTAAACGTTACTTCATGTAGCATTTTTCATAGTGAGCACCTTTAGTAGGTGATTTACAAAGGAGTCATAAAAAGCCTTATTTTACACTATTGTACCTATTGTTTTCTCCCTCTTATGAACAAGTTTGTTGGAAACCAAATCCTTGGTTCTTTGTAATGCTTGGTGCTTTTTGACTATATGGATACAGGTCAGGTCAGGTCAGGTTGGGGAGCATGCACTAGACAGCGTGTTGCCACACCACTACGCCACACAACTAAACAGCTTGGGGTCCTGGTTAGCAACCCCCCAGGCAGACACGTGGCCCAGTCCCACCCTCCGGAAATGACCCTCTATCTGCTATAGCCAGGTGTTATGTGGGTGTCTCCTTGGCCTGGTCCAGCCACTCGGGTCCTCAACAGTGTGGATCCTGTGAGCCAGATCACCCTCGGGGAATCGCACCACATGGCCAAAGAGCTGTAACTGACGCTCCCTCACCATGCAGGTAATGCACCTCATTTGGGACTCCATGAGCAACCACTCATTCAATGGAAAGTCAAAGTAGCGGTACCCAAGGATTCTATGAAGAGACACAGTACCAAAGGAGTCCAGTCTTCATCTCAGGTTACTGGATAGCGTCCATGTCTCACAGTCATATAGGAAAATAGGAAGCACCAGGACTCTAAAGACTTGGACCTTTGTCTTTTTGCAAAGATATCAGGAGTACCACACACACCTTTCCAGAGACCTCATGACCCCTCAGGCTCTCCCAGTCCGTCTACTGACTTCATAGGAAGAGTCACCAGAGACATGAACGTAACTGCTAAGGTAAGTAAACCTCTCGATGAGGTCGACACTCTCTCCACAGACAGACACACTGTTGATGGCTGTGCCTAAGAGGTCATTACAGGCCTTGATCTTGGTTTTAATCCAGGACACTGGCAAGCCCAGACACCCAGACTCCTCACTTAGTCTCTCGAGAGCCCCGATCAGAGCCACCATGGACTCCACAAAGATTACAGCATAACCGACAAAGTCAAGATCAGTGAATCTTTCTTTGCCAACAGATGCCCCACAGCCCTGAATCCTACGACCTTGCCCAATACTCAGTCCATGCAAGAGCTGAACAGAGTAGGAACAAAAACACACCCCTGACGAACCCCAGAATCAACTAGGAAAAACGCAGAGGGTCTGCTCTCACTCTGCACAGCACTCACAGTACCAATGTACAGGCCATCCATGATATCCAGCAACCCTGAGAGGATCCCACGAAGTCTCAGGATGTCCCACAGGGCATGGATGGATTACAAAGGAATAATACTTGAAACAATAGTTGTTAATCTGAGTGGTTCAGGGCAACAACAACTCATGAGTATCGCTGGATTTTATGCCAAGCTCTCAAACGCCCTACATTCACTCTTCAGTTCTTAGGAAATCATCATACTCCTTTGAATTAGTCACTTCATTTGTCTTACAGCCTGATATCAAAACCCGTTAAAAAATCTATTTTGTCTTTCTCCAGCTTCATTTATACATTTTGCCTCAAATTGTTCAAGTAATGAACAATTAGAAATCATTTGAAATTTATGCCATATGTAGATGATTTTCTTTAGAAGGATTTGATTGATTTCAAATAATTTAATCTTTCTAAATCCCTTGCCAGACTCATACGCATCCACAACCTTCTTTTTAGGGCCTTCGAGAGCTGTTGTCATCTTGGCATTATGGCCCTGCAGAAGTCAATAGTAAAGAGAACAGCAGACCCTCAACATGTGGGGTTTAAATAAGACAGGGTCCACCGGTCCACCTGCGTACTCTCTATAAAGGTTCTAATCATTGGCACCTAATCTGGAACACCATATTATAATTTTATGTATCTATGTAAGTGGTGATAAATGGAGGGTAGTACTTATTTTTTACATGTGACAAATCTGTATTTTGGCTCATTTATACAATGAGAATTAATATACCACATGCATTTTATTGATCATTTAGTCAAGTATCTTTATCCTTTATCCTGAAGTATACCTTTATCTGAATGCGTGATGATCTGCCATTTGCCTGTTCAAATGTTTTAAAAGAGCACACTATTTGCAAGGTGTGTACTTACTTTTTCACACGACTGTAATATGTTTTGGCTGCATTTGCCACAGTATGCCATTTTTGGCACCCATTTGTGGACGGCTACATCTAATGCTAGCGTGCTCCACATACGCCTCTGCTCCTTTGCACACGTTCTGAAATCATTTCTTAAACATGTGTCACTGGTTTTGCATGCTGATTTTCCTAGAGTTTGAGTTGTTTCTTCTTGGTACATAATGTATTAATTCTCAGAGTATGTATATTTATTTGCTATAACTATTCTATATATTAGTATTTTTCCTTCGCAGCACAAGCGTCGAGATTTTCAGACAGGGCTGCTTATTCATTTGACTTCTCAGCTTACTTAAGTACCTGATTTCTGGTTTTTATTGTCTTTTCTCTGATTCATTATTGACTTCCTTGTGTTGTTGATAGGTGAGTGTGGTCAGCCACGATGCCTTCTCTCTTCCTGTTTTGAACTTTTTCCTGGTGTTTGCTTTCACAGTAACACTGTCATGTTTGTTACACTTTGCTTTTCCTCTCCTCATCTGGGTATTCATCCATAATTTTCTTGGCTAGCATTCCAGCTAGAGGTTTTCTCTGGCCTTGTCCATTTTGTGTCCCTTAGTTCTTGAGCTCCTTCACTGTAAGTCCACTCTCTGTGATGCTACTGGTGACTCTATTGATCTTGCAAATGGTGGTGCAGGTTCTCCTTGCTCTTCATGTTATAACTATGGTGTCACTCTTTCTAATGGGACAGAGTAAGAAGCAATACTATGACCATGAAATTGAGAAGGTGGAGCAAAGTTTTCGGCAGACCATTGAACGCCTGGAGCATGAGCATACTGTAAGGCTGCGAGATGAGGCCCGTCGACTCAAATCGATACAAGAGAAAGAATACACCCGCCATGTTCAGGGCCTCAAGGCCAACTCTAAAGAGGTTTGTTAAAGTCATTTAAACAAGATTTTCAAATGTCAGCATTGTGCAAGTTAGAAAGGGAGTGAAAAGTAAATAATTGTTGTGTGCTTGTATGTAATAATGATAATTAAATATCTCTTGAGATAAGACACTGCTAATAATTCCTTTACTAAGAATCATATCTGGGTTCTTTTAAATGTTTTATAAATATTCTGTACAATAAAGAGAGTTACCTACCTTGCCACAAAAATTATAAGGTGTCATTCCTTCTTTCTAGACAATTAGCAACCTAATCTAACCTGTGAGATCAATTCTAGCAATAAATAAACTCCAATGGAATGGAGTTGAAACATTTGGCACCCAAACCCTGAAACTCTCAGATTTAGTTATTTTCATGGACACAATAAATTCTGATTCCTTCAAACCACTTACTATCTATGTCTGCTATTTCCTTCCTTGCTTACTTCTGACTCCTACCTAGATTTTTTTATATAGTTTAATATGTAGAAGTTACATAGCAGAGTTATGAGAAAAATAAAGGAAGGTGCTCAAGCATTTTGCCTTCCTACCTTTGTCATTGACATTATTGTTTTAATGCTGCTTATGAATTTGCCATTTGGTAATTTTTTAATATAGATTTTCTGATACTTTTACCTATTTTGTTATGATTTGATCTGTATTTATGCTAAAGAACATTTTTTAGATCAGCTGCCACCATGTCACTTAAGTCAACTAACATTAACCAGCAAACTAGCACACTGCACTTACAGTACATAGATATTTTATTGTATTAAATTTGCTGTCCAGATCTTGTTTATAGTTGTAATGCTTATGTGGATATGTACTTTTTCTATATATTGTATCATCTTAGTTCTACCCTTTTAAATTAAATTAAATTTAATTTAAATTAATTTAATTTAATATATGTTTATGTTAACTTCATTGCACAGTCTCATGGCTGATTCAGGGCACATTTCACTACGTGTTGTATTCGTATAATCGTGTATGTGACAAATAACCAATCTTGAATCTTCACGTGCCTCACTGCCACAAAGAACTTCAGCTGTATTTAAGGTACTTCATATGTTCACAACCCATAAAAACATTCTACACATCATCTTTTCGGAAAGTTAGAATCATTGGTACTACAAGTTAAGATGGTTAGTTAATCAAGCAGCACATACACTAAAACTGGAGAGATACTGACAAAATTAGCATGACCCCTGACGCAAGTATGACATACAAAATTGTGAAAGTGCTCCTCTTTGTTCAGACAGGCAGTGTGTTTGGACGTCAGACTCTGAGGATGTGAAGTCAAATCCTGCTGCTGACACTGGGTGACCATGAGCAAGTCACTTCACCTGCCTCTGTTCCAATTGGAACAACAAAAGAAATGTAATCAATGTAACAATAATGCCATACAAAGGTGTCAGCCAAAAATTAGTAATAATTATAAACTAGGGTTGAGTGGATAATTTGATATCCACTATAAGAAAGAACACAGACAACTGTGAAGAGTTGAGGCCCCCATAGGCAAACCCCATATAATTAAAAGAAAACACAAGTTATAAATGCATTAAAAGAAAAGGAAAAACTTCATAGCAGCTGTAAGTTTTCAAAAACAGACTACACAAGATGGTGGAGCACTTATTAATAAGGATTTCGGGCAGGAAGAGGTGGGTCCAGGCATGTGGATACCAGAAGTGACGTCAAGGATGTTACAGCCGGTCTGCAGAGCGATGCAGAGATAAGGTTTTAGTTATCAGCGCCCTCTTGTGTTTTGGTTGGAAATAACCATTATCTGAGCCTTTAAGCTGCCCCCAATGCACATGCATGTGACACCACGTAACAGGAGGTGTTAGAATTGGGTCCAAAAAGACTCGTAAGACACAGAGTTAAGTAAGAGTTAAGTGTGCTACGTAACAGTAAACTGAAATTAAACAGATAAATGGGAAATCTAAATTGGCCTTATATAAGTTTGTGTAAATGAGTGTCACCTGTGATAGACTGTCACTCATTCCTTATTCCTGGAGCTGCTGGGATAAACTTTGGCCTACTCCTCACCTCTGTATTCAGAAAATGGACAGGGGAATATATTAATAAAGTATCTATCTATCTATCTAGTCAAAGCTGATGCATAATTTAAAGTCAAGTCAAGTCAACTTTATTTATAAAGCACTTTACATACAACAGCCACTGACCAAAGTGCTGAACATAGGCTAAAATAAATTTTAAACAAAAACAAAATAATAAATAAGTAAATAAAATACAATAAATGAAACTAATTAAAACATAGTAAACACATCTAAACAGAGTTAAAACAGAGTAAAATCAACTGCACACAAGGAAATATTCTTCAAACTCGTAGAAAAATGTGATGGCTTTCTTTCATATTTGCTCAGAATATTGCAGTTACCACATTACTATCTTTTGGGAAGAAAAAACTATGAAACTGGCAAACATGTTCATAATAAACAGGCATAGACATCTCATCCTGCACTAGTGGCTCAAACAATGCTTCCAGGTCTAGAGAGCCTAGCTCTGTGCAAGCTGCACTAAATCCATCATCTCACTTATTGACTGGAATTATATAGTGCATTAAGCTGACATGGAGCAAATTACATAATAAGACTGGCAGGCTGCCATGCTGCATATGAGAGTCTAAGTGATCACCCAAAGCGCAGATGTTTTGCCCAGTAACAGCTCAAACCAATGCACTGCAGGCTGTGTGATAACTGAAAATATTGCCAGCCTGCTGAGAAATTTACTTATCTCAATTCTGCAGGTTTTTTTTTTTTTTGTTTTTTAATTGACTTCAAAAAAGTGGCATCCAGCCCAATATTAGTATGTATTACTTATACCTACAGCTATCCAGACTGACTCCTGCAGCACAACAACACAATAATTCAAAAAAAGTCTAATTCAAAGGAAACACAAGTTATAAACGCATTAAAAGAAAAAAAAATGCTGTAGCAAACACAAGTCTGCAAAAACAGACTACTCAAGATGGTGGAACTCTTCTTGAATTCCAGAATTTTTCAAGTCTTATGGCATGGAGCATGAACTTACTCAAAAGCCCATTTGCATTTAGCCACACTTATTGCCATGATGGTCACCTGATCATTACTGGTGTTCAGAATATTCTCTGGCTTTCAAACAGTATTCTGCTTTTATCAAGCAATTCAATGTTTGTTATGAAAACACACACCATACGATTTCCTTTTGTCATCATTGCATCGTTGATAGCTGGCAAAATGGTTTTATGAACTTCTGATACTCTGTTTAGTGCGACTCAGAAGATGAGGAATTCCAGTCTTCAGTTTCAAACATTTGTGCTCCTTAACCAGCTATACAGGAGTGGAGTTCATTTGGGTTGTCATTTATCATACAACATCTGCAATAAAGCATAATCTTCATTCTAATTGGCCTCTTTCAGAACAATATAGCAATTTTCTGAACCCACTTATTAGAATTTAGGGTCACAGGAGGTCCATTACAGTTAAAAATGACTGTGGCATTAAAACTAGCAGCTCAGTTGCAAGTGAGCTTTAGGATGACATATTGAGACAATTTGGTTGTTACCTAATAAGGTGAAATTGATGGTTGTGTAGTCAGTCAGTCAGTCATTGTTAAGCCCGTTATATCCTAACACAGGGTCACAGGGGTCTGGTGGAGTCAATCCCAGGCAGCACAGGGTGCAAGGCAGGAACAAACCCCGGGCAGGGCTCCAGCCCACTGTAGGGCACACACCCACACACCAAGCACACACTAGGGACAATTTAGGGTCACCAATGCACCTAACCTGCATGTCTTTGGACTGCGGGAGGAAACCGGAGCACCCGGGGGAAATCCACACAGACACGGGGTGAACATGCAAACTCCACGCAGGGAGGACCCGGAAAGAGAACCCAGGTCTCCTTACTGCGAGGCAGCAGCGCTACCACTGTGCCACCGTGCCATCCTGATGGTTGTGTACGCACCTCTAATCTGCAAAATTACTGATGGTTATTCTAATACTAGTTTTCTCCCTCACCAGGAGCAGACATTCCTCCAGAAGCAGCAACAGGAGTTGAATGAGGCGTTGCAAAAAGCAGTAAAGGAGCACAAGAAGAAGGTTGCAGCCCTTGAATGGGAGACTTTAACAAAGACCCAGCAGCTTAAAAGAGGTATTTCTAGTCTGGGACCTTGAAAGGGGAATCTCTGCAAAATTCAGCACTGTAGTTACTTTAAAAAAGCCAATTAGCAGCAGACAAACTGGCTCAGAAGTTACATCTACTAAACAGTCTTTACCCTTAGGTGGAAAAAAGAATGGTGTGATCTCATTGATGATCACTGATCCATTCCACTACTCCTAAAAATCTCTATCAGCACAAACTACAGTAGTTTTCACTTTAAAGGAGTGGGTGTTCTTTCAGTGGCCCCCTTCTCAGAATGAAGAAAGCTAAAATACAAAATAAATCAAGGACGGATGAACATGTCTTGTCTCCCATCTCACTCTCGTTTGATCCTCCCCACTTCCATTAGTCGAGTGCTTGTCCCAAACTCTACATTCACTAGTAACTTGTTGTGTTAGGGTTCTGTTGTGATACTATTCTCCTATATTCTCTTTATTACATTAGACCTTCACAAAATGCCCCATATCCCACACTCTTACCACCCTGTCAGGGCTGACTGCTTCTGTAGTTAATAGGGCTGCAACTAATGATTATTTTGGTAGTCGACTAATTGTTCAATTTTTTTTTTTCAATTAGCCGATTAATCACGATTATTTCATGCCTGACTATTTTGATGCCTACGACCTGTGGTTTCACATCCTGTTCTGGGCTCCAGTGCTTGTCTTACCTCATCTGCTCACGTCTGTCCACCTGTGAATGTCACCCTGATGTCTCTGAATTAACACGATTAAAATTAATAATAATCAGATTAAAATAACAACCAGTGAAACATATGAATTTGAAAATAATCAGATGTTTTATATTAGTGTGACCATCACAATAAAAAAGAAATACATTAAACAATACAAACTAAAGTGCACATAGTCTTTAAACAAAAAAAGTGCATTTAACTTAACCAAAAATGGCCACTGGTGTGTCTTAAAGTCCAAAAGTTTAAATAATGCTTCAATTCAAATAAAATAAAACAATAATATACAGTTTATAAAAGATTCAGTTCATATATTCCTGATTGCAGTGCAGGAACGTGAGCATTTCGACATGCTCTGGTTGGCTGGCTTTCTTCTTTGAGACAATGTTCCCAGCTGCTGAGAAGAGACGCTCAGAGGGAGTAGAGGAATACACAAGAATGATTTTGCAGACAGAGAAAGATGTTTTAATCATCACACTCTGAAGGAAAAGTGTTGTAGTTTATCACATCAGGTACTATATTATGCTAAAATAAAAAAAATAACGGACTAAAATATGTAACAAGCTAATTACTGATATACTCCAAAGCTCAAGTTACCTAACGTTAGAGATGGTTTACTAGAGATGGCTCTGCTACTCCTATTCACTAATTTACTATAGCTCCAAACACATTAGCAAACATAACTGAAATTATATTCACTTAACCCTTAAACCGCCGGAACCAGCTATAGTCGGATCCCAATGCAAATTGGGAGTATGCCGTAGCCAAGTATATTCGGCGACATACATTCATTGAACTCCTCAACCAACTAAAGTTGTTTTTCAGTGCAATTTTCCAGCACGCCGGAGCTGAGTATATTCGGCGATGTATATTCATTGAATGCTGCAACCGGCTATAGTTGTGTCTCAGTGCAATTTGCCAGCACGTAGGAGCCAAGTATATTCGGCGACATACATTCATTGAACCCGGCAACCAGCTATATTTGCTTCACAGAACAATTTGCCAGCATGTCGGAGCTGATCAGTCAGTGCTGTATATTCGTTGAGCAACCAGCTCATGACCACTGCTGCCCCTGCAGAACTGCAGCATCACTGTCCCTGGGATTCAGCCGCTGCACTAGACGAGCCTGCCAGCGTCAGCGTTTACCTCTGTGTGTTTGCGTGCAGCCAGTTCAAGCGCAGTTGGCTCAGTGATTTACTGAATTTCATCAATGGCTTCAGTTTTTTTTATAGTTTTTACAGTTCATTTGGAGTGTGTAAAATGATCAGTGTTGCTGTAATTGTGATGCTCTTTGCATGAAAAAAAATACGTGTTCCATTAAAATGTAACATTTTCTTTGTGAATTGTGACGTTTACTTAAAAAGTGCAGCTAAAAAGTATTTGGCGTCCAGGGGTGCATTAACCCCTAAGTATATGTCGGCTTAAAGGTTAACTAACCTTGATATACACATAATAGTATAAACATGAACGTTAACACGTGACACTAACTTTACTCGCTAAAACTTACCTCTCAAGAGACGGCAGCATCACAGCTCCAGGATGCTTGCATTTCAGATGCTCATGCATTGCAGTGGTGCTGCCGTGAAAAGAAAGCATAAGAAATGCATAATCTGCATTCAACTTTATTTTCTTTTTCGGTGAAGTGCTCCCACACTTTGGAATGTTTCTGTCTCAATTTTTTTCCATCTCCTTTCCCCTCCTCTATCCGACTCACCATTGCAACCACATTTATTTTCCTCTACCTTCTTCTCCTCCTCAGACGTTCTTCTTTGTTGGTAGGACTGTGTGCAGTCTTGACAAACAATAACAAACAATACTGCCCCCAGACGTTCATGTAGTGCATTGCAGTTACAAATACCAATGTGGTTCTTTGTGACTGGAGCCTCTATTGAAGGTTCTGTTTATGGCGCGTTGACAATAAAAAATCTGCGTCGACGATTTTTTGTAGTCGATGTCGTCGATTATGTCGACTAATCGTTGCAGCCCTAGTAGTTAACACTTCCCTCTCTTTGTTTATAGTCTATAACCTTAAGCAATTAGACAGAGTACAAGAACAAGCAAAAGACCAATGTATTATAGATAATACTAGACATTAAGCCCATTAAAATAACGGGCACTAGAACAGTAGTCCATAAACATTAGTAGGAACAGTCTGTATTAAATGGCAAGGGACCTTTTACCTCGTTAAATTTTTTCCGTAAAATGCCTGTAATTTTCTCTGACAGTAATACTGGCTTTGCTGTCCGTAATATGCATTTAATTCTCTGTCACAACAGTGGGCAATCAGCAGATTCTCTCCAGCAACTGATGTAATGTGCGTGAAAATAAATCTGCTTTTAAAAGTCATTGTATTGTAATATCATGAAAATTCGTATATTTAGGAAAACCCCTTCAACGACTGACACTTTACACTTTACCGGGCCAAGCTTCTTAATCGCAAATCTGACATCCTCAGAGTGAACACTTGCACAACAATGGGGAAGCTGGTCTCCGCGTCTCAGTACCCGATTGGATTTTTCGTGTTTTATGTTTAAGGTCTTACCTCATTTACTGAAATCCGATTGGATCGGCCGTGCGATATTTATATAGGTCCTGCCCTCTCTGTCTTGTGTGATGCGTCAGGCGGCCTTTGAAGCATCTGCTTTGAAGCATCGCACCGTGCCCCGTGCATGCGCACTTCACAAGAAGACACACGCACACGTACACTGGACGTACACAGGGGTTTTATTAAAGAGGATACCCAAAATATGAACAGAATACAAATGTCAGTGCTGGTTAAAATAATACAGCTTTATAATAGGCTACCAGGTGGCTGTCTGTCTTATTAGTCTCAGGTTCTACTTGATCTTTGGAAGGAATGACAGGCAACATGGCCTGTCTAAATATGGCTGCTGAGAGAGAGAGTGACGTCTGTATTTATCGCAGTCCAATTTCCTTGATGTACCTCTCGGACCAATGGGATATCAATGTTGACTCTCTACTTCATTCCCATCTTATTTCAGCACGTCTCAGCCCACATCCCCCTATGCTTTCCTCCTGGTGGAAGGAGGTGTGTCATACATTTTACTTATCACTTCCATTTCAGGCTATGCTAGCCTGTTAATGGCCTTTCATCTAAGCCCGTCTGTACTCTCCCAGATTGCAGACCAGTCAGTTTCTGAGATTTATAAATGCTTGTTTTAATTTGTTGTAAGTTCTAAAGTATTATTTATGTACCTATTTTTATCATAATATTATTACACCATTCTCATCATAAGTAAGCTCTGGGTGTGAGATGACTTTAAATCCTGTTGCAGGGTCATTTGCAGCCCAGTCTTGGAATGAAGATCAAGACATTTTTTAAACAATTTCCAGGGCCTTCAGGTGGTATCTGAGATAGAATCTCACCAGCAACCCGTCTTTGAATAGTCATATTTTCTAAGACAGCTCAGCTGGTTGTCCATTTAAATGGGCAGCCTGGTCCAGGCACACTTAGGTTAAAGCCACATACTGCCCTTTGTTGGCTGAAGAGTCTTTAACAATAACTGACCTGCCGTTATTGCTCGTCTGAAGGCAGCACTACAGTACTGGTTCTCTTCTTCCTGCTCTGACAGATCAGCATGTGCAGCTTGTGCCTGATTTACTTTAATCAAGGAAGATAGAGACTGAAAAAGTGAGCCAGTAGCCCTGTACTTGAAGATAAATCCTGAATGTATTTTCATCCAACTGCCTTCTTAATCAGAATCCAACTCCGTCTGTAACCGGGTTCCTAGTTAAATTGAACATATTATGTTATTTTTACATTTCATAATCTAATCCAGAAATTCGTGATTTGAGTTTACATTTTTTTTAGAAGCTAGAAAAGATTTTGTATGTGTTTACTCTATAGGACATTCTAGTTGGCATTGTTTTCAAGGGTCTTTTATTCTCTAGTTGGAGGTTCATCTTATCAACAGGGAGTAATTAGCCACTTTTTCATAAACTGGTTGGAACAAACACCAAAATCTACAGTGGTGCTATGGGTCTTGGTCTGGGAAACACTACTGTATGGTGTACAAACTGGTTTTAAAACAAGTGCAATATATCAAGACCTGGCATACAATGGTTACCATATTAGGTACACTTAAACACAGTCTACTTTTCCAAACAGGCATTCAGGTGACTGCAACTCAATATAAGCAGCAGGCAAACACAGTCAAGAGGGTTAGTTTTAGACAGCTAATATATGCAATTTAGACCATGGAATTGTTGTTAATATAAGATGTGGAGGTTTAAAATCACAGAAATATCTGCTGTCCTGGGACTTACATGCTCTAAAGTCTCTAGGGTTTACAAAGAATGGTGCAATAAACTGAAAACATTCAGCTAGTGATACAAACATCTTAATAATGAAAGAGGATAATGGCCAGACTTGCTCAAGGTAACAGAAATCCTAGAAATTTTTAAATATGATGTTTCCCATATTGCTCACCCTTTTATGGCCACAATCTATCCTTTTTAAAATGGATACCTGCAGGATAATGCACCATATCACAAAGCAGACATCATCTAAAACTTGTTCCAAGAATTTGACAGTGGCTTCAGTTTACATAGATGGCCTGCACAGTACTTACATCTCAGTTCAATAAAGTGCCTCTGGCATGAGGTGAAATGGGAGGTTGAATGAGTAGCTAGAACATCTGCAGGAGTTATGTAATGCCATCAAGTCAGTCTCTGTACTAAAATGAAATGTTTCAGGTTTATCCTTATTGGACATAGTACATTGAAATCCATGCTTGAATGTCTCCCTCAGACAAGAAATACAATACCAACAGCAAACAATAAATGCAACACACATGATGAACATAACACCACATATTAAATGATGAATACATACCTCAAATAAGGGAATTCATCCTGGCACTAGACAGATGCACCCTCTAGGACCTACCAAGATAGGTGCAAATCTTAACCTACCAGATTCGTTTTTGTTTATCATATCCTTTCTCTCCATAGCACGAGAGTCTGTAATCTGGGAACTGGAACAGCGCCACCTACAGGAGAAGTACCATTTGTTCAAGCAACAAGAGAAGGAGCAATTTTCCCTCCAGAGGCAACAACTACTGAAGAAGCATACAAAGGTGAGGAAGGCATTCTTGTATGTCTGAACAAATTTTCTCATGTGTCATGATTTCATAAATGTTTCAGTCTATGCCAATGTTAATTAATGCAAAATAACCTGCTTGTGTTCCCATGCTAAAACAAACTATATAACAGGTGCTCTACCATCCACCCCCAGCCCCCCAGATGTGTCATGTATTGGGGTTGAGTTATGTGTATTTTATGTCTCATTATTATTTTTGTATATTTAAATACATTTTGGGTGATTTCCCAAGAGGTGAAAGCCACTCTGATGTCACAGCTGCTGGGTCCTTCTTCTGGCGTTATATTTGAGCCAAAAGCAGGCTTAAGTAGCCAAAATTACTGCAAGAAAGTTGGAATTGGGAAATATAGCTCATGGTCTATTCCAGATTCAAAATTCAGTTTACTGGAATATCTTTACAGACCAGCACAGAAGGGATGACATTGTTATAAACAAATCAAGAATAGGTCAATATGGCAAGGTGACAATCTAAAATTAATTAATTGGGAAAATACCAGATGGGAACTGTAAGGAATGTTTAAAAGCAAAATCAGTTGTATATGTTTTATTACAGTGAAACAAATATGAAATAGTAGCAGCCTGGCTGAAAAGGTAGTTAATTCCTTTAGGTTTCCAAGACATAAGTTTAAAAAAATATATTAGAAAGGTCTAATAAAAGAGAAGAGATAAATGATAAAGTATTAAATTGCCAGAATTATATAAACAAAAACAAGGAGTATTAACTCCTCCAGTACAGAAGATGGCAGTAATGAACCACAGAATGTAATAACTGACAATAAAAAAGAAGCAGAAGATGCAGTAGCCAAGCATTTCATTATCTTTGCAATTATGACTATTGTTACTTGTTGTTGGGTTTTCTGATTTTCTTACTCTGTCTTAAGGTTTCTATTTTTCTGGATTTCATATTAGGACTTATTTAGGATTGCCTTTTAGGTGACTCTCTTTTATTTGTTTTGCTCGTTTGAGAATTTCCTTGTATTTTTCTCTGTTTTGTTAATAAATCATTTAATGCTCTTTTGTTCACAAGCCAAGATTTATGGTTGCCATCTTACTTATGGGGCTTTTTGATATATTTTTGGGATGTTTAAAGTTTATTTTGAAGATAAAATCCCTTTTGGCCACTGATTACTGGAATTGGGATTAAGCCCCACTAGGGTGAGGCCTTTCCAGGCAGGCAAAGAAGTCCTGGCCTCGCCACTAAAGACTTTTGTGGTTTTTTTTAGGAAGCCTCACTCCCTTTTTGTTACATTTGGGACTCCAAATCACAACAGTATGGTTATGTGTCTAATGAACAATGCTTGGTTACCCAATGGATCAATTAGAGTAATACAATCCTATACTTTAAAGATCTGGGCATCAAGTTTCTCAGACATAAGTGAGATTCACTACCTAAGCAGCACGCAATACAGGCCAGTTGCCTCATGCCATTTGGAATAAGTGGTGATCATCAACACTGCTCTTGTGTGTTGTGCATAAGTGTGTGACTTTAAACCAGTGTTTCCCAAACTCAGTCCCGGTGAACCCCTGTGGCTGCAGGTTTTTGTTCCAACCAGCTTCTGTTTTTAATTGAACTCCTGAGCTAATTAAGTGAACTGATATCTCCCAAGTTCTGTGTTTAGGGAACAATATAGAAATTAGAAAACTAAGTTTGCCAAAAAAAAAAAAATTAAAATGTACCAAGCAGTTATATAGGAATAATGTGTTTTTGTTTTTTAACAGTATTTTCATTTTGATTTTCATTCTACTTTTCTAGGTCTTCTAATTGTTTAATTAATCCATTATTTACTCATTAGTGGGTCAGTTGCTAAAGTAGTTGCAGCCTTTGATTATTTAGTGTTGTTTGCCTGCATGTCTGCTCTGCTCGTTTTAAATCGTTATTATTAAGATACAACAAAGGGGGAAAAATTGCACAGAGAAAGGGCAAAGTATAATGAAATCAACAAAAGAGAGTTAAGCATTTAAATCTATAGCAAAAGCAGAAATATTTCTAAATGTGTTATAAATGTAAAAATCATGCTGCTGTGCTTTTCTGAATGTCAAATAAAAGAAAGAAATAATACCAGCTAATTAAATGAGATCAGTGCTATCAGGTTTTGTGACTGATTAGGAATCCGGTTGGAACAAAAACCTGCAACCACAGGGGTTCACCAGGACTGAGTTTGGGAAACACTGCTTTAAACAGTTTTAAAAACATTTTGATGAATAAAGGTTAAAAATATGGTTTACTAGAGTGCACTAAATATCATCAGTTGCTCATATTTCCAGTATTTGTGCAGCTGGAGTAACGGCAAGTTAAGAAACTGCATAAACAGCCTAGCAGCAAGTGTTAATCTTTATATGATTTGTGAAATGAATAGACTCAGCACATTTAAAAAGGTTTGGGGCAGCCACCCTGTTACAAGAATGAGTCGGAGACATCATAAAGAGTTGCGGCAGCCACCCGTATATTATTTTCTTGGCTGCAAAAGTTGTTTTTTATGGTAGCACAATGTGCCTGCAACAGAGTCCAAAACAGAACTGCCTATACTGAGGCAAGATGGCAGTTGTAAAGGCCCAGAGGGGAAATGACATCATCGGTGCAGGAACTGGGAGTGGTGTCCTTGTGTCCGGAAGTGATATCATCATCGGGGCCAGAAACAGGCGGGATTTCCCGGGAATGGTCTGCAAGGTACTGAGAGAGATAGTCAGTACACTCCGCCGCCCCCTATTGTTTAGGCCCTTTATTTGTTTCCCATGTGCACGTGTGTGACAAGGCCCCCCCCCCCCCCTCAGCCCAGACCCATTGGGTCGGGCAGACCTGTCTGAGAGGTCGTGGACTCGAGAGAGAGCATCAGCATTGGCATGGAGAGAGCCCTTACGGTGAACAAGTGAAAACGTATACGGTTGGAGGTCAAAAAACCACCTAGTGACCCGTGGATTCGACTCTTTGTGGAGGGCTGCAGAGGTTCATGGTCCATCAACAGAGTAAATTCACGGCCCAAGAGGTAGTACCTCAACTGTGTAATCACCCATTTAATCACAAGGGCCTCTTGCTCCACTGCCGCATATCTGGTCTCCTGGTCCTGCAGTTTCCGGCTCAGGTACATGATGCAGTGTTCAACATTGACGCTTTGGTTCAACACGGCACTAAAGCCTGTGTCCGAAGCGTCCATCTGGAGTATGAAAGGAAGCAAAAAGTTAGGCGCTTTCAATATGGGTGCTGATGTAAGGGCCTGTTTCAGGTGATGAAATGCAGCGTCTGTCTTGTCAGTCCACACCACATGGTTGGCCCTCTTCTTTGTTAAGTCTGTCAAGAGCGCAACTCTCTCGGAGAACCGGGGTATAAACCGACGATAGTAACCTGCTAAACCAAGAAAGGCTTGAACCTGCCTCTTGTTTATCTGACAGGGCCATTTTAAAATGGCATCTATTTTAGAACATTGTGGTCTCACCATACCCCGGCCCACTAGATAGCCTAAATATTTGTCCTCGACCAACCCAAAGCAACATTTCTTCGGATTAATACGAAGACCAGCTTTTGCTAGTGACCGCAATACAGCTCCAACCTGCTGTATGTGTTCCTCCCAGGTGCTGAAATAGATGACAACGTCATCAAGTAGGCAGCACTATATGGATTGTGAGGATGGAGCGCTTTGTCCACCAGACGTTGGAATGTCGCAGGTGCCCCTTGTAATCCAAATGGGAGAATACAATACTGCCAGTACAAGCTAGGGGTGCTAAACACTGTCCTTTCCTTAGTGGAGTCCGTTAAGGGAACCTGCCAGTACCCCTTAGTCATATCTAATGTAGTCAAGAATTTGGCATTTCCTAGCCATTCGAGGAGGTCATCCATTCGCGGCATCGGATAGGCATTGAATTGGAAGACTTGGTTAAGCTGACTGAAGTCATTGCAGAACCTCCAACTTCCATTGGGCTTGCTGATCATGACAATAGGACTGGACCAGGGACTATAACTAGTCACACCAAGGTCCAACATTCATCTGATCTCCAGCTCCACTTCCGCCTTTTTTGCCTCGGGAATTCTGTACGGGCGTTCTCGGACTATAACCCCAGGTTTCGTCACAATGTCATGCGCGACCAGAGAGGTCCGACCTGGATTTTCACTTACTACCTCAGGAACAGGCAGGATAACTACTTCGAGCTCCTGACATTGTTGGCGAGTCGGATTATATGCAAAATTAAAGTGTAATTTATGAGTGAAGAGAGAGCAGGGCTGTCCATAGAGGGCTCGGAATCCATGTCCTTCCACGGTTTCTGCAAATTGACATGATAAATCTGCTCGCTGGGACGACGATTTGGTTGTTTTACCAAATAATCCACCAGCCCCTTCCACTCCTTAATTTCATAGGGGCCTTGCCAATAAGCCAGTAATTTGGAATGTGAGGTAGGAACTAAAACCATAACTCGATCTCCTGGGTGGAACTCCCGAAGATACGTACCATGGTTATAGCATCGGACCTGGGCTGCTTGTGTCTTTTCCATATGCGTTTTCAGTATAGGTCTAATCTTCTCAAATCTATCACATAATTGCGCGATATATTCCAATGTATTTGTTGACAGGAGGGCCTCTTCCTCCCAGCCTTCCTTTAAAATGTCTAATATGCCCCAGGGTTGTCGTCCATATAACAATTCAAAAGGTGAGAACCCCATGGAGGCTTGTGGGACTTCCTGATATGCAAAAAGGATGAGGGGGAGTAGTTGATCCCAGTTCCTTCTGTCCTCGTTGACTACCTTACATAACATTTGTTTGAGAGTTTGATTGAACCTCTCTACAAAACCGTTGGTTTGAGGATGATATTCCGTGGTTTTTAAATGCTTTATTTGAAGTAGCTTGGCAGTCTCATTGAACGTCTGTGTCGTAAAAGGCGTCCCTTGATCCATCAGGATTTCTTTAGGGATGCTGCATCGCGCGAAGACTCCTACTAATTCCCGTGCGATAGATTTTGAAGTAGCTGAGCGCAGCAGAACAGCTTCCGGAAACCGGGTAGCATAATCTTCCAGGACCATGATATATTTATGACCTCTGGCTGAGGGTTCTAGGGGTCCTACCATGTCGACCCCAATACGCTTAAAAGGGACATCTATTAAGGGTAATGGGACTAGAGGAGCACGGTCCCTCCTAGGAATTTGCCTCAACTGACACTCCGGACAGGATGCATAAAAGCGGCGGACCTCCTCATTAATCCCGGGCCAAAAGAATCAGAGCTTAAACCACTCTATTGTTTTTTCTGTCCCAAATGGGCTTCCAGGAGATGGGTATGTGCTAGTTCACAGACTTGTCGCCGGTAAGTCTGTGGCACTAACAACAGTGATCTGTTCTCTCCGTCATATTCTGCCACCCGGTACAACAGGTCATTATTTAACACAAAGTGAGGACCCTGTGGTATTGGATGTAAGGTGCGTTGGCCATCTATCAGAATGACTGCATTCTTTGCAAACTTAAGGGAGTCGTTATTTGACTGCTCCCTTTTAAATGAAGCCAGGGTCTGCCTGAATTGAAACTGCAGGCATGTGAGGGAATTGGATTCGACCTCAAGGGGCGGGGTTTCATCCAGAGTCAACTCAGCGATGTTGATGACGTATCTGGCTGAGACATCCCAGGTGTTTCCCTGTCATCACCAGAGGTCAAACTCCACTCCCCTGCTGGCTGTATACATGGCGTGGAAGAAGCTGAGGGTGCTGATTCTGCGTCCGTGACTAGACCTAGCGATCTTGGGGAAGAAGCAACTGTGTTACCGTTATTAATGTTTATCCAATCTCTGCCCATTATCACGGGGAAGGGAGAATTATTCATCACCGCCACTGTCAGCTTTTTTAATATGCCGTCCTGACATATATAGCAGTTGGTGGATCTATAATGCCAGACATCCCCGTGAACGCAGGTAATGTGGGTCTTAATCTTGGGCCACTGCCGCGGAAACACTAGATGGCGAGCAACAATGGAAATATTACTGCCAGAATCAAATAAGAAAACAAGCTTAATCCCATTAACTAGCACTTCTCCCGTATGTGAAAGGCCAGGGGGTCAGGTTCTACTCGAGTACACTTCACATTGTAGCCACGAGACTCTATGTTAGGGACGCAAGTATGCCCGGGTTCACAAGAGTCCCGTTCTGATACTCCCAAGCCGGTTTCTGCCCTGAGAGGTTCTATTGCCTCAGCTAGCGAGACAATATCAGTATAGCCCCAGGCCGGCTGGGCAATTTTTTTCAGGCAGGGCGCAGAGTAATAAAGCGCAGGCCACCTGCTCCGCTATTTGATGGCTCGATTATTTATGTGGTTGTAGCCAACTAACCTTAGCCCATAAAGATACAGTATTGCCTGTTTTTTCGTTGCTTTAGCAGGTTGAAATGTCCAGGCCATTAGGTTTTTCACCTGCCAGCCTGGGTTTCTCCCACCTTTATCAAAAGGCTTACCTTTTGTGGGATATTTAGGGGCAGTCCCCATACTCGGGAGACCATAATAAGTCCCCAATGTGTTCCCAGATGCACCAGGCTCTATTCTGTGGGTCCTGGTTGTACTCTTCCCCGGACCTTTAACAGGATGATGGGTCGAAGCATACTCAAACTTTCCCCTACATGCCCCGACTGACCCCCACTCTGTGACTCGGGAGAGGTACTTACCCATCCGACTTTTCTTGCATTGTGTATAGTGTGTCGAGTCTATGTTTTGGTCTGACTTCCAATCTCTCCCGGAGGTCATCATCCTGCCGGCTACACCACTGTGAAATGAATAGACTCGACACACTTAAAAAGGTTTGGGGCAGCCACCCGTATATTATTCGTGGCTGCAAAAGTCTTTATATAGCACAGAGATGTTCTCAGTATGGAGTCCAAAACAGAACTGCCGAGGGATTGCAAAGATGGCGGCTTTAAGGGATCAGACAGGAAGTGATGTTCTTCTGATGTCAGTTTGTGTGTTGGAAGTGACATTCTTCTGGGCACTGGAACTGGAAGTGATATTCTTCTTGGCGCCGGAACTGGGAGTGACGTCATCCACTCTGAATCAGACAGGTTTTCCCACGGCTGGTCTGCAGAGATAACAGGAGAAGGTTTAGTGCACCCCGCCACCCCCTGGCCTGGCATGGAATTACTTTTGCTTGGTCCATACAACGTCCTCCTATTTGCACGTGTTTGACAGATTATAATTTTATTATATCTTTTACTTAGCACTTTTATTTTTGTTAGTATCTATAACATTTTAATGATAGAGAAACACAATATCAGCTATCCAAGACTATTAAAATGCTTGTCTTATTAAAGCTATTTATAACATGACACTCATCACTGTCCCTGCAAATCACAGGAGAAGGAACGGACAAATCGTTACCATCACTTCCTGGTGGATGAGCTGCGTACTCAACAAGCACAGGAGCGTTCACGACTGCCAAAGAACCAGCGCTATGATGCCAAAGCTCGACTGGCCCTTTTCAAGGAGAGCCTGAAAATTCAAGGAGTCAGCAGTACAGAGCAAAGACAGCGCATTGCAAAGGTATGAATGATCAGCGATTTGAATTCTGAGGGCTGCACTTCACATTTTGCTTTTACTGTAAGATATACCCTTTTGAGAAGTGAGATGGCAAAGAAACAAACTTGTCAGACACATTGGAAAACCTTTGTTACAAGTATTCATGTAGATTTTATCTATCTTTCTGTAGATTTCCTTTTGTGGATAGAAAGATAGACAGAGAACTCAAAATGGAATAGTCATTTTCCTAACCACTAGACTCAATTCCATTAATTTTTATTATACGTATTTATTTATTTAATGAACACTTTAATTGAAAGTAGCTTAAAATCTCAAATCTATTTGTTTCCTTCTTTTTATTGTAAAACAGCTGGCAGGTTAAATGATTTTCACAGTGTAATTCTGTAAAGGGTTAAAGATCAGCCAGGTACCCCATTTAATAACAAAAACAAAAGTAAATCAAAAACCCAAAAACCCTTTGTGGAGTTCTGCTCTTGACATGAGCGAGGTTCAAAGTGGGCAGCGATTTTCGGTGTTTAAGTAGCTCCCTGGACTTAAGGGCCAGTTCCACTTGATGGGCACCAGAAGAGATGTTATGACCATTAATAGGAGTCGTCCGTTGTTCTGCAGGGAATATGTAGACTTTATTATTCCCAGAGGGAAATTCGTTTGCATCAGTTAAGTACAAAAACAGAAGACATTATTACATAGATCCAATAGATATAACAAAGACACAACATTTGACAAATGATGTTACTGCATAAACACACACTCAAGATCAATACAAAGAAGAATAATTACTTTCAACAGTATACAAAATAATAATGCAGAATTTAACATTTATCGTCATCCCTACAAGTAACAGAATAGGGAAGAGGTGATTAGTGGTTGCTTTCACCCCTACCCTGCAGTCTGTATTATTGCCTTGGTCACATTGTTTTGATACTCCTAATCACTTGTATGTGGCAGACAACTGGTACTCACACTGAGTCAGAAGCAGGGATTGAATTAGCAACCTTATATTATATAGCATAGTCCATTACCTTAATGACTTGGCTACACTGCTCATCAAAGCAGCCTAAACAGAGTATAAATAACAGATATTCTCTTATACTTGAAGGAAACTCTAAGAAAAATATAAGTAACAAGCTGGTTAAGTTTGCAGATGATGCCAAGCTAGGTGGATTAGCAAATAACATAGAGTCTACTGAAACATTATACTGGACCTTGGACAGCATAGAAGCTTGGGGAGATTTGTGGCAGATGACCTTTAATGTAAAGTATTACATGTAGGAAGTAAAAATGTCAGGTTTGAATACACAATGGTAGGTCTGATATTCAAAAGTACGCCTTATGAGAAGGATTTAGGAGTCATAGTGGACTCTAAGCTATCGACTTCCAGACAGTGTTCAGAAGCCATTAAGAAGGCAAACAGAATGTCAGGTTATATAGCGCCCTGATGTGTGGAGTACAAATCCAAGGAGGTTCTGCTCAAGCTTTATAAGACACTGGTGAGGCCTCATCTGGAGTTCTGTATGCAGGTTTGGTCTCCAGGCTACAAAAAGGACATAGCGGTGCTAGAAAAAGTCCAGAGAACAGCGACTAGGCTTATTCCAGGGATACAGGGATGAATTATGAGGAAATATTAAAAGAGCTGTGTCTTTACAATTTAAGAAAAAAAGATTAAGAGGTGACATGATTGAAGTATTTAAAATTATGAAGGAAACTAGTCCAGTGGATCGTGACTGTGACTTTAAAATGAGTTCAACAAGAACATGGGGGCACATTTAGAAGATTGTTACGGGTAAATTTTGCGCAAACTCAGAGAAGTTTTTATTACAAAGAGAACCAAAGACAAGTTGGCAAGTTGTTTGGTAGACAGTAGGACTTTAGGGACTTTCAAAACTCGACTTGATGTTTTTTTTAGAAGAATTACAGTAAGTGGATAGGACTGGCAAGCTTTGTTGGGCTGCATGGCCTGCTCTCGTCCAGATTGTTCTAATGATTTAAAATCGAATTGGGTGGCATGGTGGTCTAATGGGTGTGCTTTTGCCTAATGGATCCAGTACCTGGAGGGGGATATTTTCATGTCTGGTAGCTGACTTTGTGGAGTTTTCATGTTCTCCCTGTTTAAGTGATGTTTTCTCCAGGTAACAGTTTTCCTCACATGTCCCAAAGACTTGTATGTTAAGTCTAATAGGAAATTGAAGGTTTGGCCTATGTGGATGTTGTTCATTAATGGTCCATGCTTTGTGCCCAATGCTGATATGACAGGATTCAGCTCTCCACAGTTCTCAATTAGATTAGATTCTCTTCTTTTTTTTTCATATTCGTTCTACTCACCAGTGCATTATAGCTACTCAAGAATTGATTATTTTTTTATAGATAATAATTTCCTGCCTACAATTAAATCATGCAAATACGACACAATTGTTATCTCTGACCATGCCCCTCTAGTCTTGGAGCTAAAATCATTAAGCCCCTCACACTCACCTCGCAGATGGCGTCTTAACCCTCTTTTATTGGCAGACGAGAACTGCACAGAATGTATATCTAAACAAATCAGCTTCTTCCTAGAGACAAACGCGTCCACAGAGGTTTCTGCAGGAACACTCTGGGAAACTCTAAAGGCCTTCTTAAGAGGACAGATTATTTCATAACTTTCCCACAGAAATAAATTAGAAACCAAGAAAGTGTCAGAGCTAAGAAATGAAATTACTAGAATAGATGAAGAACAAGCCAGGCGTCCAAATGAAGTTCTCCACAGGAAAAGGCAGGCCCTGCATACAGAACTTAACATCTTAACAACTAAAGAAACTGAACAACTTATTTATAAGTCTAGACAGCATTACTATGAACACGGAGAAAAAGCTAATAAGCTTTTAGCTCAACAAATTCATAAACAAGAAGTTCACAATGCAATACCAGTAATCACCAACAAGAATGGAGAAGAAATCATCGACCATAATAAAATAATGCACACATTTAGAGATTACTATAAGTCTTTATATTCCACTGAGCCCAAAGAAGACAACACACAATCTAATGCATTCCTGGAAACATCACAGATACCACAAATAGATGCTTTAAGTGCTGAGGAAATGGATAAACCTCTAACGCTAACAGAATTACTAGACACTATAAAGTCACTACAAAGCAGGAAATCATCAGGCCCTGATGGTTACCCCGTAGAATTTTATAAGAAATTCTCCACTCAGCTAGCTCCCCTCTTATTGGCAACATTTACAGAAGCTAGAGACAACCAAATACTACCTCAAACATTTCGACAAGCATTAATCACCGTCTTTCCTGAACAAAATAAGGACTTGTTACAATGTGCATCATATAGACCAATTTCACTCCTGAATAATGATGTTAAGATACTCTCAAAAATCCTAGCTAGAAGGATGGAGAAAGTGGTGCCCTTGGTAATATCACAAGATCAAACTGAATTTATTAAAGGCCGACATCTATCTTCAAATCTCCGACGCTTGTTTAATGTTATATATTCACCAGCAAAATCAAACACTCCAGAGATATTACTATCATTAGACGCAGAAAAAGCATTTGATATGATTGAATGGAATTACCTTTTCACTGCATTGGAGAAATTTGGGTTTGGCCCGAATATTTGTGCATGGATCAAACTACTGTATACCAATCCAGAAGCTTCAGTTTGTATTAATAACATTTGCTCAGACTACTTTAAACTAGAACGTGGTACCAGACAAGGATGTCCCTTGTCGCCACTGTTGTTTGCAATCGCTATTGAACCACTGGCAGTTCACTGCCGAAATTCTTATCAGATAAAGGGGATTGTCAGAGAAGGACTGGAACAGAAAATTTCTCTATATGCAGATGATATGGTCTTATATATATCAGACCCAGAAAACACTGTCCCTGCTGTTTTAACAGCACTAGCAGAATTTCAAAAGATATCTGGTCTTAGAATTAATCTGAATAAAAGTATACTCTTTCCAGTGAATTCACAAGCATATAATATTAGATTAGACACCCTACCTTTTACCATAGGAGATCAGTTTAAATACCTAGGGGTAAATATCACAAGTAAACATAAAGCTCTTTATCAACAAAATTTTGGCGTCTGTATGGAAAAAATTAAGCAAGACTTGCATAGATGGTCAACCCTTCATCTCACTCTAGCCGGAAGAATTAACATTGTTAAGATGAATATCCTTCCTAAACTTCTCTTTTTATTTCAAAACATTCCAATATATATCAATAAATCATTTTTTAAACAGTTAGATTCAACAATAACCTCATTCATTTGGAACTCAAAACACCCACATATCCGAAGAGCAACCCTACAAAGACCTCAGGCAGAAGGTGGCATGGCTTTACCTAATTTTCAGTTTTATTACTGGGCAGCAAACATACAAGCCATAAAAACCTGGACACAAATAAATTAACATATACAGGCTTGGTCCGCAATAGAAGTAAAATCCTGTAGTACTTCTTTATATTCCCTGCTCTGCTCTCCAATAAATGAAAGGTATCGCAAATATACTAATAACCCAATTGTGCTTTACTCACTCAGAATATGGAACCAAATTAGAAAGCATTTTAAGATGGTAAATCTTTTATCAGTGGCACCTCTGCAAGAGAACCACCTCTTTCAACCTTCGCAAGTATATCCAGTTTTTAATACCTGGAAAAGTTTTTGGATTAAAATGCTCAGAGATCTTTATATAGACAACATATTTACATCTTTTGAACAATTACATTCAAAATTCAACCTCCCAGCTACACATTTCTTTTATTATCTTCAAATTAGAAATTTTGTTAAACAGAAATTGCCCGATTTCCCCCACCTTGCACCCTCCACAATGCTGGAAAAAATACTGCTCAATTTCGAGGAAATAAACACTATTTCCGCAATATATAAAACCTTATTAGTGTCCCTACCTTTCAAAGATCCAAGAGGACATTGGGAAGAAGATCTCTTAATCAATATATCAGAAAAGGAGTGGAAGGTAGCAAAGCAGAGAATTCACTCGAGTTCTATATGCGCAAAGCATAGAATTATTCAACTAAACATTATATATCGAGCCCATCTGTCTTGCTTAAAACTGTCCAAAATGTTTCCAGGGCAGGATCCAACCTGTGAACACTGCAACCAAGCTCCTGCCTCACTGGGTCACATGTTCTGGGTCTGCACCAAACTAACATCATTTTGGAGTGCCTCTCAGACAGCCTTGGTATCACAATCCCTCCTAACCCATTAACAGCTGTGTTCGGTGTTCTTCCAGATGGACTTGAATTGGAGAAGGACAAGCAAACGGTGATTGCATTCACTACACTTTTGGCACGCAGACTTATTTTGTTAAATTGGAAGAATCCTAATTCTCCTCTTATAAGTCAGTGGGAAACCGATGTTTTATATTATTTGAAATTGGAAAAAATCAAATTCTCAGTTAGAGGATCTGTACAAAATTTTTTCAAAACCTGGCAGGATTTAATCAATATTATTTTAGAATAAGAGAAATAACTATTATTGCATTTAACTCCCTTCTCCATCTCTTATTTACATAGATATTTACTTCTCCCTTTCTTTTGTTTAATTTTGCCTTATTAAAAAGCCTTAAGCAATTTTCCTTTAGCTAAGCTCTCCTTCTCAGGGGTGGGGTTTGATTTGTCTTCAAATTTGTTGGGTTATAAATTGATCTGTTTGTATGGAATGATTACAATGAAAATTAATAAAATAAAAATATAAAAAAAAAATAGATTCTCTTCTTTTTGTAATGAATGAGGGGTTTTCTGAAAATTTCAAAATTGAAAATGCATTATTTTACAGGAGATTTATTATGATCAGCATTTGTTAGAAACCATTGGTTTGGCTTGTTTCTTATTCCAGATTCTAGCATTATTCAAACTGCATGAGCTTGACACTATCTGTGAAACTCTTTATTGACAAGCTAATATGATATTCAGCAAGAATAAAAAAACTAAATACTGGATGGCTTAAGAGCTAATAAGAGAGGAAGCATTAATGGAATGAGTCACCTAGTACTTACATGGAACTTGAACTCTTGTTTGCTTTGGATAGCACCTTGTGATTGCACACCTTGCAAAATGTACTATATTATTTATGGATTTATTGATTAACTAACAAACCTTGAACATTCTGCATCATTCAGGGGTAAACGCATTTAAAGTGGTGCCAGTTTTTCTGAATGGTCTGTCTAAGACAATGTAGAGAAGCTGATTATTAAAACATACGTCTTATATTCTCTCTCTGGTGCCACAGTTCCTAGCAGAAGAAGAAGCTCGTCAGAAAGCAGAGAAATCTCGTCAACAGGAAAATCATGAGAAACAAATAAAAGCACTCCAAGAGGAATGCAGTAGCAACAGCAGAGAACTGCAGCAACTTCAGGTAAAATCTAAAATTCAAACAATGCAAGCGGTCAAAACAATAAATCTTGAGTTTTGTTCCAAAACATTATTCAGTTTTCTGAAATAAAAGAAGATGCCACCAAATACAGATAATCTATTCCATTAGGTGTTAAATCCCCAGACACCTTGGACCATGAGATTCTGGTTATTCAGACTGGACAGCCCTGGTTTCATGTCTTGCTTCTGGGTGTAAAAATTGGAGTATTGGCAAATGTACCAATTGGCTGATCATTTTTATGAAGGTATGTTGTGCAGCAGACATAGTGCAGACGCTAACTTGCAGTGCGGACAAATCTCCAAGGGGGACTCACCCCCAGTTCTTCGACACCTAACAATGTGCACAAAGCTGAAAGGTTAACCCTTCCACTTTGTTAATAAGTTGTGTCCCGTTTTTGAACAATGAAAATCTGGTCAAAGACAAGTGTTACTCCACTGAAAAAGTGAAGGCCCAATATGGCCCAATGTGTTGCACAATTTGCTGCAGTGCCCACAAAGGTGTGGTATTCTTCATCTCTTGATTCAAACATGTGACCCTTTAGCAAGTTTTTCATTTTTAACAAGAGTACCCAAACATTGGGACATTATTACCTGCCTGTGGCTTGCCTATTAATTTTTTTAAATGACGTCTTGCGTCTCATTCATGACAGATACATTCACTATGATCTATTTGCTTAATAATTTGAACATTTCTAGCAAATTCCTATGAACATGCTTAACAATAATGGGATTCTTAAAACAATCTCTTCACCTTGTATATTGGCAAAGTATACAAAAACAGTTTGTTTATTATCCGCAGAACACGGGATGGATAAACAAAGGAAAAACGATAAAATGTACAGAGACAAAAAAGCTGTATCCCCTCTGGGCCCACCCAAATGGGTTGGAAAGCCTTGTCTTTTTGGTAGGGTGGCTTGCTCACATGCCAGTTTCATTAATATTCACCTCCTGTTAGGCAATGTCCACACTACTAAATTTTCATTTAAAAATGCAGACATTAATCTCTTGTGTCCACAATGCCCAGGGTTTTTTAAATGGAGACTTTTAAAAATGCTCTCCAGAGCATATAAACACCAACTCAGTGTTGCAATGTACACAGGTAAAAACCTATGCTTCTGAAAACACAGACTGTGATTGGTTTGTGCTTATTACATAGCCATTCCCTGATTGGATCCTGCTCGTTACAACATCTCATTCTCTGATTGGTCACCATCAAGGAATAAAACCATATTCCAACATAGTGGAAACTGAAGAGTTGCTCTCCATGGCGCTTGTGCTGCTTATTTGTACACATATACAGTAAGTTGTTACAGTTTCAATGCTGTAGAAATTTTAAATCTGCTTCAAGCACTATTTTCTAAAATGTTATTTTTAATAAATTTGAACTATTAGTCACAGACCCTCCACATCCCAAATGTATTCATGACAGCCAAGAGTAGATTACTTCTGAATGGGCATGTGAGTCATTGTGCCCTGTGGTAAACTGGCACAGAGTACAAAGCAGGGTCCTGTTTTCCACTTAAAGATGTCAGTCTAGGATACCTATGACCTGAATTTGATAAGCAACTTCAGAAAATGGATGTATCGATAGGCTAAATACTAGAAGTCGTTGTGTAAGTTCAAAATTGTATTAATCTTTAAACTTGTTTTGATATGTTTTAGTTTTATTTGGGTGCTGTGGTTTACCCTTGCAGTCCAAAGATATCATTTTAGTCTAATTAGCAACTTGAAATTGGAAGTTTCAAGTTAATTGTTAACTGGTGATGTTAAACATGCCCAGTAGGTAAGAGTGTGAGTGTCGCTGTGATGGACTGGCATCCTGGCTAGGATCAGTTTGTGTCTTTTGTCGGTTGCAACTAGAATAGACTGTGGATACCAACCACCTTACTAGGATTAAATAGACCTAGAAATAGCTAGTTGGCATAACTTGTCAAATGCTATTACACAGGATGGTGTTTTGATGTCTTAACATGATGTTGATTGTTGATAGAAAGGCAACAAAGTGAATTAAAATATTGATCTGAACACAGAGCAATTGTTGTAAAAAATAAAAGTGTTATAAGGACAGAAGATATACACAGTATCTGTGTTTTTGCCTGCAGAATGAAAAGCTACATATGCTGGTGGAACTTGAAAAGAAGAAGTTGAAAGCTCTAGATGAGGAGCACAACATGGAGTTGAAAGAATGGAGAGACCGCTTATCCAGCCGCAAGGAGGTAAATAACACTCAGCCTTGAATACATCATAAAACACCAGTTAGATGGACTTGGGTTTGGGCTAAACCGTTTCGGCTCACAACTTAGCATTAACCTGCAGTATGTCAAAAGCTGTAATTGACGACATAACATAACATTGTCAAGCTCACATAATCCATTTCAGAGTTCTAGGTGATGATGCCTATCGGGCATGAGTTAAGGATCTGCTTATTTACACAACCGTACAAATCCAATTTAGCATCACCAATTAATGTAAATTGTATATCATTGAGATTTGGGACAAAAACAAAAAAAAACTGGCAGACATGAAGAGAAGGCCCAAGCACTGCCTTGATAACATCCAAACCAGGAGTCAAATTCAGGAATGCTAAATCCATGAAGCACCAGCCATAGGCACTGCCCCACCACACCAACCATATTCATAGATAAACATTAGTTATAAACTAATTTACTGCCTAAAACCAAACAAGTAAATATATACTGTAAGTTCACCTGTTAAACCTCACCATTTCAGTTATATACATTGTCAAACTTGGGTCACAGAGTTGCACAGGAGACTGGAAAAGGGGTCAGGTTTCCAAGGCACAAAATCTTTATTGCTGATCTGGCAGGTACAAATACAAGACTTTATTCAGAAGAGGTTTGTCAACAGCAGAACAGCACACAGGTTGCAGCTGTTAAACATGGCAGTCCAGCTCCCCTCTCCAGGTCAAAAGAACACACAGTCCTCCTAATCAAGCAGATTCAGCGGCTCAGAAGCAGCGACTGGAGCAGACACAGTCTGAGTGAGAAAGGACAGGAGAGAGAGCCGTTAGGTGAGCTGCCACTTGGTCTTTTAAATGTTCTAAACCTCGTGTGAGAAGCATGTTGCGCGGTAAGCCTGCAATCCTGCAGCTAATCCTGAAAAAGGAATGGGTAAGAGTGTGTTTGTTTCCCATTAAAATACTATTTAAGAGGGAGTTTCTGAATGGCGGCTGTGTTTGTTTGTCATAAGTTTACTTTTTAACAGAGAGTTTAGAGCCGTTATGGGCAGCTAACTGGCAGCCACACCGGTCACAAAATAGTCTAAACCTGAGAGGCAGTTCTATTAACTGTGCCACAATTATCCCCTAACTTATGGTTCGTTCAGACTAGCAGGGATTCTGAGTACTTTTACATAGAGGCGAGTGTGAGATGACATCTTAGAGTTGGACCTAAGTGCCAGAGGCAGTCATCACCAATTGTGAACAAGTAAACTGATCAGGATTAGCAAAGAGGATTCTGTAACAATCTACATTTATTACACCGTTATTCTTTTGAATTAGACCTGGAAACTGTCTCCTATATCGCACACAAGTTGTCCATTTCAATTTAGGGTCATGTGAAAAACAGGGCATCATCCCCCCCAATAGCAACCTCTGGCAGCACCTATGGACACCGACAGGTCATTTCCAAAGTCCAATTCCCAGCTTGCCTTGTGGGTGTCCTAACTGGGTTCAGCCCTGAGGAACACTACCACATGCCGTGTGAGGGAACAAACTGCTCCGAGTACTCATGTTCACTTGGTCCATCCATTATGGCCTTCTGGCCGGACAAGAAATCATCCTCCCTCCTGTCCAGGATGCCTGTCATTCCTCCATGGCACTTAGACTAAGATTAACATTTCTAGAGTGTATGGGCATGTCAGCAGAGCTGCAGCAACTCCTACTTTGCTGTCAGGATAGGACTGAGCATTGTGAAGATACAAAAGACAACAAGGCAAAAATAAAGGGTTGAGGAAGTTTCCCTGTATAATGTCTGGGATGACAAGTAATCAAACAGGACTGGTATGGGTTGTTTTGTAGAAAATGCACTCGATAGGTAAGCAAAATACAACAGATCTTTTATGTCATGGTGGCAGGAAGGAAATCCGATTAGGAAGAAGTGGAAATGACATCATCAGAGGGAGCTGGAAGTGATGTCATCAGAAGGGGACCAAAAGTGACATCATAAGAAGGGGACCAGAAGTGAGGTCATCAGGTGGAGCCGAAAGTGATATCATCAAAGGGGAGCTGGAAGTGATGTTATTGGAAAGGGACTGGAGTGGAGATCAGTAGTTATGCTTAGGATGGTATGTTGGAAGAAGGAGAAAGGTGTTAGTGCTCTGTTATGCATTCAGGAGGTCCAGCACCGGAAGTGACGTTAAAAGTCTTTGGCCATCAATCTTCTGCTTTGCAATGAGAAGAAGACAAGAGGCAGTTATATACAGAGCCACACCATGAATCTGAGTAGAATTAGTGTTGGACGAGCCCTGAAGTTCTCCCTAAAGCTCACTTGTATGACGAAAGTTATATGAACAAGCGGAGAGTCAGTCAGTTGTATGTGAATGTGTTTCAACTACAGACAACAGTTATACCCCTTTGTATCAACTGTTTAACTGTAGTGGTTGCCTTCTTCACAAGCTCCACATGTTTGAAACTTCTAAGACATCTCTTGGCTGCCTGACAAGTGGCCACCTCAAAATATAGCACCTCGGGAACAGCTACTGTGCTAAGATGGCCTACTCCAATTCTCTTTTGATTCTTTCCCTGGAGATCAACACAAAAACTTGGAACTGTTTTCTGTCATGGAGGCAAGAAACATTTGAAAAGCCAGGTAATTTGAGATTTATAACGTTATACTTGTGCACTAATTTAGTTACTTTTTTCTTTGTTCAGGTGCTAGAGGAAGACCTGGCTCGACGGCGGAAACTTAAAGAAAAAACGTCTCGGCGGAGCAGTGAGCATGAGAGCCGCTCTAATTACAGTCTCTCCCGTTTCTTTCCCAGCCTCAGTTTTTCGGAGTAGAAAACATCAAATCAAACTCAACTCCAAAGCTTGTGTCTGATTATATGAGTCTGGATATGCTGCACCTGCACCCTGTTATCAATTTTTTTAATATTCACTTTTGATATGATTACTGAATTTAAAAATGTTCATAATTTTGGTCTTGTCCATTGTTGGAGATGGACGTATAGGAGGGAGCTCCATTAGCAGCGGTGTTCTTTTAACCATTTGTTTATATATCATTTCGAGATATCCTGTATTTATTCATCCCAGGGGGATTTAACAATACACATGTAAGTACAAATAAGGATGAGTGTAAAGCAAAGAGCTCAGAAGGAAAAGGAAAAGAATAAGACAGCAAAAGCCCCATCAAAGTCTAAATCGGCCTCAAGTTCACAGTATGGCCTACCAGACAAGCGAAGGTACAGACCTGCCAGGACTGGACATGGCAGCATCGGCTCCAGCTGAGAGCGTTAGTGAAACTGCAAGTGAGGTGGGCAAAGAGCATTCGTCGAAACCAGGAGCTGAACATGGCCATATCATCTCCACTGTGAACTTCAGCTAATTCCCTCCGCAAGTCTGTGACATCATCTCCTATTAAAAATGTTCATAATTCACTTTTGTAAATAGCTAGATTAACATTGCGCTACCTGGAAAAAATACAAAATGTCTTGAAAAATCTTTAATGTCCTATATTTTTTTAATCTCAGAAATAAAATTTGAAGCTTGTATTTGATCAGGAGGCTGACTAATAATCAAATTAAACAATATTCCTTTTTTTAAATTCATGGCTGGAGAGATCATCATTGGATAAAGGGAAGAAACAAAGGTTTGCATTTGTCTCTTATTGAAAAAGTGGAAAATCTGTCTTATGAGTGGGTATTTGTAGAACATTAAAGCCCCTAAATAAGTTATCATTTCACTTGAAAAGTTAGAAGGTGTCTGTTTTTAATAGCTTAATAGTTTGTAGCTGATCACCAAATATGAAAGTCAGAAAGGAGATGAAGCACCTAAACAAAATTTAGGCATTGGCCTACCTGAGTTGGAAACTAACAGTAAAGATTACTGAAGTTTACTCAACCAAGCAATACCATGACACATCTCTGCTGCTGTATTTATTGCATAATTACCACTCACCTCACAAATGAACCGATCAGTCACGTAACATACTTCCCATATCACATAAACAAAAGAATGGAATAAACAAAATAAAAAATAAACTTTGTGAAAACAAAAAATGCTTAGAAACCTCAATGGTCAGGGAAAAACAAATGGCACATAACATAGGCTGCCTACATAGATAGTCAAAATAAAAAATAAACAATAGTGCACATAATCACCAAAAGTAACATTAACATAAATAAAAGAAACAAGAAAGAACAAAACAGACATAGAACATCTGAATCCCCAGCCAAGATGAGATATATAACAGATGGTACATCCGGACTATGCTGATAGTGCAATTAACAAACATCATCTAAGCATTTTTGGAAGACTAGGCTACTTTGTTGCAAAAATGTGATTTATAACAGGGCATTTTGAGGGCACCAAATAAAATTAAAACCCATAAGTCAGATCCTTCATTTGGGATTGGTGTTGTTTGGTGCATCTTACCTTCTGCAGTTGGCCACATTGTGGACTATGCACAATTGCATTGCATGTTGCAGCTAAAGATGTCAGCCTCTTCCTGATCTGTAAGGTCATTCTGATTTGTCTCAACTGCAGCGTATATGGCTTGTTCAAAGCTAAACCAAGAATCAGGGAAGCAGCTGAGACAATATAATAGAAATACAAACCTATAACTTACAAAAGGGAAACAAGCACAAAGAAAAGCAGAAACAGATAACAGATACAGTAAAGGCCTGAGACACCATAGGGTGCTTTTTCTTTCCAACTTCTTCTTAGCGATTAGCAAATCATAAACAATTTGTTCACTTTGAACTATTCTTTTCAGTGAATCATGGGAATCAATTCATAAGAACAAACAAACTGATGGAGTAGAGCTCAATGGAAGTGGTCAAGCGTATGAGTGAAGCTGTTGGCCTCACTTGTTTAGATGCAAACACATCTCTCATTATACTCTTAGAACTTCCCTCCCTGTTCAACACTCACCATCATCCCATTTCTGGTAACCTACAAAAAAACACATACTATTAACATATGTACATTTATAGTACTAGGGTGTTGTACCTTGTTAGCCATTATGGATGTAGTGAGAAGAAGGGGGGGCCTGAGTTGCCTTGTAATCTTTCTAGTTAGCCAATAAAAGTTGTCATTTGCTAGACTTCTCTTAACATATTTACATTTAAAACACTTAAACAAAAGTAAGCAAAGTGAACAAAGACATTACAAAAAAGGAACAAGATGGAGCCAGGGATGAACCACATGTGCGTCCACTGTGCCACCTAGTAGGCAAAAGAACTTTATTTTAACAGAATTGAATCAAACACAGTCTGTGAAAATGTTGCTGAGTATTGGGTAATGTGTCCAATAGAAACAATAATTGGTGATCTTTCTTGAATTAGAGTATGTTGGTTATTTGGATTAGGCTGACGTTTAGTTCACATTAAATCAATCACATCAGAGGCACCAAAGTACTTCTATGATGAGCACAAGGTAAGACTATGATAAGATACCCGAGACCAGGAAAAGGTTGATGTTCCAAGTTGGGAACATTTATTGTCAAGCCGACTCAACTGAAGGAACCACCTATACATGACGGTCACAATGGTTAGTGACTTCTTGGTCCAACAGTCAGGAAGAATACAAGCTCTTTGGCAGCATTTGAAAGTACTTTGGGGTTGAATGTAAGCTAAGGGGATAATCAAATCTGTGGGCTGCACAGTACTCACCCATCAAGGTTATGGTCAGACCGTTGAGCTCAAGGATGGTCTCAGCTAATTAAGTTGGGAAGGAGATGAGAGTAGACTGAATGAGGTGAGGAAGGAGAAGGAATGTTGCAAACCATTGAATGGGGCCAGGGTTCTTCGGATCTTGTGTAAAGTTAGTACTGCCAATGTTAGTTAATTTGTTAATAATACAGTGTGACTTCCACAATATTTTGTTACACAAAGTGTGTATGGAAGGAGATATGGTAGCTGGTAGGACCTCCACACCTGAGCACACCAGTATTCAAAAAGTGTATATCTCTTATCAGCAAGCTGTTTCATCCTGAAAATGATACCCGTGTATTAATGAAGTTACTGAATGAGCACATTGTTTTGATTGAACGTACAGTTCTACAGTATGTTACTGGAACTCTACCCACTGATCTTTCCCATTTCCTCTTTCATTTTTCCTAATTGACTGTAAAAGTAGCAAGTTTAATAATTCCAAAGTGCACCTGGAGACTGGAATGCCAAATCTTAATCATCAGAGAGGAATTTTAATTCAAATGTTAATGGACCTTTGTGAGCAATTAGATACTCAAAAGGTTTATATTCAGTCAGAAGAAAGTGAAACCACATTAACAATTAAACATTTATGTAACCATTGTTTACCTCTTGTTTTGTCAAATAAGGTCTGTGATACAGTGGAAAGACTAGTGTTTGGACACTCCTTAATCATAACTAGAAAGAATATAAATATGAAGTTTAGATCTAGATCTATTAAAAATTATGAAATCCACAATCCATTCAAGGACTTTCTATTTTATAGCTATGAAAAACCATGTTGCCTTTATGTTTGGGATCATTATCTTGTTGAGCCATCCAACGACTTTGGAGAAATTCACTGGAACTTGAACAGATGTTTCTCTACACCTCAGAATTCATTTTGCCACTACCATCAGCAGTTACATCAACAATGAAGATTATGTGTGCCAGTACCTATGGCAGCTATGCACAAGTCATATCACCCCCACCACCCAGGCAGTCTTAACAGCATTATTTGACCCTCGGGCAAAGCAGTGCACTGAGGCCCCTACCATACACAACCACTCACCAAGTCACACCATAAATAGATTCACATGGGGCCACTATGCTTGTGGGGCCCCCAAGCAACTGGGCCCCCAGCATGCCCATGCGGCACAACACGGCCCTGCCCACCACCACTTTTAACAGAGGAGGTGGTATGCTTTACACCTTGGGCAGTTCCTTTTCGCCTCCACACTTTGCTCTTGCCATCACTCTGATGCAGGTTCATCTTAGTTTTATCGGTCCATAACACCTTTTCAAAATTCTGCAAGCTCTTTCACAAACTGTAATCTGGCCATCCTGTTTTTGTGGCTAACTAGTGGTTTGCAACAAGGTTATTATAGTTAACGAAAACGAAAATCAAAACTGAAACTATTATTAAAAAACATTTTCATAAACTGAAATAAAATAATTAACAAAGTCAAAATAAAAAACTAAAGCTAAACAAAACTATTAAAGTAGCTGGAAAGACTAACTGAAATAAAATAATAATATACTAAAAATATTTTTAATTTTTCATTTTATAATAAATATTCTTGCCATTAGTCTTAAAACCTTATAAATTTTAACTCTAAAAAAGTAATCTGCCATGAGCCGCCCGCATTTATATTCATTCAGTGAACGGCGGCTGGTGACGGAGGGCGGGTGTTCACACAGCATTGGCAGTGACAGAGCAAGCAGAATACAGGTGTGTAATGTGTGTGAAATAGAAAGCGATTTATGTGCCATCTTTCTTTGCGCTTCTTGTACAGTATATCAAGATGTAATTAAAACGCCTGAAATCAGAATGTGCCGGTAAACAAAACATTTACCGTATGGACAGAAAAATCATAAGTGAGAAACATTTCAGTTTATTTTTCAGGTGCATGTGTTTTGTTGACAATAATTCACCTGCCACTTTGCACTGGAGAAATCCGGCACTGACTGAGAGACTGACTAGGTCATCATACAAGATCAGCATATAGTTACTGACCAATCACTTTTGCTTTAAAAAAGTCGTGATACAAACCTTGTAAAATCCCTGAGTTGCCAATGTCTCTACTTTACTACAGGTAGGTAGGTGAAGAGATTCTGCAGGCTGGTGATAAACTACACATACTAATGTGTTTTTGTATTTATTTTATATTTATTAATTTAACTTTTTTAGTTTATATTCACAGCTCAAAATACCTGATATTGTGAAAATAATCCAGTAGCAGAATTATGTTTTAAAATATTTGTCCTCCTTTATCAATTTCTCTCTCTCTCTCTCTCTCTCTCAAAGCAGATAGTTGAAATATCATATTATTTTTGTTTTTAACATCAGCTATATCATACATATTACATAGCAGGGATTTTTCCTGCCTTGCATCCACACCTGCCGGAGTAGGCTCAAGGTTTCCTGCGATCTTGCTCTGGATAAACAGGTGTAAATAATGTATATGTTGTTCTTAATTTCAGATGCTGTCACTTGTTGTTTTGTGGTTGTCCATACACCCATTACCTACTCTTGCTCTGCTCATTAAGGGCTTACTGTTCTTATGCATTGGCTATTTAAGTTCTTCCCTCAATACAGCTAGGTGAGGTTACACACTGATTCAAGCCTAAGCCCCTGTTCTTCCTAAGCACCCATGATATTCATGATCACACCTGTCAGAACACAATAGAATCTATTTTTTTGTATCAATTCTATTTTTTATATCTTTTCAGGCCTACATGTGGCAAAATTCTGTCTATAAATTATATGTGCCTGAGATGGAATCAGAGATCAATATGGCTGGTAGAAAATAAAAAGCCCAGTATGGGAGATTTTTGAATGCAATATTGAAGGCATTCATTATAAGCACATTGTCTTGGAGCGGGATATCTTGTGTGGTATAGACATTTAGAGTAAAAAACCTTAAAATTCACCTACATTTCATTACAAATTGTCCCATTCTGGGCAATTAAACAAAAAGATAAAAAGTGGTAACAATCAGTGCATATTTATTCAGCACAAATGACACAGAAAATATTTTTTAAATTATAAAATTTATATAAAACTGTTCATATTCAGTATCTGGTTTTGATTATGCTTGTTTTTAATCAGACAAAAACAAAACCAGATAGTAAATGATGTAGTGTAGTAAGCTTTTAAATTCATATCTTAACCCGTTAAGTATACGGTTCTGTCTGATAGTGACACAAAACTAAACTCCATAGTAGCTCTTTAACCATACCATAATCACTAAAAGTAAAACTGAAACTAATAGATATAAAAATAAAATAGAAATGTCATTGTGAAATAAAAACTAAATTAAAACTAAAAATACACGATGAAGGAAAACTAAAACTAAACTGAATTTCCAAGTAAGGTCAAAAAAAATATAGAAATTAAAACTAATATAAAAAGGCAAAACTATAATAACCTTGGTCTGTATTTTGCAGGGTGGTGTCTGTATTTCTGTTCATGAGGTTTTCTGTGGCTAATCATCTCTAACACATATAAATCTGTATCCCGAAAACTGTTTCTGATCTGTAAGTCAGGTGTTGGGGGCTTTTTCTCTACCGTAGTCAAAATTCTTCTGTCGTCAACAGCGCAGATCTTCCTTGGCATACCAGTCCCTTTGCGCTTAGTGATCTCACTAGTGTCTTCTTTCTTCTTAATTGAGTTAGGTATTCCTAAGGTTTTATCAATGTCTGTAATGGTTTTATTCTCATTTTTCACTCACTTCTTTGACTTTCATTTGCACAGTTCTTCAACTCAGATTGACAAACAAAATCATAAATATCTATGACGCCAATTGTCTCAAATGTTAAGGTGCCCTGAAATGGGGGGGGGGGGGGGGACCATGTAGGAAAAGTGTTGTCATCTCTACATGAAATGTATGCAAATACCCTGTGGAACCTGGCCTGGACACAGACAGACATACATCATTTTAAGTCACCCAACACACATTTATTTACAGGTATTTACAGTTCAATCAAGCACAACCCAGTGCCGCAGCACCAATCACCCCTCAGGTCCATGCCCTTTCACAATGCCTTTACTCTCTTCAGGCCGCCTCCTTGACTCCTCCAGAGACCTTGTCCTCTTCCACCTGATTCTAGCCCTGAATGAAGGGAGGTGGCCCCTTTTATAGTCCCCCGGATGTGCTCCAGGTGTGTTCCGGCAATCTTCCACCGACACGCCCCAGTGTGGTGGAAGTGCCAGCTGCATCCCCAGAAGCACTCCGGGTGTCCCTGCTCCTCTTCCCACCAGCACTTCCTGGTGTGGCGGAAGTGCTGAGGTCCAGGGCTCTCCAGGCATTGGGGCACCCCCTGGCAGTGACCACGGGCCCCTACAGGGTTGAGTTTTAAAGCTCTGTCCCCTTTGGTCCCCACAGCAACCGGGGCGGTCACCCCCTCATGGTCTGGAGGAGGTGTGAGCCCTCCTCCGGTCCTCTTGGGCGTCCTGGCTGCATACCACCCCCAGCCACGTGCCACAACCCTTAAATGAAAGTCTGCAATGTGTGCTTTAAACACATCTGAATTGCTTGATTTGTAATTTTTAAATGTGGAGCAAAGGGATAAATCAAGGAAAAATGTGTCTTTGTTTGAAACATAATGTGGGGCATGATAGATAGATAGATAGATAGATAGATAGATAGATAGATAGATAGATAGATAGATAGATAGATAGATAGATAGATAGATAGATAGATAGATAGATAGATAGATAGATAGATAGATAGATAGATAGATAGATAGATAGATAGATCCCAAAGCAGTGTGGCAAGAACCTTTAGCATGTATTGCACCTTTTGATATTAAAATTAAATATGATATTGTATATTTCTAAAACTAATAATGACATTTCAAACTAGATATTAGCGATTTGAAAATGAATATTGGTATTTTGAATTTTGAATGTGGGCTTCATTCTAACTAACAAGAAAACGGGAAAGGTGAATGCCTGGATTGTGGCAGCTACAGGAGAATAATACTGCTCTTGGTGCCATGTAAGATCCTTGTTAGGGTCATCCTCAATAGGATCTGTAATCACCTGTTCACCTACCAGTGTCCTGACCAGTCTGGTTTTATGCCTAAGAAGTGTACCATCTTGGCACTGAGGGTTCTCATTGAAGGCAAATATGAATATTGGCAGAGTTTCTTTTCAGCCTTTGTTGATTTTTGTAAAGCATTTCACTCAGCTGATCGAGCTGTCCTGTGGGACATCCTGAGACTTTATGTGATCCCCCCGAAGTTGCTGGGTATCATGGCCAGCCTGTACACTGGTACTGTGAGTGCTGTGCAGAGTGGAGGCAGACCCTCTGCATTTTTCCCAGGTAATTTTTGGGTTCATCAGGGGTGGGTTTTTGCTCCTACCCTGTTCAGTGCTTGCATGGACTGGGTGTTGGGCAGGGTCGTGGGGTCCAGTAGCTGTGGGGCATCTATTGGTGAAGAAAGATTCACTGATCTTATGACTTTGCCAACGATGCTGTGATCTTCACTGAGTCAATGGAGGCTGTGATCAGGGCTCTCGAGAGACTGAGTGAAGAGTCTGAGTTCTGAGCTTCTATGTGTCCTGGATAAAAAACAAGACCCAGTCCTTTAATGACCTCTTGGGCACAGCCATCAGCAGTGTGTCCATCTGGGGAGAGAATGACAACTGCTTTGAGAGATTTACATACCTCAGTAGCAACAGTCATGTCTCTGGTGACTCTTTTGATAAAGTCAGTAGACAGATTGGGAGAGCATGGGGGGTCATGAGGTTGCGGGAAAGGGGTGTTTGGTGCTCTCAATATTTTGCAAGAGGATAAAGGTCCAAGTCTTCAGAGTCCTGGTGTTTCCTTTTTTGCTATATGGTTGCAAGACATGACTGGACTCCTTGGGTGCTGTGTCTCTTTGGAGAATCCTTGGATACTGCTGGTTTAACTTTGTGTCGATTGAGTCATGAATGAGGTACTGTACTTTACCTGCATTGTGAGGAATTTTTAATTACGGCACCACAGACATTGGGGTGATCTGACTGGCAGGATCCTCACTGTTGAGGACCCGAGCAGCTGGACCAGACCAAGGGGACATCCATGTAATACCTGGCTGTGGCAAAGAGATGGTCATTTCCGGGGGTTGGGGGGACTGGACTGTGTGTGTGTGTGGTATAGTGGGTCCACAGCTCTCAGCAAAGGCCAGGTTTAGATAAATAATCACCGCGCTCACAGCGTAGCGAGGGGCGTGGTAGTGTGGCTGAAGCGGCTCCCAGGTGGATTCATGCTGTGGGCGTTTCTCACCTAAGTGCACAGGTGAGGGACAGTCCTCTCCGTAATTGTTCCCGGGAACTCTTGATTGCCACAGCTGCCACATCCTTTATAAAGAGAAGCCTGAGACGGTAAGGGAAGAAAGAAAAAGAAAAGAGAAGGAAACGGAGGTTGCAGCAGGAAGCAGGAAGCGAGCGAGCGAGCGAGAGAGAGAGAAAGCCGGTGCGGGAGACCGAGCGAGTGAAGGCTCGCATGCAGCTGTGCAGGCAGCCTGGGTGTTTGGCCGACACCTGGGGCGTAGTAGTTGTGGTTGCTCCCGCAGAGATTGTTTTTATGAAGGACAGGAGTGACCGGAAGGCTGATGACTCTCCACGGAAGGCAGCGGGAGTCAGGACTTGGGATGTGGTGTCCCCAGCGTGAGAGCCTTGGTCGTTGGGGAATCCCAAGTCGCTATTCGTAGAGCCTACCAGAGCCAGGGATCGGTATGGTGACCGACAAGCAGGAGAGTGGACAGAGGGCCAGCAGCAAGTAGGGCAACTCCCCTGTTGAGAAGCCCATCTGGGAGGAGTAGGGGAGTTGCCGCAGGAAAGAAGACACTGGACTTTGTTGTTTTAAAGGATTGCTTCCTGTTATATTTTAACCTTGTTATTTTCAAGAAGAATTTTTTCTATTGTTTTTAACCTCCACATTTTCACTTGCATTTATTGGATTATTTTTTTAATGACTTTTGAATGCACTGCACTCACTCCTGTGTTTTGATTGATTTTAAATAAAAGCACTTTATACTTTTTACATCATCCCCTTGCTATGTTGTTGCCTCACTGTCTAGCTCATTGGTAACATTACCAACGGTGACGGGTTCAAGGGCTCCCGAACAACAGATGGGAGCATGGAGTCAAACTCGCATTGTCACAGTGTAATCCTGATCCTGAGCTGTTTTGTCATGTGGTGGATGTGGCAACTCGTTGTACCAGTACATGCTCTCCAACCTGACCAAACCTGAAAGTTGATATTAGTATTGTGGCAACCTGCTTAATGCTTTAAGAAGGATGGCACCATTACTAGGATGAATATGAAAAAAATAGCACTTTGGCCATTTAATTGAAGATATAATGGAAGCAAACAAACACAGCTTATTTACAGTATATCTAGATATTGTATAATCCCCTATGTTACTGGCTCAGGTAGCTGCATTATCTTCTGTCCTGTGTTGTGGCTCCAAAGCTCCTCATTGTTGCAACATGACTATAATTTCAAACATTGTTATGGTATTGCAGCCCTGGAACATGCCACTGATGGCGGTCCACAGCTTATCAGCATTAGAATCAAACCCTTTGAATTTACCCGGCATTGTATGGGCTTTATTCTTTGAGAAGGTGAAGGCAGAACAAAATACTCTGAGCTTGGTTAGTAGACCCGGCATCTACTGTGCAGGGTGGCAGCAGTTATTTTGAGAGCTGGTGTCAGCTGATGTCTGCAAAGTCATAAAAGGCAAGCCAAGGTCGTTGCCAAGAGGACTGGAATCAAATAAACAATTCAAGCCATGAAAGAGGACAAGGACAAGCACACACACTGCAGCTTTGGTTTAACATCTCTTTTAATCCACTTCTCCTTTCCTGTGTTTTCCTGTCCCCTGCAACTTCCAGCAGCTCTTTATCAAAATGAGTCCACTTCTGTAATCCTTAATCCATAATTGGACTATTACCTTTATCTCAGGGCCAGCCCTAACCATTTTGGGGATCTAGGAAATGTTTTGATCTGGGAGCCCAACTAGCACCCACCATGTCCCCCCACCCCAACTCCCGTCCTTGCCTTAGCCACCTACCTCAATCATTGTTTCACACTTGCAAGAGATGGGTTCAACACTTTTACATGCATGCACATAAATGGGATAAGTTGAGCAACCCATTTAAGGCAGAAGTCTGGTTTCTTAAATGATTAGCGTTTATAAGCACAAGTACTCTTCTGGTGTTCTCCCTTGGCAAAACGCCCCAACAATTATTAAACTGTGCAAAAAAGAATTAAACATCATCATCGGCCATCATGAATCTGAAAATAAAAGCAAAGCTGGTGAATATTGTTTTGTGGTTTATAAATGTTAATATTTTATTAATATGTTTCTGTTACTGTATTGCAGACAGCAAACGTTTTTCTGCTTGGCTATGCAAAGGACCAGCGTACCTGTTGAAAAGGTAATATATTATTTATGTGTTGTATCCCTTCAATTAGTTGTCTTCCACCTTGATTTATTAGTTATTGTGATTGCCCGTGCTGAGTTGGAACTTGGCCAATCACGGGGCTTCACTTTGAACATTATAGATTAGTTTGGTGACGTCTGAGCAGTAGAGTAGGAGCTTCGTTTAAATCTGTATTGTGTGGTAGGGTACCTAGCAGGACAATAACAGATTAAGGAAACCTGGACTTAGCCTGTGTTACTGTACATAGCAAGAGTCCTTTTAAACTCATTGGTATTATACAAATCTGCTACCATCTATTCATCGGTAATTACTGTATGGAGCATGTTATGGATTTAAATAACTAAAGGCACTTTCTGGAACCTTCATGTGGATGGGTCTTTTGTCAATCAAAAAATGGTTTCCTTATGGCATTGCTCTGAAGAACAATTTTGGCAACTTTACTTTTAAGAGCCTTTTATTTTCTCTGTGTTAATTATTTCTTTTTCTTTCCCATCCAGGCTGTAAAAACAGATGGCTGTTTAAAACTGAATTCTGCGTCAGTTTGACAAACAATTCTGGGTTTTAATTGGTCACCCAGTTAAAGCAGAGCACTTTGATGACATCAGAAGCCATGGCACAGTAAACATAGTAAGAAAACAAATTATACTTAAAAGTTTTGCGATACGCATCTGTCTATAAAAAGACAAAAGAATTTTGGAATATCCGAAACACTCATTACGTGTTATTATTCATTTGATATCCCTGAAAAGCTAATTTTACCTTCTTGCCTTCACATACTTTATTTCAATAAAAAGCTGCCATTGCTAATCGCAATCCTTCTTGTTGCATAAAACATTGTTTTACAACCTCACAGGTGGCGCAGTGGTAGCGCTGCTGCTTTACAGTAAGTAGACTGTGGAAGTTGGTGGGTTCGCTTCCCAGTTCTTCCCTGTGTAGAAAGCGAATGAATTATTATTGTCTTCAGCCTCTGCCCGGTATGAAGGGCCAAAGAAGCATATACAGTATTTTGTGTGTATTAGCAATTGGTTTGGAAGTTCACGCTATTGGTTTATTAGTATTTCCTATCGATTCGTGTGTATACTTTATGGATTTGCGCACCTACAATACTGGTTTCATTCGTACGAACTACATTGGCTCGTGTCCGTATATTATCAATTTCTGTGTGAACTGCATCGGTGTATACTGCTGCTTTGCATATGAACTAATATTATTTGTTTTTGTATGATATCTGTATGATATGAACTATATTGGCTTCCGTTTATATACTCTTGGACTGGTTAGATAATGATGGTTTTGTGTATACAGTATATTGTTTTCAAATGGGCAGCATAACGGTAATATAAGTGCGCAGTTAACAAACATCGGCTACACATTTTAAACGGACTATGTCACTTTGTAGCAAAAGGATAATATGTAACGGAGAATTCTGGGGTGACTTTTTTGCAAAAAATAAAATTAAAGACTAGAAGGGGAATCCTTCGCTCGTGTTTGAGGTTGTTTGGTGCGTCATGTGTCTTGTGATGACCGCGGGTCCTCAGCCAAGCGACTCTTCGCGTCAGTGTTGTCGGACATCACTTTGCTACTAAATCTGTTAGAAGCGGTGACAACATTCGTTTCCTTACCTACAAGTTCAATCTCATTTGTTTCAGCTGTAGCATTTACGGCTTGCTGAAATCGTTATTATTATTTTATCTTTTTTCAAGTATAGTTTTCAATAAAGCAGCCAGCCGTTTTTTTTTTTCTTGTCTCCTGTTTTGAAAGACCGTTCAAGCAAATTTTTTAGGTGGGCACGGTAACTACAATGTACTATTTCATAAAAGTAACCTATTAGACACCTGCTCTAATCGTGTCCCGCCCATATGAACCAATCGGGACTGTTATATGCTTTGCAGTATGTTTATGTCTGATTGGATAGGATCATAATCATGAGGACTGATGTTTGGCAGCGGTGTGCTCTCGATAGGTAATTGCTCAATCGCTCTGCGTGCCTGTCTGTCGGCGAAAACTTGGGATTTTTCTTGGCATTTTCTTTTTCTCGTATATGACAAGGCACAGTGCCACAGGTGTTATGTTAGGTAATTTGAGGTTAATGACGGCAGTTATTCAATGACAGACACTGAGGCCAAACGTTATGTTAACTGCACAGTAGTCTTTTACTAAGAACATTTTCTGTAACCACTTGTCCAAGATATCTCTTAACCCCACTGTGGCGCCCCCTGCTGCCTGGGAATACTACCAATCATTATTACAATACATAACAACTGGGTGCGTATCAAGGTCACCCTGATGGTAGATCCTGCCATGAGCTCAAATAATAAAGTACTGGAAACAAATTACGAACATAACTGTAGTATGTGAATTTGTACACAGCCGATCTTTTTTCTTTGTTTTACAGAGATGAACGTCCGTTTAAAACCTAATTTGACATCGATGTGAAAAGTCGCCCATGAAGAAACAAGTCAAAACTGTGGGGTCAGGGGGAATAGAACAAAGCGTTTCAAAAACAAACTTTTCATTGTTTTATGATGTTGTTTTGGCTTAAATGTGCGCAAAGGAGGAAACAAAACACACATACAAACACTCAGCTTATTACCCATATTTCCTACGAGGAATGCCCACTGATATTTGTCAGATTTGCTTCCCCATCGTCTGACGCTATAAAGGTAAGATTCAACTCCATGCAATGGATGGACAGAGTCTGAATTGGCCCGACACCAGTGTTCTGGCATTTGATTGTTAACGCTCGGTGTCATATCCGCGGCTGGTTCCTGACTTGCTCCCAATGCTGGTTAGACTGGCCCCAGTCAGCTCCCTGTGACTTTTTAGCACTTCCTTAGATTTTTAGACTTTTCTCAGATTTCTTAGCACTTAGCAAAACTATGCAGATGTAACTGGTCAGTAAGAACAGGTCAAATGAGAGCGAGTGTGGATGTGTGCGTAGCAATGCCCTGACGTGCAGCCCAGACATTGTTCTTAGTTTGTACCTGATAATAGATTCTGAGATGGAATAAAGAAATGGATAAAACTTTTTTTCTTCTTGTAATTCTATTAGCAGAACGGATAATTTCTGAGGCACGTATTTCATCCATCCATTTTCTAATCCATTTGTCCAATTCAGGTTAGTGGGGAATCCAAGTCCGTCCTAGTACAACAGTACACTCGTGCATACAATCGTTTCAAACAAATTTACTCATGGCTTTTAATCAAGCTAGCACGGCTTTGGATGTTGGGGAAAAAAAACTTAATTTCCATTGAAAAATTCTTAAAGTATAAGTAAGACTAATCAGTTCGATCTGCATCTCCTACGCCCGTTGAAGAAACCTTTGTACGTAAAGAAGTGTTAATAGGGTAGAGATACGCAGTAGATATGCAAACTGTGATACAGCCGGTGGTCCAAAGGTTTTTAGCTGCAGACAGTCACCCTATTTTTAGTCACTCTCAGTCCCGTTTAAGTTCTCCATTTCAGCCACAAATGTGGACGCTGTCAGGCCCGTACATTATAACGGGATACCAGTACCGTTAGTTGGTTTTCATCATCTACTGTAGAGGTGAGTGCACATTACAGTTCATCCTTCTTGCTTACAGAGAATTACATTTACACATTTCAGGAATCTTAGTTTTTAAAAAGGTATTATTTTTACATTGTATTAAAAGGCTCATCTTTTTAAACGAAGTAAACAACAAAGCGAGGGAGCGATTAAATGGCATATGGGTGGGGCGTAGGCGAAAAAGGGTATACCGGAAACCCCTTGTGGGAGCGATTATAGCCACTCCGCCGCATATTGGCTGGTCGAGTAGTGGGCGGTGTTCAGTGAAGGCAAATGCTGGAATAGCTATGCTTTTTGAGCTTATATTAAAGAACTAACGAAGCTGTCGCTTGTGATCCATTGTTGCTTAGGTAGGTTTGTATTTTATTTTTATGTATATGAACATGTACATCTTACACATTGTTACGTAGCAAATGCATTGACCCATCGTGAGTCTATGGGGTAATTGTTGTTGTCTACAGCAATGCAAAATGAGCTCTTGCAAGTAAGTGACTTATATAACAAGGATAGGAAACGGCGTACCTCACGCGGAAATACTGAAGATAGCACGGTAAATTATGGACAAAGAAAGCAAAGATAAAGCGTCTCATTTGGGAAACCAGGCTTCGCTATGGGGGTCTCGAAACGCCATTTTAAGGCTGCGTCACGCCTGCTGCTGTTGACTGGCTCCTCATTTGCGCGTGGAAGCCTTGTGCCCGAGTCCCCTGTGTTTGGTGACCTGTGTCATTCGGCCAAGTAAATTTAATATGCCGTTATCTGAATACTGTTGCCATTTGGTAGCGAGAATCCAGTTAAATATGCTCAGTCCTGAGTCAGCGCCGTTTTAAAATAATCTTAAAGTGTATTTACTTGTAATATTTTAAAGAGTCCCCAATACATTGCGTATCTTTGCTTATGTTGATCAAGACATCTTGCTGTTAACGGTGAGTTATGTTGATTTCGGAACGATGCAGATATAAAAATAAATACATTCGCCAGCCTTTCCATTACAGGGTCTCGAGTAGAACTTGTGCTAAAAGCAAGCTCGTTAGAGAACACCCACCAGTTATTCAATTCGTTCTTCGTTAAACAACATTTTCTGTTTTTTGTACAGTGACGGGAATCCGGTGTACAAGCAACTGCACCTGCAACCAAAAGTTGTGAGATCATAAGGCCACCTCGCTGCACCAAATTTGTGACTTAAATTTCCAATTTTTCCGTTTTCATCAGTGTAGGTTCCTTTTGGATTTTAGGATATAATTAGTTTGGTGGCTCCATCATTCATATCTGGTCTTTCTAGACACAATGCAATCATGGTGATGCGCTTGCCTTCAGTGTTTTATAGGGGCTTATTTAAACACACCGTCCAAAACATACGTTCTGATAACAGCATAAGAAAAACTGCATATCTACAGTAGCACAAAGGCACACATAATTCATAATTGAACATTTGTCCAGTTCCAGACCTGCTTAATCCAAGTTAGAAAGGGGTCAGGGCATCCAAATCCTGTTTACAACAGCAATAGGCACAACAAGATCGAAACTAGGGGATTTAGAAATCTGTTGCAATGGCTAGAATTAAGATATTATGTGCCAAGCTGCAGAAACGTTAATCACCTTCAGCATAATGATGTGAAGGAGAAAGTTGTCGGCTAGGACTGCACGTTAAGTATTTCTCGCACACATTTAATTCATCGCAATATTGTTTCGCAGACTGCATACCCAGGCTTGTTTTAAATCGATTGGGACCGCCAAAGCACACGTTTATTGTATTGAAACAGTTCTGGTGACATACAGAAACGGCATGGGTGTGGCAAGCAGCACGAGCAGCGGATGTTTGAAGGGGCGCTCGAGACATCGCCACACTTTTCACTGATACGAATTAAAGATAGGGGTAGATTAGAGTAAAGAGGATTTACACCGCGGTGCGTCTTGAATGGTTTTGTAGCGTGGTGGTGCGATTACCGACGCTTGTTTTGCTGGTCAAATAAGACGTCTGTTCCTGCTACGTTCGCATCCAGTGAGTGAGTAACATGTCTCAGTGTATTAACATTCACGTTTTTTAAAATGGGAAATATAACAAGATCTTAATGGATCCAGTTAGGACCAACAGCTAATGGGTTAGTAATGAATTCGAGAAAGAAATAAAAGGACAGCCATGGCCGGAGCAACGTTTGATGTCAACTCCGAACACGACGATCAGTTTTTGGATGCCTTTGCAGTTACAGGGTTATTATTCCCCTGTGTACAGAGTACAATGGAATTCTTGCCTGCATGTGCTAATCAACATGCAACATGTGTGATGTTACTGTAGGGCAAATATTTGATGATAATATTTACGATTATTTTAATAAAAGATCAAGTGTTTTAAAACCTAGAATAAAACTTGTGTATTTGTGCTCTGATTTGAATCTGTTTTTCAGAGTTTAGATTTATGAGTGTTTAGTAATACAGAACACACAGGTGGTGCAGTGGTAGTGCTGCTGCTGCTTTGCAGTAAGGAGATTGTGGGTTCACTTCCGGGGTCCTCCCTGTGTGGAGAGTGCTTTGAGTAGTGAGAAAAGTGCTATATAAATGTAAAGAATTATTATTATAACACTAAACATTTCCTTTATGAAAATTTCATATAGTGAGAACATTGTATTGTGAAGCTTTAATTACAAAATATATCTTGTCGTAGGTGTATTGTCTCATACATAATATATAAGGTACTGTGTGTGTTTGTGTTTGTATATACAGTGCATCCGGAAAGTATTCACAGCGCATCACTTTTTCCACATTTTGTTATGTTACAGCCTTATTCCAAAATGGATTAAATTCATTTTTTTCCTCAGAATTCTGCACACAACACCCCATAATGACAACGTGAAAAAAGTTTACTTGAGGTTTTTGCAAATTTATTAAAAATAAAAAAAACTGAGAAATCACATGTACATAAGTATTCACAGCCTTTGCTCAATACTTTGTCGATGCACCTTTGGCAGCAATTACAGCCTCAAGTCTTTTTGAATATGATGCCACAAGCTTGGCACACCTATCCTTGGACAGTTTCGCCCATTCCTTTTTGCAGCACCAAGTTGGATGGGCATCGTCGGTACACAGCCATTTTAAGATCTCTCCAGAGATGTTCAATCGGATTCAAGTCTGGGCTCTGGCTGGGCCACTCAAGGACATTCACAGAGTTGTCCTGAAGCCACTCCTTTGATATCTTGGCTGTGTGCTTAGGGTTGTTGTCCTGCTGAAAGATGAACCGTCGCCCCAGTCTGAGGTCGAGAGCGCTCTGGAGCAGGTTTTCATCCAGGATGTCTCTGTACATTGCTGCAGTCATCTTTCCCTTTATCCTGACTAGTCTCCCAGTCCCTGCCGCTGAAAAACATCCCCACAGCATGATGCTGCCACCACCATGCTTCACTGTAGGGATGGTGCCTAGTTTCCTCCAAACGTGACGCCTGGCATTCTCACCAAAGAGTTCAATCTTTGTCTCATCAGACCAGAGAATTTTCTTTCTCATGGTCTGAGAGACCTTCAGGTGCCTTTTGGCAAACTCCAGGTGGGCTGCCATGTGCCTTTTACTAAGGAGTGGCTTCCGTCTGGCCACTCTACCATACAGGCCTGATTGGTGGATTGCTGCAGAGATGGTTGTCCTTCTGGAAGGTTCTCCTCTCTCCACAGAGGACCTCTGGAGCTCTGACAGAGTTGCCATCGGGTTCTTGGTCACCTCCCTGACTATGGCCCTTTTCCCCCAATCGCTCAGTTTAGATGGCCGGCCAGCTCTAGGAAGAGTCCTGGTGGTTTCGAACTTCTTCCACTTATGGATGATGGAGGCCACTGTGCTCATTGGGACCTTCAAGCAACAGAAATTTTTCTGTAACCTTCCCCAGATATGTGCCTCGAGGCAATTCTTTTGACTTCACGCTTGGTTTGTGCTCTGACATGAACTGTCAACTGTGGGACCTTATATAGACAGGTGTGTGCCTTTCCAAATCATGTCCAATCAACTGAATTTACCACAGGTGGACTCCAATTAAGCTGCAGAAACATCTCAAGGATGATCAGGGGAAACAGGATGCACTTGAGCTCCATTTTGAGCTTCATGGCAAAGGCTGTGAATACTTATGTACATGTGCTTTCTCAATTTTTTTATTTTTAATAAATTTGTAAAAATCTCAAGTAAACTTTTTTCACGTTGTCATTATGGGGTGTTGTGTGCAGAATTCTGAGGAAAAAAATGAATTGAATCCATTTTGGAATAAGGCTGTAACTTAACAAAATGTGGAAAAAGTGATGCGCTGGGAATACTTTCCGGATGCACTGTATATATATAATATGTGGTATATATCAAGATACCATTGAATTGGTTTAAAAATATAGCCAAGACATTACTATTATTTCCAATGGCTATTGCTGCTTGAAATGACTGATTTTTAATTTATTTTTCACATATGACTTCAAAGCCCCATCTTCAAGAGTCCTTCATTCAGTGCCCTAATGGCCAACCCCTATAGATTATCCTTAATTAGTCATGTTTAAATGGTAATTAGTTATTAGAGAAACATCTGTAATTGCTTTAGCCTGTCATTCTGTTCACTTGGGTCCAAGTCGCTGGTATTCTGATGTCCTTATCCTCTTGTGCGGTTGTGGACGTTCTTTTTCAATACCTATTTAGATCCAGTTTGCCCTCTTCTCTCCAGACAGTAATAGACACCATTGTATGAAATCTTCAGCTTTTTGGTAATCTTTTCTGTGGAATAAACTTAATTCTGCAAAAAGTAAAAAACAAAATGTTTCTTGTGAAAGCTTTTTATTTTTGCAATTTTGAACCAAGAACTGAACATTAGAAATGCCAGCACCTTGCAACCCAAGTGAACAGAATGACAGGTTTCAGTGGTGCTAATGCAAATTACTATTTTCAAACCAGTTTAATGGTATCTTGATTTAAAAAAGGTATGCATTTCCACCAAAACCACAAACATTTCTGGTGTGTTCAGACTTTTGACTGGTGTCGTGAGTGTGTTTATGTGTGTACTTTTATATTTATCATACTAAACATAAGTGATGACTGTTTACATATTTATGCATAAGGGGGAATTCTTTAATATTCCTCTATGCTCTGCAGATCATTATGGATTGAAGTTTTCAGTTTATTATGTGAACACTTGTCGTTGGTCCAGCTCCATTTTACACAATAGGCAAATATTGCACAAAGCAAAACAAACCCAAACAATAAAAGGATGTTGTAATGAGAAAGCCAGACAACGTTAGTGTTTTGGGGCACCTTGTGGCCAATATATAATGTATAATTGAAAAATTATTTTTAAAGAAAATGCATGTAAAACACAAAACAAGTCTTCTATGTAGTACAGGTTGACTGCCCTAGATGGAGATTCTTCTGCTTATGAGACATTTTTGTGGGTGGCGGAGGTAGGTCCAGATGAATAGATCCTGGAAGTGACGTCAGAGTTGGAAAAACCGTCAGTTTTTCTTTCTACAGAGGGAGGATAAGAGAGATTGTTACTGCACTGTGTCCTGTCTCATCACTTATTTAAAAATGTCTGTTGATAAACATATGTATTTTTGTGCGTGTGTTTGTGTACAATACACAGGCAGCATGGTGGCACAGCAGTTAGAGTGGCTGTTTTATGCTTTTGAGTCTTGGGTCTGAGTACGTCAAGGGTGAAATGTGTGTGTTCTCCTGTGTTGTTGTTGTTTTCCTGCCACATGCCAAAATCACTCTTATAAGGTTAATTGGTGTCTTTAATTTTTAAGGAACGAGTGAAAGAGTCCTAAAACTGACCAGTTTTTCAGTTTCCGTCTTGTGATTGCAGCCCTCCAATAAATAAATGTATTAGAAAATGGATAGATTGGTGTATACAGTATTGATCCATCCATCCATTTTCCAACCCGCTGAATCTGAACACAGGGTCACGGGAGTCTGCTGGAGCCAATCCTAGGGCACAAGGCAGGAACCAATCCCAGGCAGGGTGCCAACCCACCCCAGGACACACACAAACGGGCCAATTTAGAATCGCCAATCCACATAACCTGCATGTCTTTGGATTGTGGGAGGAAACCCATGCAGACACAGGGAGAACATGCAAACTCTACGCAGGGAGGACCCGGGAAGCAAACCCAGGTCCCCAGGTCTCCCAACTGCGAGGCAGCAGCGCTACCCACTGCGCCACCATGCCGCCCTACAATATTGATAGTGTAGTAAAAACATTGTTCTCCCCTGTCTTATTCTTATTGACCTTTATTCAACTTTCCATACTGTTAACCACTCATTGCTTATCTCTTCCCTCAATAAACTCTGAATCCATGGTTGTGCTTTGGACTGATTCAAGTCCTATCTTTCCAGCTGATCCTTCTCTGTCTCCTGGTCTAACTCCTTGTCTTCTCCACAGAAACTCTCCACAAGTATGCAACAAGGATGCTTGTTAGATCCATTTCATTTTTCTCTATACATTTGCTTATTAGGTAATGTTATTTCTTCTCATTGTTTCTCCTATCACCTCTGAGCTGATGATGCACAGATCTTCCTCTCACTTTCATCTTACACTCCACATATTTCTGAGAGCCATTTCATCTTGGATAAATTCTCAGCACCTTAAACTTAACCTTTCAAAGTTAGATATCCTGTCCTTGTCTTCTGCTTCTCCTTCCTCAGGTTTGTCTCTAATCATTGCTCTTGAAGATGTCACCCTTTCACCATCAGACACATTCAGGAATCTTGGTGTGACTCTGTACTCCTCACTTTCATTCACTGAATAGGTTGCTTCAATAACGTAATCTTCTTTTTGTTTCTTTTTTTTCGTAACATTCAGAGGATCCCATTTTTCCTCACTAATTATGCCATGTGACTCCTTGTTCAGGTAGTAGTTCTCCTGGCTAGACTATTACATCTCTCACCTGGTGGGGCTTCCTTCAGCTGCTACCTGATCTCTTCAGCTCCTGCCGAATGCAGGTCTAATGTGTCTTCACAGAGTCTTTGTCTTTGTCAGTTGCAGATGGCTGTGTTTTACTCCTACTATTCTTCTGCTTTGCTCTCTTCATGGGCTTTCTGTTGCTGTGAGGATCCAGTTTGAGACTTTTGTCTTGACTTTCAGTTTTCTCAATGGTTCTGCTCCTTGATATCTCCAGTCTTGTGGTCTCTCCATATGTCCCTTCAATAAGTCTAAGTTCTGCCTCTGCCTGTCTGCTGGTTGCCTGTCCTCTTGCCAGATGTACCAAGACTGGATAGTGCTTCTCCATTCTTGCTCCAAAGCTGTGGAATGATCTTCTGTTGGGTATTTGAAGTGCACCCACTTACTCATGTTTTCTACAAGATAGCTGCTGTTGTGGAGACGAAGAGTTTAGGGTACTCATTTTAGTCTTCATGTAGCTGCAGTAGTACTACTCCCTCTTGCTTGTTTTTTTATTTTATTCCCTATTGCCTTTGCATCTTCTAATCATTCTTGTATTATAACTTGCCTTGTAGGTCACCTTGGATAAAGGTGTCTGCTGTGGAGAAAGGACATTCTCCCTGCTTATTATGTTCATAAAAAAAACAAGGGGCATTGCTTTGAGGGTCTGTTTGCCTGCTGTACTGCTCTGACAGGGAGCTGCCATTGAGATACAGCAGATGCAGCAAAGTGAGCTGGTCTCTTGGGTGTCCTTTATTCTCTCTGCCATTTTCTCTCTCTATAATGAGATGCATTTCTTGATGTCCTCCTGGGTCATTTGTACAGTCAGTTAAAACTATCTGTGCATCCATACTAGAGAGAGAATACACACCGAATTCAGTTTCTCAATAAAAGTGACTCTTATTAACCACACCTTTATGAACATCCTCATATTTTTGCATTTATGTAGATATACAGTATTCATCATATGCAATTTAAACTTCCAGTGTATTTACTGTTTTTTGCATTTCTCCCTTGATATTATTGAATGTTGCTTTGAATAGTTAACATTAATAAATATGTGTAATGCACTGAATTTCTATTGCTTTGTTAACAAAGCATCACATGTCAGGATACTTTGGACTCTTTGGCTCTATGGTGGGTTTGGTCTCTGCTCATAAGCTGGGCTTCTATCTTGTCTGTCGAGTGATCATCTAATGTAGTCAGTGTCTTGACCAAGAGGCTAAATTTACTAAATAACAAATCTTAACAGTGAAGTTTTATTCTTTATGATGCTTTCATTACAGATCATTAAAATTCAGAATTATTTTAAAAATATGACATTGTTTTATGTTAGAAAAAATTGTTAACACTAGAATTACCAGAGGCTACGAAAAAACTCGTAGATCCATTCCACCTTAAATCGCTTTGCACCTCTCCATCAGCGTGTTTTGTCCTGTAAATCTGTCGATAAGCAGCAAGCAGCCTGCTATCACATCCCCCATCACTGCACAGTTTTCTCAGCGACTGAGAGAATAAAACTGAATAAAAAAACAAAAAAAAAACAAAGCTAACCTTTACAAGTATAATACATTTACAACAGCTGTTACAGACTCAAATCAAAAGTATGTTTTTATTGTTAAATAGTAAGAATAAGAGCAGCTCACTTCTCAAAACGGACTCGATCACCAGTTGATACCGTTGCACCACTAAAGCGGTTGTAGCAAATGCATGTCAATGTCGGACCCTAACACGGGTTCTTTTCTGCAGTTATATTCTCGAATAGAAGCGCACTTGTTCCGTTACATTTGTACCTTTTGTGAAAGTGTTTATTTGATATTTGGAATTCAGACTTAGCACATTATACACTTCATGTCTACATTTTGTCAATTATTACTAAAACATGAAAAAAACGTTTATTTTAACGATGTGTTTACTGTACTGTACTGATTGTTGTAGACATGGAACACACATGAAATGCATGTGTTCCAAATAACAATATAGTATTTATAAATGGTGTCATTTTGCTTGACTTCTCACTCTATACACCTCCAAACAACTGACATGCAGGTAAACAGACTTGAGCTGAGAAAACTGCTTATCGACAGATTTACAGGACAAAAGACATTGATGGAGAGGTGCGAATCGATTTAAGGTGGGATGGCTCTACGAATTTTTTCGTAGGCTCTGGTAATTCTAGTGATAAGGAAGGTAAAAGTTACAGAGAACTTAAAAGTCTAAAATGCAAAAAATGAGCAAATTAAGAGCTGGCAGCTCCGACAGGCCTAGCATACCCAGCCGTCAGTCCGTCTGTCCAGTGCGGTGACAATACTCGGACTAAGTCAAAATTCAAACCCAATGCCCTGGAATTGAGTGTTGCTAATCTCTGGGCCTCAGCTATGCTCTGTCAACACAAAGAAATCAAACATTGGTTCTTCCCGTAATGCTTGTAAATGGCTGATCAAGTTGGTGGTGTGTTCCCTTGTCACATTGCAAATACTCTCCTATGTCTACACTCATGTAGTTAAACTCTAGGAAAATTAATGAGGATGCAAAATGTCTCAGGATCGAGATGATACAGTTTACTAGAACCTTCATTTGCCAGCTTGCTGAGTCCTTAGCACCCTGTACAAAACAAACATGTAAAAGTTAATGTTTTTTATCTAGGTTAGTAGCAAGCCAATTTTAACAGTTAAAAATTAACTCCCATTTCCTTCCTTGGGGTTTAGTCTGGAATTGCCCATTATTAAGTGACCCTCACCTCCATTTTTACCTCTGGTATTACTATTCTTTATTTTTTTTCAAATCTTTTCACAGTATTTACTTCAGTGCCCCATTTGTTGTCATCACACCCATTGTTTCTTCCCTAATTGGACATTTCAATTAAAATTAATTTTAATTCCATGTTCATTCCATGGAATGCTGAAAGCTTGTGTTTATGTCTATGCACGTTTGTTTTTTTCTTTTCTTCTTTATTTCTCCACTACGCATTTGTCAGTTGCAGATGGCTGTGCTATTAATATACTTGAAAATGTAATTTCTCAGTCCTGTTGTTTTTACAGTTTTGAACCAAGATTATACATGATTGAACTCAAAAATACCTCCGTGCTGATTCTTGAAGCAAGCAGCTTTGTGACTTCGTTTTTAGATTTATATATTTTTGTTTGATATCAGTGAAGCATGTGGGCCTACGATCATAAAATAATGGTGGTTCATATAGAGAAAGCTGAACGTTTCCATTTTGGAACATCTTGTTTTGTTTTCACCATGAATAAATACAACTTCAGCAGCAATCTTTGGTGCTTGTGCGGTGGCATGCATTACACCATTGATCTCATTCTTAAATTCTGTATCCTGGATTTTCATCCTATTTTCATGCTATGAGTTTTCATGTCTGCCTGCTGCTCAGTTACTTTTTAAGTCCCTTCAGCAGATATCAAAACTCATATTTTTTCTTCCTATTACAGAGTTATTTGTCATGTTTGGTTTTGTCATATTTGTCATGTTTGATTATGAATTTTGAATATGTATGTAGTGTGTCCTTGGTGGATTATCAATAGATGGGCTTTGGGGACCATGCGTTTTTTATAATAAAAAAACTATTATCATAAGTAAAAATGGTCACTGAGTTGCTGTGACCTATAATTTTATACATTTCCAGAACATATCGGGCTATATTTAGGCTATTGCTTGGCTGTGTTTTGCAGCATCTTGTCTGCTTCTTTCTCAGTCTTCATTACTTGATCACCTTCCTTTGATGCGTATGACGCTCAGTAAATGGCAATGCTGTTATTCTTCTTCTACCTATTAGTGTGTTTTTCCACACGTAATCAACTTCTGTAATTTGCTTGTGCTCAGTAGATGTCACTGCTGCTCTTTTTCTTCTACTGTGTCACTTTCTCAATCATTGTTGCCTTAAGAAACACAATCACAGGACACTTTAGTAATTTCTGAAAAACATAGTGGGTCATAAGCTTTTGCTTAGTACAAAATTAAGGTTCTAGACTCAGTAGATCAAGAGTAATCATATGCAATATATATCAATAAATCGTTTTTTAAACAGTTGGATTAAACAATAACCTCATTCATTTGGAACTCAAAACACCCACGTATCCGAAGAGCAACCCTACAAAGACCTCAGGCAGAAGGTGGCATGGCTTTACCTAATTTTCAGTTTTATTACTGGGCAGCAGACATACAAGCCATAAAAACCTGGACACAAGTAAATGACATACACAGGCTTGGTCCGCAATAGAAGTAAAATCCTGTAGTACTTCTTTATACTCCCTGCTCTGCTCTCCAATAAATGAAAGTTATCGCAAATATACTAATAACCCAATTGTGCTTTACTCACTCAGAATATGGAACCAAATTAGGAAGCATTTTAAGATGGAAAATCTTTTATCGGTGGCACCGCTGCAAGAGAACCACCTCTTTCAACCCTCGCAAACATATCCAGTTTTTAATACCTGGAAAAGTTTTGTGATTAAAATGCTCAGAGATCTTTTATATTGACAACATATTTACATCTTTTGAACAATTACGTTCAAAATTCAACCTCCCAGCTACACATTTCTTTCACTATCTTCAAATTAGAAATTTTGTTAAACAGAAATTGCCCGATTTCCCCCACCTCGCACCCCCCACAATGCTGGAAAAAATACTGCTCAATTTCGAGGAATTAAACACCATTTCCGCATTATATAAAATTCTATTAGAATCCCTACCTTTCAAAGATCCAAGAGGACATTGGGAAAAGATCTCTTAATCAATATATCAGAAAAGGAGTGGAAGGTAGCAAAGCATAGAATTCACTCGAGCTCCATATGCACAAAGCATAGAATTATTCAACTAAAAATTATATATCGAGCTCATCTGTCTCGCTTAAAACTGTCCAAAATGTTTCCAGGGCAAGATCCAACCTGCGAACGGTGCAACCAAGCTCCTGCCTCACTGGGTCACATGTTCTGGGCCTGCACCAAAAAAACATCATTTTGGACCAAAATATTTAAGTGCCTTTCAGAGCCTTGGTGTCACAATCCCTCCTAACCCATTAACAGCTGTGTTCAGTGTTCTTCTAGATGGACTTGAAGTGGAGAAGGACAAGCAAACGGTGATTGCATTCACTACACTTTTGGCACGCAGACTTATTCTGTTAAATTGGAAGAATCCTAAGTCTCCTCTGATAAGTCAGTGGGAAACCGATGTTTTATGTTATTTGAAATTGGAAAAAATCAAATTCTCAGTTAGAGGATCTGTACAAAATTTTTTCAAAACCTGGCAGGATCTAATCAATAATATTTTGGAATAAGATAAATAACTATTAACGCATTTAATTCCCTTGTCCATCTCTTATTTACATATATATTTATTTCTCCCTTTCTTTTGTTTATTGCTGCCTTATTAAAAAGCCCTAAGCAATTCTCCTTTGGCTAAGCTCTCCTTCTCAGGGGTGGGGTTTGATTTGTTTGGTTATAAATTGATCTATTTGTATGGAATGATTACAATAAAAATTAATAAATAAAAAAAATAATAATAATAATCGTATTGATCGTAATGATTTTTTTTCCCTGTGCTTAAAAATCATTAAAAAAGTGGCGTGATTATGCCACGGGTTGGCTAGTTCAGAAATATTATCCCTATGCCAGCATGCCAGTTAAAATCAATTGTAAAAGGCCAAAGTGAAGAGAGGCATAATTGGAAGGAGACATTGTACAGTTTGATGGCTGCAGGCAAAACAATTTAAAAAAGCAGTGCCTCTTGGCACATCATACAGGGCTAGGCCTGTCACTAAAGGTTCTCCAGCATAACAAGTCATAAAAAAGATGGGCAGCATTAGCCTTACCTGTGATGAGCCTATCCCATTAAGCACTGGGAACAAGGTAGGAATGACATCTGGGCAAGGTGCCACACCATCACACATGAACACACACATATGACACCACTGGAGGTAATTTACCATCACCAGTCCACCCAGCCTGCATGTCCTTGTACTTACTGTGAGAAAAACCCATGCAGGGAGCTCTCATATTTTATATTATATGGTTTTACCCTAGTTGTTTTATCTTCATTTAGGTGACATCACCATGTCACTATTTTGTCGATCAATTTCTTATCATGGTCTCCATCATTTTGTGTTTTATACACAGTGTGATATCTGGCAACATTGTGCCTCTTGTATTTAAGATGGTAGGATGTTATCGCTAGCACCCACGTTTCTGGATTTTTAAAATAAACTTTTTATTGCGTTAGTATAGTGAGAGAAAAGATCTTAGATATCTAGATTTCTGTTATGTGTTTTCTGATTTTTTCAATTTCATTCTGGCTTTAGAGATTTTGATGCGATTTTTCTGTTATGACGCACATTTGTTTTTGACTGCTTTTACTTTTTTCTGTTCTGTTGCTAAAATGCCTAACATCAATAGAGTAGCTGATATGCATTTATCATTCTAGTAAGCTGTACTTGTAACTTGAGCACTTTTTGCCTTTGTTGCACTGTTATTTGGCATTAAACACTATAAAGGAAGGATTTCATTTATGACCATATTTTAATAATTGATTGGCTGACTGTGTCCACAAGGAACTTATAGGTTAATTAATTTGTTCCTGTAAAATGTGTGCACTTCTAATTGGTGGAAAATGTGTGTATGTCAGACAAATCCACTATCAGTTTCCAAGAGGGGTATAGCATCAGTGAGGGGATAACCGGCACCTTCTAAATGATAGCAACTGCCTGAGAGTAATTTTCAATGTAATATATGTCAAGACATGCTTGGTGTATTCAGAATTCACAAGGAAACTCTCTGTTAGTAATAATTTCAAATTTATTGTTGTATTACATTGCAATTACATTTATTTACCTAGTAGACACTTTTATCCAATGCGACTTACAAAACAGATCAACACAATCAAGAAAACATCAGTCTGAAGGAATGTTTAGGAACAAGTGTTATAGGACAAGGGTACAAAAATGAACATCAGAAGTGAAGAGCTCAAAACTAAAAACAAGTGAGGTACAACTCCTAGGTGAACGGCTAACCGAACAACTAATAATGGTTAGGCAGAAATCCATCAAACGAGTGTCTTCAAATGAATGAAGAATGGAGGTGGGCAGCTTGTTCCACCAGCCAGGAGTTACAAATTAAAATAATCTGGACTGTAATTTGATGCCAAACAGAAGTGGTATCACCAGATGCTATTCATCAGCAGGCATGAGTGGGCAAAAAGGGTCATAAGACCTCACAAGTGTCTCCATATATGTAGGTGCTGACATATTGACTACTCTAGGCAAGCATCAAGGATCTAAACTTAATATGTTTAACTATAGAGATCCAATGTGGTGATGTGAAAGAAGGAGTGACTTGTGCCCACCTCGGCTGGTTGAAACCCAAACATGCCTCTGTATTTTGAATCATCTGCAGAGGTTTGGTGACCCATGCCAGTACTCCTGTCAACAGAGTGTGACAAGAGTGTTACAAATGTGCCAAGACCAAAGCCTGGACTAGGAGTTATGACACATACTCTGTCAGATATGATCTGATCTTGCAGATGTTGTATAGTGTGAATCTTAAAAACCAAGAGAACCGTTGCAACTTGGTCAGTGAAGAACAGATGATCATCAATCACCAGCTCAAGGCTGCAACCAGACTTGGAGTTTATTAGTGATAGTGAGATGACATGAATAAAGATGGGGTGCTGAATTGACATACAAGCTGGGATAACAAGAAGGTTCATTATGTCCGGGATTAGCTTAAGATGGTGGTCCTACATCCAGGTCGTAGCATTAGTGAGACATGCAGAAATGCAAGCATTATCACTGAAGGCAAAAGTCTGCATCATATTTCAGGTGTTTCATTTCGGACAGGGATCCATTTGTAAGCAATGCAGAAACTCCAGTGCGGATGGAGATCATTCTCATTTAAAACCCCAGTTTTAAAGAAAAGCGTAGTAGTGTGGAGTGGAAGGAACATCTAAAGTCTACAGCCATATCCTTTGTCCTAGAGATATTTAGCTGTTAATAGGAATGATCACACCATTGTACAAGCTCATCAGCAGTAGATCCATGGCAGTCCTCCTTATCTTTTAGAAGACTCAAAGTGAAAGTCATCTGCAGGATGGAGGATGTGTCTGCCCTTGTGTGAACTACTGCAGTTATCTGTGTGCAAGATAAACAGAAGAGACAGACAGCAGCCTTGACTTGATCCCATGAATGAGGATCTGACAATCATCCCATAACACTCACTATTTGTGTCCTGGTGGATAAAAAGTCTACAATCCACCCCACTAGGTTAGGGCCCAAACAGACTTGATCGATCAGTTTTAAAAGCTAATGAGAAATCTATAAACGGCAATCTTGCATGAGTTTTTGGTCCTTCCAAATGCTCATACAGTAAATTTGGAATTGTTACTGTGGTGTCCAGATAGTTTTTTATTTTCTTTAGTAGTTGTCTCTTAATTTGCTTCAGAAGTCATTTAATGGTTTTGGGTGTGCAGTTTAAGAATCACTTTCATTGTTTTAGCCCAAACAAGATAGATAGATAGATAGATAGATAGATAGATAGATAGATAGATAGATAGATAGATAGATAGATAGATAGATAGATAGATAGATAGATAGATAGATAGATAGATAGATAGATAGATAGATAGATAGATAGATAGATAGATAGATAGATAGATAGATAGATACTTTATTAATCCCAAGGGGAAATTCACAAACATTCAGAGAAACAAAAAGCACACACAAACTCTTCATGTACAACAATCAGGCATGGGATCTAAACCTACAATGGTGGATTTGTGAAGGAAAGCACCGACTACAGGCTCAGTTTTATAATATTATTCAATAATACCTTTAATAGCATCATCTGATTATCCACTCTTCATAGTTGTTGAAGTTGTTTTTAATTTTTTAGTGAAATGTTCAGATCAAATCTAGTTTCAGATCATTAATGACAGCCGATAAATGAGGAATTTGACCCAAGCTCATATTTTTCTCACAAATGGCCTAACATTTTAAGAACAGAGAGATCCTTTTAAACTGGTAGCCCATTAATTCTGCGGAAGCAGCATTGGCTGCGTCCTGTACTGTTTTTGAATGTAATTGGAGAGTGGCCTCCTTTTTCCTCTTTTTCTAGAAAAATGGTAAGTGATCTAAATATGTCAAAGTAGGAGGTTTCATCCTACAATGGGGGGAAAAAACAGAGCCAAAAGCTGCATGCCACTCTATACCTAACTCTGATCTTATAGGTGGGACGGTCTGCCCACGTGGTAATCTCCTAAGTGCAGTCCAGTACTCTTCCTCTGACCCCAGTCAGGGCTATCTTAACGCATTGGCATGCTGGGCAGTTGCTTGGGGTCCCACGAGCATAGGGGCCTCATGCTAATCTACTGTATGTATGTTGCAACTTGCTGAGTGGTTGTGTAGGTAGGTACCCCAGTGCACTGCTTTGCCTTTACGTTAACATTATACAAAGTTATTGTCTGTTTTTACCTACATTGTTATCAATCTTTAATATTGTTTTTTGTATCAGTATGCTGCTGCTGGAGTATGTGAATTTCCCCTTGGGATTAATAAAGTATCTATCTATCTATCTATCTATCTATCTATCTATCTATCTATCTATCTATCTATCTATCTATCTATCTATCTATCTATCTATCTATCTATCTATCTATCTATCTAAGACGGCCCTGCCTCCTTTCTCTTATGACTCCTGGCCTGTCTTCCCTCCACCAGGAAACCCATTTTTCCAGCCTGTTCCACTGAACTGAAGATCATTCAAGTTCGGACCTCCTTAAACCCTATCGCGGACTTGCTTCTGGTCCAAGCCATGGCTCAGAGGTGGGCCTGTTTGACTACAGGGACACCAGGCTAGAAATGACTCTTGTTGCCGTTGCTGTCCTCTTATCCCAGAGTCTTTGGTAGCCCTTAAAGGAAGAACATGTGCCAACCCTTTTCCATTCTGGAACCCTGGATTAGGCTTTATGGCTTGGTGGAAAAATTACTGACTTTTTGCCAGTTGTGCCCTGGCACTCTCAAATGGGCAAAATGGTCTCTGTTTCTAAGACTAGAAACAAATTCTGCTGCCTGTTGACCTTAGAGGCCTTTGTGCCTAGTAGCATTTTCTCCATAGTACCCCCAAAAGGCTGTCACTCCCAGCAGTCCCAGTCTCACCAGATTGGCCTTTAGAGGTCCTTCCAGTCTGATTCTCTATCTCCACCTGCTAGCCCCACTCTTTCTGGTGTGCTGCTTTAGCATTTCAGAATGGCATTACCCAGAAGCCTTCTTCTAAGCTCAACCTAAGCAGTTTTGGGAAAACAACACTGATAAAAAGTGTTGTGATAGTTAGTTCCAAATGTAAAGCCAATAGTGTTGAGCGGCTGACTCCAGTGTCATTCCTGGAGGGTTGCAGTGGTTGCAAGTTTTTACATTAATCAATCTCCACGTACAAAGCTAGAGCCTGCTGTTAATGAAACAATTTATTTAATTCTGCTCCTTGTTAGCTCTTTAATCCTGCCGTGTCAGGTATTTTGGAAAATGTAAATTTTGTTTATCTGAGAATGTCATCAAGGCAGGGTTCCTCAGTCTTCTTCCTGGAGACCTGCAGTGCCTTGTGGTTTCCATTACAGTCAGTTTCTGGATTAGAAGTCTATTAGTATTGCTAACACAAAGTTATCGTAGACTTAAATTTAGTTCAATTATTAAGATCTTTAATGTCTAAATATGATGCATTCACAGTTTTTAGTTGCTTCGTATCACTTAACCAGCTGCAAAATAACAAAGAAACCCACTGATCATTAGCTAAGCTGGTCCCATTTGCACCTCTGTGTGTGTTCATCACAAAATCAAATTTTCATGGAAGCACCCTGAAAGAAAAAAAAAGAAAAGAAGTAAATGACCAAAAAGTATTAATCTACTTTGGTCCAGAAAACAGCTTAAACATTCTGCTGTAAAACAAATGCCTGACAAGGTGGGCTGAAAGTCCCAACAAGGTACAGTATTAAATAACCTGCTTCATTAGAAGAATGAACTGGCTTCTGCTGTCGTTAGAGCAAAATCATGTAATCAAGTTAATATTGTATTAAATGGCTTTTAGTTAGAGGGGACTTGGGCTGATGGTCTGTTTTCGTCTAAATTTTCTAATGTTGTAATGGATAGGAGTTGCAAGCTTTGTTGGGCTAAATGGCCTGTTCTCGTCTAAATGTTTCTAATGTCGGACTTGACAACTGCAGTTGCGGATCTCATCTCATCAGTCAGATTACACAATTAGAAATGGCTGGGCAAGTCAAATTAAATGACTTTGTGACGACTTTCCAGTATTGCCAAGGTGTATCAAAACTTTGCCCCTTTTTCTGATGGACAATAACATGCTGCCTGATGGTGCCACTGCCTGTGCAAAGGATTTATAGGATTTATAGGTATGACACATTCGGCCGCAATTTCTGATCTTTTTCTTCCATTCTGTCATGGTAGTAAAACAGCAGACATTAGACAAATGAGTCTATATTCTGTTTATTAGGTCCCAGTCACCCATGTTTCTTATTTCTCCTAGCAGCATTACATGCAGAGTACTACTTGGTCATTTATTCCATGTGTTAGTAGTTCTTTGTTCTAAGAAGAACTTCCTCATGTTTGCGCAAAATGTACCCATGACCAGTTTCCAGCTGTGTCTCTGATGTTCTTGCTGAAGAATTGATTTTAAAGTGGCAAATGGGATCCAATGTACTAATTCCTTTCATAATTTTAAACACGTTGATGATGTCACCTTATAGCCTTAACTTAAGCTAAAAAGGCTCATCTCCTTCAATAGCTCCTCACAGGTCACAACTCTCGGCCCCAGAATCAGCCTAGTTGCTCGTCTTTGAAGTTTCTCCAGACTGTTCTCCACAAAATGGGGACAGAATACTTAAGAAAAGTGAACTATACTGTTTGTGTTAAGATTTTTTTTCTGCCATAAAACAAAATTGTATTCAAAATCATAATTTAGCATTTCACCGCTTTTAAATGAAAATATTACAGAGAGCAAAATTTCAGTGTACGGCAGGTGCAGTAAAATTAGAGAATTGTTGAAAGGTCTGAAAACTTTTTCAAGGTATTACATTTAATGAAATGAGGTAAGATGTTAGCGTTCCCTCCGAAAATACACATTTTTGGATAATAAAGTTACCTACAGCTTGTTCTAATTGGAGTTGCCATTTGAAGGGGAATTCTTGTGTTCTATGTTGACAACAATAACATTTACTTATATAGTACCTTCCCATCCAAAGTATAATTCAAGGTGCTTTACAAATGGTAGTAAGTGTATTCAAATTAAAGCAGTCTACTGTATAATAAAATGCTAAGATTTATGTGTGTGTGTCCGTGTGTCTGGACCCATAGAGCAACCTGATTGGTCAATTTGGATTTGGTGATGCAATTGGCACAGGAAGTGCCAGTATGAGACAAATGAGGAAGATTACATCCATAGGAGGCTTAAAGCTGTTTTAGGTATAATGCAGGAATGCTTTATCCCAAAGTTCTGCAGTAGTAACAAATTAACAAAACCTTCAAGGTGAATAAACAAGTAACTAAAAAGGAAATCAGCATAGGAGGTACAAAGAAGGTACTTAATGTTCTGGAAATTTAAGAAGTGCACCAATAGGCTGAAATCTAACAAATCACAGGGACAAGATAACCGTTGTGCTTAAGGAAGTCAGTGAGCGCATATACAACACATGTAAATTCTTGGCACATATTTTTAAAAAATCTCTGCACACTGGGGAAGTTTTTAAAGACTGGAGGCTAGTGAATATCATCCCATTCTATAAAAAGGCTGATCCAAGTAACTATAGGCCAGTAAGCTTAATGTGCGTCATACTGTATGTAAGTTAATGGAAGCAATTTTTAGGAAAAAGATTGAGCAGCACATGTCTAAACAGGAGTATTAGCAAATACTCAGCATGAGTTCCGATAAGGAAGGTTGTGTTTCATTAACATGCTGGAATTCTATAAGGTAGCAACAAAAGCATATAATAAGAGATTTGCGTATGATATTATTTATCTTCATTTTTAGAAGGCTTTTGATAAGGTACTACATGAGAGGTTGGGCATTAAAGTTAAAAGAAGGGGGGATTAAGGGCATAGTGTGTAGGTGGGTTTAAAATTGGCTTAAACACAGGAAACAAAGGGTTATGGTGAGGGGAACTTTTTCAGAATTAGGGGATAGTAAAAGTCTCTCAAGTGTCAATGCTGGAGCTGCTGCTCTTATTAATATACATAAATTATCTGGACACGAATATTATCAATTAGCTGGTAAAGTTTGCAGATACAGTGATCCCTCGCTATATCGCGCTTCGCCTTTCGCGGCTTCACTCCATCGCGGATTTTATATGTAAGCATATTTAAATATATATCGCGGATTTTTCGCTGCTTCGCGGGTTTCTGCGGACAATGGGTCTTTTAATTTCTGGTACTTGCTTCCTCAGGTGGTTTGCCCAGTTGATTTCATACAAGGGACGCTATTGGCAGATGGCTGAGAAGCTACCCAGCTTACTTTCTCTCTCTCTCTCTCTTGCGCTGACGTAGGGGGGTGTGAGCAGGGGGGCTGTTCGCACACATAGACGATAGGGACGTTGCTACCTTCTGTGTGCAGCTGCTTCCTGAAGGACATGCTGCACGGTGCTTCGCATACTTAAAAGCTCAAAGGGCACGTATTGATTTTTTTATCTGTCTCTCTCTCTCTCTCTCTGCTCCTGACGGAGGGGGTGTGAGCTGCCGCCTTCAACAGCTTTGTACCGGCGGTGCTTCGCATACTTAAAACAGCCCTATTTGATTTGTTTGCTTTTCTCTCTCTGACGCGCACTCCGTTGAAGAGGAAGATATGTTTGCATTCTTTTAATTGTGAGACAGAACTGTCATCTCTGTCTTGTCATGGAGCACAGTTTAAACTTTTGAAAAAGAGACAAATGTTTGTTTGCAGTGTTTGACTAACGTTCCTGTCTCTCTACAACCTCCTGTGTTTCTGCGCAAATCTGTGACCCAAGCATGACAATATAAAAATAACCATATAAACATATGGTTTCTACTTCACGGATTTTCTTATTTCGCGGGTGGCTCTGGAACGCAACCCCCGCGATGGAGGAGGGATTACTGTAATGCCAAACTAAGTGGAAGTGCAGATAATCTACAGTAGAATCAGCTAAATTGTTACAGAGAGATTTGGATAACATACGGCCTTGAGCAAATTTTTGACTGATGAAATTTAATAGATAGATACTTTATTAATCCCAAGGGGAAATTCACAGTAATATAAGTGAATGTAAAGTATTGCATCCATCCATCCATTATCCAATCCTAACTACTGGGTCACGGGGGTTTGCTGGTGCCAATACCAGCCAACACAGGGCGCAAGGCAGGAAACAAACCCCGGGCAGGGCACCAGCCCACCGCAGGGCACACATACACACACACCAGGGACAATTTAGGATCGCCAATGCACCTAACCTGCATGTCTTTGGACTGTGGGAGGAAACTGGAGTACCCGGAGGAAACCCACGCAGACACAGGGAGAACATGCAAACTCCACGCAGGGAGCACCCAGGAAGCGAACCCAGGTCTCCTAACTGCGAGGCAGCAGCGCTACCACTGCGCCACCGTGCCACCCAAGTATTGCATGTAGGAAGTAAAAATGTTAGATTCGAATACAAAATGTGGGATCTCAGACTTGACCGTACACCTTATGAGAAGGGCCTGGAAGTCATGGTGGGGTCATTACTATCTACATCAACACAGTGGACAGATGTGTGGGGTACAAGTCAAGAAGGTTATACTTAAGTTATATAACACACAGATGTCTGTATCACATAAAAGACATAATACTGCTAGAGAAAGTCCAGAAGAGAGCAACTAGGCTGATTCTAAGACTAAGAGGTAGGAGCTATAAGCAGAGATTGAAGGAGTTGAACCTTTTCACTTTATGAAAAGGTAGATTAAGAGGGTGATATAATTAAAGTGTTTAAAATTCTGAAATGAATTACTACAATGGACCCCAATTTGTATTTTTCAAATACATTCTGCAGCAAAAACACGAGGACACAGTTGGTTGGGCAGTTTGGCAGGTTTAGCAGAAATGTTAGAAAGTTTTTCTTGACACAGAGAACCACAGACACATGGAATAAATTCAGTAGACTGTAGCTGCAGACCTGCAGAGCACCACTCCAATGATGAGGTTGTCACTTATGTTTATTGTGGCGTGAAAGTTTGTATATAATTTGATAAATATTTTGTATATCTTTATTTGTAACTTAGAAAAAGCAAACATAACATTAGCATTTCAGGATTTCCTTGATGAGAACAGTAATGCTTTCATGTTTAACTAAACAAACACCACCGAGTCTTTAGGACTGACTGAGGATTTATTTCAGGGTTGTGGGGAATGCCAAACTACTTAGCTGGCAAGCTTCAGCTCAATAGATGGTCTTGGGAGCATGTGTGAAAAGGCACTGAGGGAGATGGAGCATCAGACCAGCTCAGGAAGAGTGACTGTGTTTGGACTGAGAGCCTAAAAACCATAAACAAAGCAACTGGGAGATGAGTTTTACCGGAATTCTGTTGGTCTAAAGTTGTCTGTTTGGGATTGGTTTTGTATCGGAGGCCATTCTGTACTGTGATGCCCTATTAGTGTAAGGATTTGGACAGAGATTCTATAAATTTGGTCACTTTACCCCTCCCACTCTCTCTCTCACACCAGAGCCATAAAGACAACACACTGAGGAGCACAGCTCAGTAAGAAAGCTGACTGGAAATGATGACTTGTCCAGAGACATTTCAGTAGCTACAAGTCTGTGTGCTGCCTAAAACTACACATCTATTATTTATCAGGTTGTATGGTTGCCAATACTCACATGTACTTTGCTTATTGTTATTATTTTATGAGTAATATCAACAATACATAACTTAAAGTTGTTGTGACGATGCAGGTTCAGCTCCATGCTCCCATCTTCTATTAGTGAGCCCTTGAACCCAACACCGTCGGTAATGTCACTGATGAGCTAGACAGTGAGGCAATAACAATGGAGCAAGGGGATGGTTCAAAAGTGCAAAAGTGCTTTTATTCAACAAACAAAACAAGTGTTCAAACAAAGTGCAGCAGTGCAAAGTTCAATAAATAATCCATAAGAAATGTGGAGGTTAAAATCAATAAATAGAAAAAACAATCCTTTAAAAGCAGAGGTTAAGACGTTGTGCAGGAAGCTGTCTTTTTAAAATCCGATGCATCCTTCTACTACTGCTGGTGGCTCCCCTGTTTCACCCAAATGGGTCCGGCAACAGAGGAGTCACCCTAGCTGCAGCTGACCTGCTCTGCCTACTTCGGCTGTTCGGTTTTGCCTTACCGATCCCTGGCTCCGGCAGGCTCCTCCAAACAGTGACTTGGGATCCCCCAACGACCAGGGCTCACACGCTGGGGAATCCACATCCCAAGTCCCGACTCTGCCTTCCGTGGAGAGTCTTCCGCCTTCCGGTCACTCCCGTCCTTCATAAAAAAAACTCAGCAGGAGCAACCACTACTTCTGCTCCTCAGGTGTCGGCCAAACACCCAAGCACCCTGCTCAGCCGCAACGCGAGCCTGCCTGCACTCGCTCTCTCGCTCACTCACTCTTCTGCACCGTCTTTCTCTCTCTTTCTCCATTGCTTCCTGCAACCTCCGTTCTTTCTCTTTCCTTTTTTTTTCTTTCTTGTTCTCTTCTAACCGTCTTGGGCTTCTCTATATATGCGGAGAGGACATAGCAGCTGCAGCACATTAGCCCCAGGAATAATCACGGATGTTGGCAGTCTCTCATCTGTGCACTTAGGTGAGAAATGCCCACACCGCGAGCGCGGTGATTATTTATTTAATACAAACTGGCCTTTGCTGGAAGAGCTGTGGACCCATATCACCACAGTTGTAACTTAACTCCTGCTTGTCTTTTTACTCTACCAAATTGGCTGAGTTTATCCACATTACTAACCGAGAATGGTAAACCGGATGGACGCAGGGACATCCGGCAATGGGCCGTGGACGCAAAAGACGTACTGCGCAGGTGCCCCACAAATCCCCCCCCCCCCCCGCAAGCAACGGGAACCGGATGGAATGCAACGTAAAATAAGAAATGAGGCGTCACGCACAAAAAAAAGGAGTCAGACCACAGAAAAAAGCACGAAACCCATTGTACACGAAATGGTACACACACAAAGAGGAGGATTCAACAAGCCCCTAGCACACAAAAAAAAAGAATCCGCGAGCACCACACAAAGCCCATTGGACACGAAATGGGACAGACTACGGCCATAGCACACGAAACGTACACAAACACGACGATTCAGACCCTCGACCACAGTAACATAAATAACAAATGACACACAAAGCCCCATTTCTAAATGAACCGTCCGTATTAAACATACGTCATCTCAACACGTTCACACTATGCAGCATAGGTGGATCTCATTACAATGAGGCACTATTAACCGTTCAACCGCAGAAAAGGCTCCATATTAACAGTGAGTGCGATCCTCCTTATTACTTATCCATATTTCTCACGCTCAAGAACAAACAAGTCATGAATTCACGATCCCGGGTACAAAACGATACGGCTCGGATAACGGGACCAAACACAATTCACACTATGCAGCATAGGTGGATCTCATTACAATGAGGCACTATTAACCGTTC